>NW_006778701.1:598707-643126 GCF_000442215.2 Lipotes vexillifer | reverse complement strand
CCTGCTGAAGCCACAAGAATCCTATGTGCAAGCACAGTTCACTATCCATACCACCCCTCCTGGGAGCCTGTGCAGCCTGTCACTGCCAGGGTCTCGTGATTCAGGGCCAACTTCCTCTGGAGAACACATGGCACACCTTAGACTGTTGTAACATCATATTGGCCTCTGCTGCCGCAGGCTCGCCCCACACTCAGTACCCCCCTCACCTCAGACTGAGACAGAGCACCCTAATCAGCTGCTACTTTAACCCCGTCCTGTCTGAGTGAAAAATAGATACCCTCAGGCAACCTACACAAAGAGGCAGCGCCAAATCCAAGGCTGAACCCCAGGAGCTCTGTGAACAAAGAAGAGAAAGGGAAATTTCTCCCAGTAGCCTCAGGAGCAGCGGATTAAATCTCCACAGTCAACTTGATGTACCATGCATCTCTGGAATATCTGAATAGACAAAGAATCACCCCAAAATTGAGGCGGTGGATTTGGAGAGCAACTGTAGACTTGGGGTTTGCTTTCTGCATCTAATTTGTTTCTGGTTTTATGTTTATCTTAGTTTAGTACTTAGAGTTTATTATCATTGGTAGATTTGTTGATTGATTTGGTTACTCTCTTCCTCCTTCCTTTTTATATAGATATATATATTTTTTGTTTTCTCTTTTTGTGAGTGTGTATGTGTATGCTTCTTTGTGTGATTTTGTCTGTATAGCTTTACTTGTACCATTTTCCTAGTGTTCTGTCTGTCCATTTTATTTTGTTTGTTTGTTTTTTGCGGTACGTGGGCCTCTCACTGTTGTGGCCTCTCCCGTTGCAGAGCACAGGCTCCAGACGTGCAGGCTCAGCGGCCATGGCTCACGGGCCCAGCCACTCTGCGGCATGTGGGATCTTCCCGGACCGGGGCATGAAACCTCGTCCCCTGCATCGGCAGGCGGACTCTCAACTACTGCGCCACCAGGGAAGCCCTGTTTGTTTTTTTAATATAGTTTTTAGCACTTGTTATCATTGGTGGGTTTCTTTTTTGGTTTGGTTGCTCCCTTCTTTCTTTTTTTTTAATGACTTTTTATATTTTTTTATTTTTAATAATTATGTTTTTAGTTTTTACTTTAATAGCTTTATTGTATTTTTTTCATTCTTTCTTTGTTTCTACCTTTTCTTCTGAGCTGTGTGGCTGACAGCGTCCATGTATACCAGCCGGGTGTCAGGCCTGTGCCTCTGAGGTGGGAGAAGCATGTTCAGGACATTGGTCCACCAGAGACCTCCTGGCTCCACATAATATCAAACAGCAAAAGCTCTCCCTGAGATCCCCATCTCAACGCTAAGACCCAGCTCCACTCAACAACCAGCAAGCAACAGTGCTGGACACCCTATGCCAAACAACTAGCAAAACAGGAACACAATCCCACTCATTAGCAGAGAGGCTGCCAAAGATCATAATAAGGTCACAGACATGCCAAAACACACCACCGGACGTGGTCCTGCCCACCAGAAAGACAAAATTCAGCCTCATCCACCAAAACACAGGCACTAGTCCCCTCCACCAGGAAGTCTACACAGCCCACTGAACCAACCTTAGCTACTAGGGTAAGACACTAAAAACATTGGGAACGAATGTGCAGCCCATGAAAAAGGGACACCAAACACAGTAAGTGAAACAAAAGGAGAACACAGAGTAACGCATAGCAGATGAAGGACCAAGGTAAAAACCCACCAGACCTAACAAATGAAGACAAAATAGGCAGACTACCAGAAAAAGAATTCAGAGTAATGATAGTAAAGATGATCCAAAATATTGGCAATAGAATGGAGAAAATACAAGAACTGTTTAACAAGGACCTAGAAGAACTAAAGAGCAAACAAACAATGATGAACAACACAATAAATGAAATTAAAAATTCTCCAGAAGGAATCAATAGCAGAATAACTGAAGCAGAAGAACGGATAAGTGACCTGGAAGTTAAAATAGTGGAAATAACTACTGCAGAGCAGAATAAAGAAAAAAGAATAAAAAGAATTGAGGACAGTCTCAGAGACCTCTGGGACAACATTAAATGCCAGAGCATTCGAATTATAGAGGTCCCAGAAGAAGAAGAGAAAAGAAAGGGATTGAGAAAATATTTGAAGAGACTATAGTTGAAAACTCGCCTAATATGGGAAAGGAAACAATGAAGTCCAGGAAGTGCAGAGAGTCCCATCCAGGATAAATCCAAGGAGAAACATTCCAAGACACATATTAATCAAACTATCAAAAATTAAATACAAAGACAAAATATTAAAAGCAGCAAGAAAAAAACAAATAACATACAACGGAATCCCCATAAGGTTAAAAGCTGATCTTTCAGCAGAAACTGTGCAAGCCAGAAGTGAGCGGCAGGACAAATTTAAAGTGACGAAAGGGCAAAACCCACAACCAAGATTACTCTACCCAGCAAGGATCTCATTCAGATTCTATGGAGAAATTAAAACCTTTACAGACAAGCAAAAGCAAAGAGAATATAGCACCATCAAACCAGCTCTACAATAAATGCTAAAGGAATTTCTCTAGGCAGGAAACACAAGAGAAGGAAAAGACCTGCAACAACAAACCCAAAACAATTGAGAAAATGGTAATAGGAACATACATATTGATAATTATCTTAAATGTAAATGGACTAAATGCTCCAACGAAAGACATAGACTGGCTGAATGGATACAAAAACAAGGCTTGTATATATATGCTGTCTACAAGAGACCCACTTCAGACCTATGAACACATACAGACTGAAAGAGAGGGGTTGGAAAAAGATATTCCATGCAAATGGAAATCAAAAGAAAGCTGGAGAAGCATTTCTTGTATCAGACAAAATAGACTTTAAAGTAAAGACTATTACAAGAGACAAAGAAGGACACTACATAATGATCAAGGGATCAATCCAAGAAGAAGATATTACAACTGAAAATATTTATGCACCAAACATAGGAGCACCTCAATACATAAAGCAAATGCTAACAGCCATAAAAGGGGAAATCAACAGTAACACAATCATGGTAGGAGACTTTAACACCCAACTTTC
The DNA here is from genome assembly GCF_000442215.2 of Lipotes vexillifer. Taxonomy (NCBI): domain Eukaryota; kingdom Metazoa; phylum Chordata; class Mammalia; order Artiodactyla; family Lipotidae; genus Lipotes; species Lipotes vexillifer. The sequence continues at coordinate 640,085 of NW_006778701.1, read as the reverse complement.
ACCAATGGACAGATCATCCAAAATGAAAATAAATAAGCAAACACAAGCTTTAAATGATACATTAAATAAGATGGACTTAATTGATATTTATAGGACATTCCATCCAAAAACAACAGAATATCCTTTCTTCTCAAGTGCTCATGGAACATTCTCCAGGATAGATCATATCTTGGGTCACAAATCAAGCCTTGGTAAATTTATGAAAATTAATCATAACAAGTATCTTTTCTGACCACATGCTATGAGACTAGATATCAATTACAGGAAAAAAAATCTGTAAAAAATACAAACACATGGAGGCTAAACAATACACTACTAAACAACCAAGAGATCACTGAGAAATCAAAGAGGAAATCAACAAATACCTACAAACAAATGACAAGGAAAACACAACAACCCAAAACCTATGGGAAGCAACAAAAGCAGTTCTAAGAGGGAAGTTTATAGAAATAAAATCCTACCCCAAGAAACAAAAAACAACTCAAATAAACAACCTAACCTTACACATAAAGCAATTAACCTAAAGCAATTAGGGAAAGAAGAGCAAAAACCCCCCAAAGTTAGCAGAAAGAAAGAAATCATAGACATCAGATCAGAAATAAATGAAAAAGAAATGAAGGAAACAATAGCAAAGATCAATAAAACTAAAAGCTGGTTATTTGAGAAGATAAAAAAAATTGACAAACCATTAGCCAGACTCATCAAGAAAAAAGTGGACAAGACTCAAATCAATAGAATTAGAAATGAAAAAAGGAGAAGTAACAACTGACACTGCAGAAATACAAAGGATCATGAGAGATTACTACAAGCAACTATATGCCAATAAAATGGACAACCTGGAAGAAATTGACAAATTCTTAGACTTGCACAAACTTCTGAGACTGAAGCAGGAAGAAATAGAAAGTATAAACAGACCAATCACAAGCAATGAAATTGAGACTGTGATTAAAAATCTTCCAACAAACAAAAGCCCAGGACCTGATGGCTTCACAGGCGAATTCTATCAAACATTTAGAGAAGAGCTAACACCGATCCTTCTCAAACTCTTCCAAAATATAGCAATGGGAAGAACACTCCCAAACTCATTCTATGAGGTCACCATCACCCTGATACCAAAACTAGACAAAGATGCCACAAAGAAAGAAAACTACAGGCCAATATCACTGATGAACAGATGCAAAAAACCTCAACAAAATACTAGCAAACAGAATCCAACAGCACATTAAAAGGATCATACACCATGATCAAGTGGGGTTTATGCCACAAATGCGAGGATTCTTCAATATACGCAAATCAATCAATGTGATAAACCATATTAAGAAACTGATGGAGAAAAACCAAAATTCAAAAATTCGACAAAATTGAACACCCATTTATGATAAAAACCCTTCAGAAAGTAGGCACAGAGGGAACTTACCTACACATAATAAAGGCCATATATGAAAAACCCACAGCCAACATCATTCTCAATGGTGAAAAACTGAAACCATTTCCACTAAGATCAGGAACAAGACAAGGTTGTCCACTCTCACCACTATTATTCAACATAGTTTTGGAAGTTTTAGCCACAGCAAACAGAGAAGAAAAAGAAATAAAAGGAATGAAAAGTGGAAAAGAAGAAGTAATGCTGTCACTATTTACAGATGACATGATACTATACATAAAGAATCCTAAAGACTCTACCAGAAAACTACTAGAGCTAATCAATGAATTTGGTAAAGTAGCAGGATACAAAATTAATGCACAGAAATCTCTTGTATTCCTATACACTAATGATGAAAAATCTGAAAGAGAGATTAAGAAAACACTCCCATTTACCATTGCAACATTAAGAATAAAATACCTAGGAATAAACCTACCCAAGGAGAAAAAAGACCTGTATGCAGAAAACTATAAGACACTGATGAAAGAAATTAAAGATGATACAAACAGATGGAGAGATACACCATGTTCTTGATTGGAAGAATCAATATTGTGAAAATGACTATACTACCCAAAGCAATCTACAGATTCAGTGCAATCCCTATTAAACGATCAATGGCATTTTTCAAAGAACTAGAGCAAAAAATTTCACCATTTGTATGGAAATACAAAAGAACCCAAATAGCTAAAGCAATCTTGAGAAAGAAAAACAGAGCTGGAGGAATCAGAGTCCCGGACCTTAGACTATACTACACAGCTACAGTCATCAAGACATTATGGCACTGGCACAAAAACTGAAATATAGATCAATGGAACAGGATAGAAAGCCCAGAGATAAACCCATACACATATGGTCACCTTATTTTTGATAAAGGGGGCAAGAATATACAATGGAGATAAGACAGCCTCTTCAATAATTGTTGCTGGGAAACTGGACAGCCACATGTAAAAGAATAAAATTAGAACACTCGCTAACACCATACACAAAATAAACTCTAAATGGATTAAAGACCTAAATGTAAGGCCAGACACTATCAAACTCTTAGAGGAAAACACAGGCAGAACACTCAATGACATAAATCACAGCAAGATCCTTGTGACCCACCTCCTAGAGAAATGGAAACAAAAATAAACAAATGGGATCTAATGAAACTTCAAAGCTTTTGCACAGCAAAGGAAACCATAAACAAGATGAAAAGACAACCCTCAGAATGGGAGAAAATATTTGCAAATGACACAACAGACAAAGGATTAATCTCCAACATTTACAAGCAGCCCATGCAGCTCAATATCAAAAAAACAAACAACCCAATCCAAAAATGGGCAGAAGACCTAAATAGACATTTCTCCAAAGATATACAGACCGCCAACAAACACATGAAAGAATGCTCAATATCACTAATCATTAGAGAAATGCAAATCAAAGCTACAATGAGGTATCACCTCACACCAGTCGGAATGCCCATCATCAAAAAATCTACAAACAATAAATGCTGGAGAGGGTGTGGAGAAAACAGAACCCGCTTTCACTATTGGTGGGAATGTACATTGATACAGCCACTATGGAGTACAGTATGGAGGTTCCTTAAAAAACTAAAAATACAACTACCATACAACCCAGCAATCCCACTAATGGGCATATACCCTGAGTAAACCATAATTCAAAAAGAGTCATGTACCACAATGTTCATTGCAGCTCTATTTACAATAGCCAGGTCACGGAAGCAACCTAAGTGTCCATCGACAGATGAATGGATAAAGAAGATGTGGCACATATATACAATGGAATATTACTCAGCCATAAAAGGAAACGGAAATAAGTTATTTGCAGTGAGGTGGATGGACCTAGAGTCTGTCATACAGAGCGAATAAGTCAGAAAGAGAAAAACAAATACCATTATGTAATACATATATGTGGAATCGAAAGAAAAAAAAGTGGTTCTGAAAAACCTAGAGGCAGGAGAGGAATAAAGATGTAGATGTAGAGAATGGACTTGAGGACACGGAAGGGGGAAGGGTAAGCTGGGACAAAGTGAGACAGTAGCATGGACATATATACACTACCAAATGTAAAATAGATAGTAGTTGGAAGCAGCCGCAAAGCACAGGGAAATCAGCTCCAGGCTTTGTGACCACCTAGAGGGGTGGGATATGGAGGGTGGGAGGAAGATGCAAGAGGCAGGAGATATGGGGATATATGTATATGTAGAGCTGATTCACTTTGTTATAAAGCGGAAACTAACACACCATTGTAAAGCAATTATACACCAATAAAGATGTTAAAAAAAAAAGAAGAAAAATGTAGGGAAGTTATATAGAAAAAAGCATGAGCAAGTTCATAGAGTTAGAACAATCCAGAATGCTATGAATTCCTGTGTTCGTATGACCTGCTTCACATAGCTAACAAATTAAATCTATTCCATTGCACAATTCAAGTTTTCTGTCGTCTATCCATTATTACATCTCATGCTATAACAGCTTAAATAACCATGAGCTTATATTTCTTTTAGATAATAGTTCAAGTTTATTACAACTATAATTACATGCATTTTACAAAGATTCCAAAATATGGATGTTTTTCTGAATTATCTTCCTTGTTTTCTCCAGACAATTAACATACTTTCAGTTTTGTTAATTCTGTTACTCAATAAAATCCAATTAAAAATTTTTTCTTATAATTTTCTCCAACAATTCTAAAATATCAGTGAAAAAACTTTTATGATCAATCTCACATATCTTCTGTCAAAAATAATCTTTCCAGCGGTCAATAAATGCACTTGAGTTTTTCCTGTATTGCACTGTATTTTTTTTTTAGCACATTTCACTTTTTACTTATATCCTATTGAATATTTTCAAAGATTATAGAGCTCCACATAACAAAGCTTTATATTTCAGAATATGATCCCGGTTTTATTTCTCTGAATTGTTTTCATTTGTTATAAAAAAGCATCTGATCTATTTAAAACAAGAAAACAAAATTATTGAAACCATTTTGTTTATTTATTGTTCATATAAAGTCAGTTGATACTAATGATATCAATTACGTGGCTCCAGGCTCCAAGAACTTTACATAATTTATTTTTCACTATATCCTATCATAAACTTTTCATTTGATCCTTCCATATTTTTAATTCTTCCACAAAGATTTTGTTTTAAAGACTATTATTCCTACCCCCTCATTTTCACCTCATAACAGAACACTGCCATGTCTTCTGATATTGGCAGAGATGCTTTGATTTCATGGAGGACAAGTACAATTCCTAGAAAAGGAATAGGCTGTACCTCAGTGTTGGCCAATGAGATATAAAGTGAAATTCCCTAGAAATTTTTCATAATGATTTTATTTCCTTCAGAGTCGTCTATGAGAGAAATAATAAGACCCACTTCACAGTTTTTTTGGTGAGGATTAAATGTAAAAGAATAAAAATAAACAAAACTGGCACCGAGTAAGTGCTAAACATGGATTAAATGTAAATGCTACAGCAACACAAATTAAGGTAATGCAAGATGATGGCCCAGAGTTCTTACAACACTTAGCCATTAAATTTATGCCAGCAAAATCTGCCTGCCAGAATTTTATGCACTGAGAAGACTAAGTGGGCCTCAATTATTAAGACATCATTTGTTTAGTGTCTTACACAAATAGCTAAAAGCACCCTTAACACACAAACATCTTCCTTTCTGGCTTTACACCTACCCTCCCTGTCTCCACCAATACCTTTCGAAATTTTTCCTGGCATTGGCTCCTAAAAAGATGCTAACTTTTGAAAAGATGTTGGATTCCTAGCTCCTTCTCATCCACCAAGTACACTAGACCTAAAACAAGCCAAAGAGAGGTTGAAGGATTTGCAAAATAACAGAAAAACTCACAGAAACCTTTCATATTGTAGGAAATTTGATTAGCATAATTAATAAGTTGAAATAGCTAAAAGATGTTTTTTGGAGAAGACTGATGAAGCAAAAACAGCTCCAGCAAAACTTGATATTTTATAAAAGAAAGAAGACAAGAGTAAACAAAATGAAAATTTTTAAATGAAATTAATTTAGGCAAAATATAGTATATATATAATTAGTATATATATACTATGTATATATAAATGAATATATACTTGTTTGTGTGCATACATACACATTTGTGTGTACACACACACAATTATATGCCAATATATTTCAAACATTGACAAAATGAAATTCTCTTCTGGAAAAATACAAAATGTCAAAATTGACAAAGTAGACAAAAAACGAGCATGACAGTAATTGAAATGCTAATTAGAGACCTCTAATTGCTTCTCCCCTCCCACACCCCTTCACTCCCCACACACAATCTTTATGGATTTACAAAATTGCTTTAAATGATTATCCTACCAAACTATCAAGGAACTCTCTATCTTACACAAGTTTTACTAGAAAAGAAACCATAAGATAACTGCCTTACTTATTTGTTAAATAAACTTGATTTCAAAATTAGTAAAGATGGTACAATAAAAGAAAATTAATTTTTCTTGTGATCAAAAATGCCACAGTTTTTAATGATTATATTATCTAATTGAGTCTGTCTTTGTATTTTTAAAATGTGTATATAGGTTTTATCCTAGGAATTCAAAAGTGACTTTAGGAAGAGAAACTTTTGTCAAAGTTTCTTACCATTAATGAATTGAGATATAAATTGTAAATTACTGTAGAAAAAGCATTTGATAAGATTCAACATCTCAGAATATTTAATAATTCTCAGAATTAGTAATAAGTGGGAATTATCCTTACCTAACATAGGTCATATACCAACAGTATATAGGAAACAACATAGATAAATACACATGTAATCCCTTTAAAAATTCTGAAAACACTAGAATGTCTACTGTCTTTCAATATGAACAAGATGAACTACAATTGATGAACATATCTCAGAGGAAGAAGAGAGAAAGAAGTGAGGCATGATTCTGAAGAAAATAAAACTGCATAGAAAAATGAAGAGTATTAACAACAGCCTATAACAAATAAGAGAGCTTGACAAGGTTGCCACATATAACCTCAGCTAACAAAAATCAGTAGTATTACCATATATCAGCAATAATCACCTAGGAAATATAATAGAAAGCAAAATACTATCTAGAATGGTAATATACACTTTGAGGTATTAAGCATGATTCTCTTAAAAGATATAAGGGAACACTAGGATAAATGCCAGGTTAATGGATTGAACTACTTACTATTACAAGGCTGCCAATTTTTCCCAAGCTATTTTAAAAATATACTGCAAGTTTAATTACATCTGTAGAAAGACTTTTAAGGAGCTTATTCTAATATATGTATTGGTCAGTTTCCAGAATTTGTATGGATCGGAAAATTGAACGTATTTCCTCTCTCCTCTTAGAAATCACTCAAAAGCTATAAGTATAAGAAAAATATAAACTCAAACAAATTTTTAAATAAAACCATAAAACTAATTAGGACTGCCAAAAGGAAAAATGCTTATGCAGAGTATTCATATAAGGAAGTGGAAAGAAATTTAACATATATTCCAGGTGTTGAATCCAGCTCTAGAAGATCACAAAATACACTTTCTGAGGAGCAAATATAGGCTAAAGGCAAAAAGGGTGAAGATGTAAGAAAACATAAAATGAATTGGATGTTGGCAGAAGCCATTCTAACCCAGTTAATTTCAGAAAAATAAAGTCAGTAAGATTGCACTAAAACTACATAAACAAGCCATGTTTGCAGGAAGCAGTATGTGTTTGTGGTTACTTAGAAAAAGAAGACTTTTGTATTGTGAAAATAAGCTATCCAGAAATGTTAAAATTACCAATTTCTAACAGTAAGAGAGACCCAGTAAACAAATGGACCGGAAAAAAGAATCTCGTTCTAAGAGACATATAAAAGGGAAGAACTAGCACAGTATCTGTAAAAATATACTACAAAGAAAAGGAAAAAATATTAATAAAAGGAATTAACTGACAAAGAAAAACTATCAAGAAAAACTGACAAAGAAAAACTATCAAGAAAGTTGTTGCCCTATTGTCTTTTTTTTTTTTTCTTTGCGGTACGTGGGCCTCTCACTGCTGTGGCCTCTCCTGTTGCGGAGCACAGGCTCCAGACGTGCAGGCTCAGCGGCCATGGCTCACGGGCCTAGCTGCTCGGTGGCATGTGGGATCTTCCCAGACAGGGGCACGAACCCGTGTCCCCTGCATCGGCAGGCGGACTGTCAACCACTGCGCCACCAGGGAAGCCCTGCCCTATTGTTTTTTTGTGTGTGAGTGTGTGTGTGTAATTACAGAGAAAATAAATCCAACATATTTGTAATAAACACACTGTGTTGAGCTTTCAATATCTCCCTTTATGAATGAAAGATTTATTGCCCCCAGCTACTAGGATTGCTGCCAGAAGATAACCCTCAGCCCTCAGTCCCTTTGGAAATTGCCTCAGTTGAAAAATAATTGATTTTTTCAAAGACATGCCTATTCCAGAAGCAGACTATATTCAGTGACTGATCAAAGTTAGACTATAAAGGCACAGCCCCTTTGCCCAACTCAGGATAACTCTGAAAGTCTCACCTAGCTTCAGATCTCATTAGATAATTTAAACCCTTCATTGGGATTGCTTGGTAACACATCTCCTGTCCAAATCTGCTTCCTCTGTCTCCCTTCCACAGTTGTCAACACTGGGCACTTCCTAATAAAATCTTTAACATTAATCACTATCTACTCTTGGTACATCCAAAATTTGACAATTGTTACCAGAAGTGGAGTGGTTCAAGAAAGCAAATACTAATATTGGATTTTGTGCCCAAATCATCTTAACCTCCAGCTCACAGTGATGATTCTATCACCTGTGGTAGATGGACCACAGATAGCTCCGGGCATAAGACAGTGGAAAAGTTTTTCAAACGTTTAGCTATGTAAACTGGGATGTCAAATGCTTGGAAAATAATGGACTGACTGGGGAAAATAGTAAATAAAATTATAATGCAGGAAACTATATTTCTGGACAAGGCCATGCCATCCATAGTGGAGAATTCTGTACTTTTTGAAAAATAGTTCCTGGCACATTATTGGATACTGACAGAGATAGAGCTCTTGACATGGAAAATCAAGGGACAATGTAAGAAGCATTCTTCATCATGAACTGGGCTTTCTCAAACTCAGTGAGTCATAAAGTTGGGCAGGCCCAGCAATATTCCACCATAAGATAGGAGTGTACATCTGGGATCACACATGAACAGAACTGCTACATGAGCTACATGAGCAGGTCACCCAGATACCCATGACATTCTCCAATATTGCACATGAAGCCCTCCTTCACTGCACAGTTATGGACCCTTGAGATCATCCCTTATGACCAAATAACAGAGAAGGAAAAAAATTCCAACTTGGTTCATGAATAACCAAAGTTTAGTAATGTTGCACTAAAGCCCCACTCAGGAGTGGCCTATAAAGATAGTGGTGAAGAAAATCTTAGAAGAGATTTTTGAGATTTGAAGAGATTTGTGCAGTGCACTTGACTATCTATTTCGAATGGAAGGAGTGGGAACATTAGTGAATTCATTGGCCAGCTAGTCAAAAGCCTGGGAGGAAGAAGAATGAAAGTGAAAGATCTAAGACACAGAGGACTGGAATTGAGGCATATTGCAGGCATATGGGAGTGAAATAAAGTGTGGAGATCTTTAGATTGCATAATAACTAACACCCTCAAGAGTGTACTCACCACAGAACAAATACAAAGTAACCAGGCAGACAAAAAGCTCAGCCAATAGACCTCAACCACCCCAATGTTGATATAATAGGTTCATGAATGAAGTAGTCATGATGGCAGGGATGGAGGCTATACATGGAACAACTTACCATGTTTCCGAACTGCTACTACCAAATATCTAACTTACCAGCAAAAAAAATCAATGCTGATTCCCACTGCATGAATTTATTGAAGACCTGTTTGTTCAACTGGTGGAACACTGACTGCATTGGAGCCCTAGAAAATCAAGCAAATCACATTGTTAGAAAAATACACATATTCTGGATATGGATTTTCCTTTTATACTTATATGGCCACAGCCAGCACTATTACCAGAGGATTTGCAGAGAATTGAATCCACGGATACGAGATGCCTCATGACACCGTTTCAAATTACAGCAAAAGAAGAGCAGGAGTGTTCCAATCTCCATGAGATACACTTGTCATATCACATATCATACAATCCAAAAGCTGACAGCCAGGCAAAGTTATGATACAAACTGTTGAATGCATAGCTGTAATGCCAACATGGAGGTGAATCTTTACAAGAATAGAATGTCATCTTTCAGCACTTAAATCAAGAACTTTATATATAGATAGACTGCGTGTGTCCAGTAACAAAGGTATGGAAGCACAAAGGGCTTACCATCACTCTCACAAACACAATCGGGGATTTTGTGCTCCCTGATGCCACAACTCTAGATTATATGTGTTAAGAACTCCTAGTCCGAACAGGATATCCTCTCATCAGGGGAAATGGCACTGAGTTGTAGGCTGTGACTGCCAACTGGGCACTTCAGTTATTTCATGCCAAGGGACAAACAGAGAAGAAAAGAAGTCATCTTCAGAGGGACGACTGTCTCTAATTATCAAGAAGAATTAAGAGTTTTTGTATACAATGGAACCTTAGAGGACTGTGTTTGACACACAGGTGATACACTTAGATATAATTTTGTTGGGAAAATGTTCAACTGCAGCAATCTCAGTCTGAGAAGGACTTTGAAAGTTTGAGTAGTGCAACAAAATAAGCCAGTGAGATCAGGATTGCTAGTGAGGGTGAGGAAAAACTAAAATATAGAGTAGAAGAGGGAGACTAAGAATAGCAAGTGTGGGCCCAAGACTAATCACAGCTTTGAGAGTTAACCACTCTTTATCCACTAACCATTCTCCAGTCCTCATTGAGTTGGCTAAGCCCTATCTGGGGACTGCTTTGCACATCATACTTTTGCTTTTGCTCATCAAGCTCCTTTTCCCCAATTTCCACAGGTATTTATCCCAAGAACCCTCTTTGGTAAATATCTGGCATACAAATCTCCTCAGAATAACTTCAACCCATCTAAGACAGTATATATAATTGAAGGTTTCCAAAATGTAACTAAATACTTTTTCCCCTGTACTTCATAGTATAGAGGAAAAAGACAAATATAATCAAAGAAAATTTCCTAAAATTAGGAAAGATTGAATCTAGTTATTAAGAGGCTTACCCATGGGTAATTGACCAAACTGACCCAGAATGACCTCCATTGAAAAATTATCTACTAAATGCAATGGTCTTCAAAGAAAAAATAAATAAATAAATAAAAAACTGCCTGGTCAAGGTAAGTTTCAAAACACTTATCAAAAGGAAAAAAATTAGGATAGCTTAAGAAATTTCCACAGCAATATTCAGAAAACAATGAAGCAAAAGCTACAAGACACTTAAGGTATAAAAGTGTGAGGATAAAGACTTTGTGTCATACTTTTGAATATGAAACAACTCAGAGAATGTTTCCATAGCACTTCATGAGGCAACTGATTTATAATTGCAGATATTATGATGAAAGAATTAGCAATGAGCACTACATGTGTCTGAAATTAGAACTGAGATAAAACAAATGTAGGAATTTAAAAGACTGATCTGCTCCAACAATGTAGAGATTATAGATACAATTATCAATAAAAGAGAAAACACATAGGAAGAAGGTAAGAAGGCTTATTTCCTCATTTATAATAACTGTAATAAAAGATGATCATACAAAAGACATAAATCAAGTAATGGGACTGTATTCGTATTTGCATCACAAAGATAAACTAATTACTAATAATATTATTAACTAGAACAGTGGTAGAGGAGGGAATGGGGAGAGGAAGAAAAAGGAACTATATTAGTTTTCTCATTGTTCATAATATGGAGTTATTAACTACTATTTAAAAATAAGAAGATAAATTTACTTCATAACATTATATAAGTTAAGGTGTTAAGAGAAGAATAAGTCAAAATAAATTAGAAGCAAAAGCAAAATAAAGAGAACACGTAAAGTCATAAAAATTATAAATACTTAAAAACATCATAAAAGTATATGATGGCATTGAATTAACATATATTTTATTAATTAGGGCTTCTTAAAAACCAATAACAACATTAAACATAGTATATAATAACATGAGTTGATATATCTTAAAATAACTTATAAATGAAAAAATTCACATTGTTCTATAAAAATATGCACCTAAGACAAAGTGTTCCACAAAGTTAGAAAATAAACTAATAGACAATGATAACCAGGGAGATGCAAACAACAATAAAATGGTAGGGCTTGGTAGAAATATAAATTGTACAACCAGTCTGGAACATTATCAATATTTACTAAAGCGGGGCGAGGCAAATCTCATGAATAAGCAATTGTTCTAGGCAAATAAACCCACCAGAAATATACCAAAAGATGTGTAAAAAAAAAGTTAACAGCGTTATTTGCAAAAGCCAAAAACTGATTCAACTCAAATGTCTATCAGCAGTAGAATGGATAAATTGGTGTATATCCATACCATTGAATACTCTACATCACTGAGAAAGATCAAACTACCTCTACACACAAACATAAAACTTTAAGTGAAGGAAATGAGATACAAGATGGGGCAAACTATATGATTCTATATACGGATAATTCAAAAAAAGACAAAACTAATCTTTGGTGATAGAAGTGAGAATATAGATTGCCTTTTTATGTATAATAAATAGGAGGGAGGAGTAGAGACGTTTTTGGACGTCAACAATGTTCTATATCTTGATTAGTGTGAAAGTAACAGAGGTGTGTGTTCACTTTGCAAAAAATGTGTTCAACTGCACTTGATCAGTTTCTAGACTCACTATTTTATTAAATTGTACTTGTTTTTCTTTTTCTCCTCTGGTATCATGTTCATTTTTTGCTATAATCTTGTAGTAATTCATTTCTTAAAAAACTAACCCTTCCCTTTGTATGTTTTTACTGAATTGACTTACCTTCCTTGGAACTGTTTTTCCGTATATATTTTAAAATTTTTATTCTAAATTTCTAAAACTTTCACATGAGTTAAACAACAAAAAATATTAAAAAGTGTAAAGTCTTTCTCCAAGCTGTGTTCCTCATCAATGTTGTTGTTATCCCAACAACATTTTACTGTTGTTAAAGTGTGCTGACAATCATAGACACTTTTATATCCCTTATAAGGGACATACAATACGTACACATTATCATCCTACAGGATGCACTGTACACCTTTCTTGTTTCATGTAAAAACATTTATTAGAAATCTCTTCTTATTAATACATAAAGAACATCTTCATTCTTTTGTGCAGATGCATAGTATATTGATGTAAGGATGTTAATCAGTTCCTCTCTTTTCTATGATAAAAGCACCTTTTAAAGGGCAAGTTATAGATAACTATGCCACTAACAAGTATAGATGTTTGTACTGCTCTGTTCATCTCCACGGAGACCCATGTCACATCTCAAAATGACATTCCTGTCCAAACTCAAATAGACCTCAGTCTATAAATAGCTGTTGATATCTAGACTTAAAATCTCAGTTTTAAATATCACAACTTTCAGATAAAATACTTAGTTCAAAAATGTACTGGTGGGGGAGGGGTGGGTATAGGTATGAAGGTTGAGGGAAACCAGCAGGACATTTCATCAATATGGGACCTTTCCACAAATCTGGCCACACAGGAAGAAGTCAAAATTTAAAAAGATGCTGAAGTCCAGGAGAGCAAAACATTGCAAAAGAAATAAGAAATGTTAACACCAGGCATGCTGAAATCCCATAAAAATTTGGCCCTTCTATGGAAGAATTTCATAGGAGTAATTTATGTGACAACAAAAGCTGTGAGTTGATTCTAGTTCTAGTTGATGATAATCTTATTCCTGGAAAAATTTATCTCTTCAGCTTTTTCATTCTCAAAGAGGCAGTATGGTCAATGAAATATTATTCAGCTTTGAAAAATAAAGAAATCTAACCATTAGCAACAACATGGATGAACATGGAGGACATTATACTAAGTGAAATAAGTTAGTCTCAGGACAAATACTGTATGATTTCACTTTGTGAGGTATTTGAAATAGTTAAACTCATGGAAGCAGAGAACAGAATGGTGGTTGCCAGGGGCTGGGAGAAGGAGAAAATAGAAGTTTTTGTTCAATGAGTTTTGAGTTCCAGTTATGCAACATGAGTGAGTTCTAGAGATCTGCTGTATAACATAGTACCTGTATTTAACAAAGTCTTGTGCATTTAAAAATTTATTAAGAGAGTAGATTTCACATTAAGCATTCTTACCACAAAAAGGGGTGGGAGCACAAATAAACTATTGGAGGTAATAGATATGTTTATTACATTGTGATGATAGTATCAAGGGTATATGCATATGTCCATGCTCATCAAATTATATACATTAAACATGTGCAGGGGTTTTTAAAATGTCAATTATACCTCAAAATCTGTTAAAAAAATAGTATGAGCTCTAAAACCCTATGATCGAGGTTAAAACCCATCTCTGCTGCTACTTTCTGTGACCTTGGCAAATTAATTAATGTCTCTGTTCTTCAGTTTTCTCATTGATAAAATATTTAATAATTGGGTTGTTATTTTAAAAGATAACACTTCTAAACCCTTGAGCATATTTCCTGGCACATGGTACACATGTTATATATGTAAACAGAAACGTTTATTTCATAGAATGAAATAAATCTTTGCTTGGGGTATTTGCTGAAGTAATTATTAAATCGGTTCCCTTAAACAGGTTATAATGTGATAAGATTGAGAACACTGTTCTTTCGTGATCCTGCCCTTATGTCTCAGAACTTACTGTATATGCCTTTTGAAACTGGCATTCTAATAAGAAAGTGCAGGTACTGTAGATGAGCATCTACATGCTCACTGAGTTTAGGAAATCTTAAGGTATCAAGGTTTACCTTAGCCATGACTTGAGAGCGATCAGAAGAATCTCTTGTTAAAACAAAATAAAATGGACACCATGTTTGAAGATTCCCCTGAGCAGACAAACCATTTAAGCTATGTAAACAAAATTTAGTTTAGTTTATTTCATGAACATAAACAAAACTTAGATTAAACAAAAAACAATATATATCTCAGATTTCAGGGTCAACTTGCTCTGTTCACCCGCTCAGATCCTAAACAGAGAATGAAATAAGCCTAGAGAGAGTAGTACTTTGCCTGTAACCAGATACTATATGGATACAAAGATTCTTGAACAATTTAGTTATATTTGCTTTGAATATAATGTCTGAGAGGTATACATGAGTAAACAGCAAGAATACCTGGATGCTTGTGTTTCCTAGCAAGTGGTATAAAATGTTTCAAAATAAAATTGAATGTTGGAGAAAAAGAAAAGCAATTTAGAATACAGAATCCAGTTTAGGGATATCTGCTTTAAGTTGGTGACATTACCCTACAGGATTTTACAACTATTTGATTATCAAAGAAATGTTATTCTGTAGGATGATAGTTCTCAGATACAGAGAAATCTCTGAAAGGGATGAGAATTTCTTTTTGCAGAAAAACAAAAATTGGAATTCCCATGAATGCTCAATATTAACATCACAGTGTTAGGTTAGCTATTTGATCCTGATATTTGCTTCAAGACCCCAACTGGCAAAAGTTAAAATTTCTGGAGCACCAAATATCTAAACTGAACAATTTTTTCTGAAAGAGGAAGGTTAAATTATTTTGTTATTATTTTTACATACATAATAATTTTTAGACAACAGCAATATTCATAATCTGTTTAGTCAACAGAGAGGATAGAAATTAATGGGAAGCTCTACCAGAAGAAGTAGCCCTCAGAATTAAACATACTCAAATAGATCTCTAAAAAGAGATGTTCTTTTATTGTTTTATAAATCTGAAACGATTGTGAGGAAAAATTATGTTAGCAAAACCTATCAGTGGTCCTCAAATATTAGCATGCATCAGAATTACCTAAAGATAGTCTGGAAACAGAGATTACTGGGCCCAAAGGTCAGGATCTCTCATTCAGTAGATCTGGGGTAGAGCCTGAGGACTCGTTTTCTAGAAAGTTCCCAGGTGATATTGATGTTGCTGGTCCCAGGACCACACTTTGAGAACTATTGCATTAATAGGATACATATGGACAGAGAAACAGTGCAAGGATCCTCACATTCTAAGAATCTCTTAGAATTTAACAGCATCTGTTTAAAAGAGATCTTTCATCAGAAAATTAACTACACTGAACCTATGTTTTCAGACTCAGTTTTTAAGAAAAAAGCAATTTTGGTAGAGAAAATATGGGATGGTTATATTAATTTTCACTAATTTAGTGAGTTAGCGTTGGATATTCCTGACATAGCCTAAAAGATTTTTATTTTCCCAGTCATATGTATAGTCTATTATATTTTTTCCTAATGATGTGCATCTTATTTAATTTTATTTCATAGACAATCTCACTGATGTGCTAATCCTACAGTTCTTAATTATTTTAAAATTTTTAAAATAAAATGAATGTTTATACTGTCCTATTAATTGTCTGTGCTAAATAATATATCATTCCTAACATTATATAATATTTTCACTGTTTCCCATATTCCAAAATATTTTATATGTCATCCTATCTACCTATCCATCCATCTATCTGTAATCCTTCCAGATTTTATACATTTGCCATTATAAAGCTGGCGTGCCAGTTATCACTCTACTGCCTCTCGGCTCCAAATTTTTCATTGCCTTTATAAATTCTGCAAATATTTCTCCCTTGCCAGCTGGCACAATATTTAATCTTTGTCAGTAGATGGCGCCAGAGGGACACTGGAGGAGAAAGGGACTTATCCTGGAATGCTTCTGTTTTCTTATTTCTTCTAACAAGCTCCAGCTGCAAATGAGGCAGCCAGTGGCACTCACTTCAGCAGAATCCAGAAGCATCATCCTTATGAGCAGCTTCTAAGTAAGGTTGCCAGGTGCCTTACAGGGACTCCTGCTTATCAACTTTGGCCTGGGACACCTCTGCAAACTTCTCAACCATCCAGGGCCAGAGTTGTACCCTCTGCAGCAAGGCCTGGTTGGCAGCTGGGGAAGGGGGTCTTGCAAATTTGTTCCTTCCTTGGGTGTTGTGCCTCAGCCCTGAAGACAGTAGCTGCTGCCTGTATTCCTGTATTTTTTATGGTCCATTGTAGTTAATCCCTTCTTGCTACTTAATTCTCCATATCATGTTTTATCTATGATAATTTGAGTTAAACCCATCACCATTTTCGCCTAGTTAGTTTTGAAAACTATGTAGTTTCACCAAATATGTCAATTGTTCAACCTGATTCTCTGTTTTGATTTTAAACTTAATATAAAATGTTTGATAAAAGTAAGATAATATCTAGTGATTATAAACACTCAAATTCTGATAACTATGGTGAATTGTATCTTCTGGAAAAGTGATCACTTTGATGCCCTAAGTTGTAAAACAGTTTTATTACATAAGTTGGACTCAGTAGAGTGCAAATACAACTCGCCTTTTTATTTTCCCTACCACTGAGGATTTATGTCCTCACTTTGGATTCCTCCTTTCTTGCCCCTGGATTAAATGACAGAATGTTTCTGTAACCTTTCCAGTCTTTTAAAGTCATATACATATTCATATTTCAGTAATTAATAAACTCCAGAATAATGTCAAAACTTCCAACTCTTTTCCAATTAAAATCCTCCCAGTCTACAAAGCTAGGACACTTGCTTGGGAAATTGTAGCAAGAGAGTTGGCTGGCCTTTTCTCTTCTCATTGTATTTAATTCCTCAATCATTGCTTGCTGTTTCTGACTTCTCCAGGGTCTGGATGTTTTGTTTTACAGAAGGTCTAGTGAAGTAATGCAACATAAAAGTATGGTAAATAACTAGGGATGTTTGAACCAAAAAAAATGTTTACAGTTTTAGTCCTCCATCTTATCCTCTAAGAGATAAGTTACTCGACCTAAAATTATCTGACATATATTTTAGGACTATAGGGGGCCCATAAATGACAAAATGGAGGATATAAAACAAGGCAGTATATTTTTCTTCTCTATCAATCCTGGAAACACTATTGCTAGAAGGCAGGTGCGATTTCTGGAGAGCACATTAGATTACCAAAAGTGCTATAATATTCATAGAACTAGAGCAGATAGTTTTCAGCATGATGCTTTCTGGATTTGAAAGATAAATAAGAAGGCAATTCTATGGAGCCCTGAACATATATGTTTCTGTGTATGTATGTGCTTCTCCATTACAAATGTGCTTGTGATACACAGCCCTGCAAGGAGCCTGAAACAGGTAGGGTCTCCATAGATATTTGTTAACTGAAGATTTACAACTTTAAATCCAAACCTTAGTAAACAAAAATGTATTACCTCATACCCTCTCACTTTCTTAAGTCACCACCCATTGTTTCAAAATATTCCCATCACCAAATTTCTTGGATGAGTTTCTGCTTTAATCCTTCACTTTATAGTTGCGCTTTTACTGTCATAAAACTGCCCTCTTCAGGCTTGCCAGTGAAAATCAATTTGACAAATTTTTGGAATACTTACTCTGTGCAAAGCATTTTATAATCAATAAATCAAGTAGACTTTTTTGAATCTTGCATATATCTTTAACCTATTAAAAGTACTTGAAAGTACCTATCTTTTAAACTGAAGCCCATGGGTTCTTTCACATTACCAAAATTTTAGAGTATGTTCTCTTTCCTGTTTCTCTCCTCTATCTTTTCTTTCATATCCAATCTTTCTTTACTCCTCTATTCAGTATATCAGTTCTTTAAAAGCTGAAATATGATCTCTTCTCTCCATCACCAACCTTTTCCATGGTCACCTCATACACTCGAATAACAGAGCTGCATTTATACCTAGACAGAATACTTTTCAAATGATTATCTAGTCTTTACGCTTCATGTATTTTTTCACCTTTAAATGGGTACAAATCACTCAGATGGAATAATAACAATTAAACCTTGAGCATCACAGCATTGGAAATGCAGTATATAAAAAATAAACAAACATTTGATTTCTCTCATTACATTACACTAATTTGTCCTAAAGAGTCTATATCTATTACCTTATATATGCTTCTTTATATTTCACTGCACAGTGTTTCCCAGTGTTGATATTATTGGCATTTAGAGAGGATACTTTTGCAATGTATGTGATTCTCCCACATATTTAATATCCTTGCCTTTTTTTTTTTTTTTTTTTTTTTGCGGTACACGGGCCTCTCACTGTTGTGGCCTCTCCCGTTGCGGAGCACAGGCTCCGGACGCGCAGGCTCAGCGGCCATGGCTCACGGGCCCAGCCACTCCACGGCATGTGGGATCTCCCCGGACCGGGGCACGAACCCGTGTTCCCTGCATCGGCAGGTGGACTCTCAACCACTGAGCCACCAGGGAAGCCCTGAGACCAATGGTTTTAACTGAGGGAAAAACATGGTCATTAAATTTGACAAAAACTCACTTTGGCTAATTCATGGAGACATGGCTTCAAAGGTTTCTCCTTGAGGCACACATTCATTTGTAGGTTACTATAATAATCCAGGTAGGTGGTAATGTGGTAGCCTGAACCCAGGTAAAAATATGGAAAGTGGGAAGATTCAAGAGACATTAAGAACTTATTATATTCAACAATATATGCTTTTTATTTTTTTGAACATCTTTATTGGAGTATAATTGCCTTACAATGTTGTGTTAGTTTCTGCTGCATAACAAAGTGGATCAGCTATATGTATACATATACCCCCATATCCCCTCCTTCTTGCGTCTCCCTCCCACCCTCCCTATCCCACCCCTCTAGGTGGTCACAAAGCACCAAGCTGATCTCTCTGTACTTTGCGGCTGCTTCCCACTAGCTATCTATTTTATATTTGGTAACATATATATGTCAATGCTACTCTCTCACTTCATCCCAGCTTACCCTTCTCCCTCCACCATGTCCTCAAGTCCATTCTCTACATCTGCGTATTTATTCCTGTCCTGCCTCTAGGTTCATCAGAACTATTTTCCTTTAGATTCCATATATATATGTTAGCATACGGTATTTGTTTTTCTCTTTCTGACTTAACTTCACTCTAGGTCCATCCACCTCACTAAAAATAACTCAACTCCGTTTCTTTTTATGGCTGAGTAGTATTCCACTGTATGTATTATATAGTTTAACTTCACATTCATAAACTTGGAGTTGAGAACTGTTTGTATCAAGGTCTGCTATCATACTTATGGGAAAAAATAATAACTTAAAGCAATGTGGAATTCAGATGAGTCTGCATCCCTTTTTTAGAAAGTACATTCTCAGAGAACCCTATTATCTAACATACATTAATTGTTATACCAATCAATTAATGCCAGAGGTAAAAGAGATTTATCTTTGAAAACAAAGTGACACAAAAGCAAATTAAACATATGTTTCTAATTTTACATGTATTATCACATTGACAATTAAGAAAATTCTACCATGATAAATTAAATCCAGAAACATTAGAAACGTTATTTGACACTCAATAATTTTGCCTTGCCCAAATTAAGAATATATAATGAAGGAGTGACTTCAGGAACACTGGACTTCAGAATATTTGACTTCAGTTTTGCTTTTAAAAATGCATAAATTATTATTTTTGCCAATTTTTAAGTCACCGAAAGTAGTTTTCAATGTATTTACCATATAAACATAAGGCCAAAGAAACAAAGAATTTGTGTATCTTTAATCAAAGAACTATGTCATAGAAGAAATTTTATCATGAAGTTGTTACATTTAGAAAATGTATTGAACATGATTGAATCTTTAATGTGCATTTACAAGCAGATAAACATAATAATCTCTGGTAAGGTAGAAAAGTGTAATGGAATTTAGAGTCACGTATACATTGTCTCAACTCTGCCACTTATTAGCTGCTCAATTTAGGAAAATTACTTAATCTCCCTGAATCTCAGTTTCATTTTCCATAACACAAGATTATTAAAGAGACCACATACATTTAGAATAAATATTAAATATAAGGCAGAGCAACATAGGAAATATAAATAAAGACCCTGAACCCAGACTGGTGGGCTTCTAATCCAAGCTTGACTATTTACAACTGTGGAAACTTCCTCCTCTGAGAAATGGGAATAATAATAGTACCCAAATCAGAGGACTATCCTGTATCTTAAAAGATTTAACTTACTGGATTAATAAGCGATTTCGGTGTCAAGTAAGCACTCTATATCTGGGAATTTCTTCCTATTATTGTTGTTGTAGTAATAGTAAGAGATATAACTAAACTGCATTTATTTATTTGCTATATCTTCAGGATAAAGAAATTGGATTCTATTACATAGAATTCAGTGTTCTTGCATGTATAATTGTCTAATATGGTCATCATTTCTCAGTGTGGGCCATACGTTAAAAAACACTGTTTTTCAGATTTAGTAAACTCCAAGTTAATAGTACAACCACCAAGTTAAAACTAAAGCCATCACAATAAAAGTCAAGATTCTGGTATCCAGTTGGAAAAAAGCATGTATACCAATCTTTTACATCCTATCAAGGCTTAACTCTTATAAAAAATTTACTTTTTCATTTTCCAGTTGCATTGAAATATCTTACATATAAATTGTATAAATTCAAGGTGTACAACATGATGATTTTAGATAGATAGACACATAGTGAAATGATCACCACGATAAAGGTATTTAACAAATCTACCCCCTCACATAAAGTTAGTTAATACATCTATCATCTCACACAGTTACCTTTTTTTTTCTTGTGAGAACATTTAAGATCTACTCTCTTAGTAATTTCCAAGAATATGATACAGTACTATTAATTATAGTCACCATGCTGTACATTAGATCCCCAGAACTTACTCATCTTATACTTAGACATTAGTACCCTTTGACCACCTTCACCCACCTCTCCCTCCCCATCCCACAATCAACAATCTACTCTCTGTTCCTATGAGGTCAGATTTTTTACTTTTCAAGTATAAGCAAGATTATACATTTATCTTTCTATGCCTGACTTAGTTTATTTAGCATATTGCCCTCAGTTTCATCCATGTTTTCACAAATGACAAAATTTTCTCTTTTTTATGGCTGGATAATATTCCCTATTTTATCCAATCCTTCATCTGTTGATGGATACTTGGATTGTTTCCATGTTTTGACTACTCTAAATAGTTTTTTCACCTTTTTTCTCTTTTTTATTTAATGACAATGGGACAATAATATTTGCTATGTAACACAAGGCACATTTAATATGATTTTATTTAGAATGATAAATAGCAGAATAATAGTTACACTCAACCTTAGTCCTATATATTAATGATTTTTAAACCTGGGTGTACATTAGGGTCAACTTGGGAGTTTTGTTTTTGTTTGGTCTTTTTTTTTTTTTTTAATTTTTAATACCAGAACCTAGGCCAGTTTCTTCCCAATTTAATCAAATTATCTGGGATGGGACCACATATTGGTAGATTTTTAAAACTCCTCATTTAATTCTACTTTTCCTCTAAGGTTGAGAATTACTGGTGTACATGACCACATAAATGCAGCAGAGTATTAGATTAATGAAAGGGAAAACATTACCAAAAACAACAGGTGGTACAGGAAGGCATCTTTTCCTACTACTGTGTTTTCCAAAACTCTCTATTTTTAAAACAATACACAGATATAATAATAGAATTGGTGGTCAGAGTTTATGGAGTGTAATTCTAACAGGGTATTTGATCTGATGCATGCATTAAAGTCTACTTTTGTCTTATTAGGACATACCTATAATAAATGGATAAAAGTACAGGTACCTTCCCTGTATGAACATTAAGAGATGTTCTACATTCCACTCATCCTTTTTGTTATATTTTATGGTCAAGTGAAGAATACTGAATGTTATCTCTTTGAATTGCATAAAAGCATAAGATCTGAGTCCAGACAATTATTAATAGGTCATTATACAAAATACTTTAAAAATCTTAGTAATTCTAAGAACAATCCAAATTAATTTATTTCAGAAAAGTCCATTTTCTTTCTTCCACATTTAAGCATCATGTTATAAACTTCCAGTTATTTGTATCTGAATGTGTATCAGTAGATGATTCCATTTCACATATGACAACTGAGTGAATATGTAGATCATTCTGAAAGAGGGTGCTAGTTTGTAATGGTATCTTTCAGAATGACTCTGCACAAAGTTTCCTTTTCCTCTAAAATTCTCTCTTCCATGCATTTTCATTCCTTATAAAAGCTAAACCAGGCAAGAAAGTCAGGAGCAAAATAACATTGTATGAAAATACATCTCATCATGCACTGAAGCTGTCCACTAGGGAATCATTAGTAAGAATTAAATGAATATTTCCCAGGCTGGCACATCAGTCTGTTAATTTTAATTCTGTACATATGTTGGTGGCTATATGCTGTTGATTTAATATTATTTAATACTGCATTTTGTGCCCACATAGGACCCCTTTGTCTTTTTTCATTTAACTCTACAGGCTGCTATGGATATCCTTTTGTTCAGTTTCTTTTTTTACTTATTTTTTTTAAATTTTTGAATTTTATTTATTTTTTTATACAGCAGATTCTTATTAGGTATCTATTTTATACATATTAGTGTATATATATCAATCCAAATCTCCCAATCTTTTGTTCAGTTTTAAGCTACCAAAATAATTTTGATCAATGCAACTCCCAGGGGGGGGAAAAAAAAAACAAATAGGCCATAAAAAGCAAAGGTTATTAGAAATGATTTATTACTAAAACTTTTAAATATTGAAAACTGTAGAAAGACTCAGTCCTTTCCTACTCTTTAAAGATCTTCAGTGTGCTTCTGCTTGACTACTAAGTACAACCTGCACAGGAACACTTAGTTCATCCTTGAAGAAACACATTGAGTTTGAAGTTATTTAATGCTCTTATATAAATTTCTATTTGAAGACATTTCCAGTTTCATCCTAAAGTGTACAAAATAGTGGGGCAGAGTTAGCAGCATGATTTAATGCCTTCCTCCAGAAACAGCTCTGCCTTTATCAGGAAAGTCTGCTGAGCCTGCGCGTCCGGAGCCTGTGCTCCGCAACGGGAGAGGCCACAACAGTGAGAAGCCCGCATACGGCAAAAAGAAAAGAAAAGAAAAGAAAAAATTATTGCATAGTTTCAGAAGATGATAAGGCCATATAATTCATATAATCCATTCATATATTCAGCAACTCATCTTTTACCCTCTTTCCCCATGGGAACTCTATACTATCTCAATTCACTTTTTATTCACTTTTTTGCAGTACATGTGCTCAGATTTGCCCGATGACTAATATTACTCTCTTTGTACAGTACTGCATCTGTAAAAGGATATAAAACAAAATGAATTAATGTTGAAACATGCTTTTCTGGGAGTCTGAAACCAAATACCTAAGATTTTTGTTTGTTTGTTTCTGTTTCGCTTAGTTTTTTATCCCAAGATGCTTTTCAAACAACTCTGGGCTACCAAAGACTTCTCAGTTGTACTGTGCCATTTGACTTTATTTTTAAATCATGGGACAACATACAACCAGTAAAATACACAAAAATAAGTATATATTCCGAGGCCTATTCACACACATATATGTTTATGGATATGTAATTGTATGTAGTGATAGAAATAGAGGTAGAAATACGGTATGTGCCATTGAAAGCACTGATCATATCAACCTATAGAATATTTCAACACCTGTCCTAGTCATAGTCCCCTATAGGTAACTACTATATGGACTCCCAGCACCATAGATTAGTTTTGTCTGTTCTAAACTTCATATAAATGGCATCATACAGATATATTTTGTCTGGATATTTTCATTCATTACGGTATTGCATGTGGCAGTAGTTCTTTTATTCCATATTATTTACATGTAGTATTATATTGCATTAATATAAAACAATTTATTCATACATTCTATTGATGATGGACATTTGGGTTATTCCAATATTTGGCGCCTATGAATAAAACTTCTATGAACTTTCTGTGAATGTCTTTCAGTGGAAATATGCATTTATTAATCTTGGACATACACCCAGAAATGGAATTGTTTTTAGCATATATTTAGTTTGTATAAGTTTAATAAATATTGACGGATAGTCTTCCAAAGTGATTATTTCATCTGGCTATTTTTTTTTTTTTTTTTTTTTTTTTTTTTTTGGGGTACGCGGGCCTCTCACTGTTGTGGCCTCTCCCGTTGCAGAGCACAGGCTCCAGACGCACAAGCTCAGTGGCCATGGCTCATGGGCCCAGCCGCTCCGCAGCATGTGGGATCTTCCCAGAGTGGGGCACGAACCCGTGTCCCCTGCATCGGCAGGCAGACTCTCAACCACTGTGCCACCAGGGAAGCCCCTAAGTTGGCATTTAAAAAAATATTTCCTTATTTTACTTTATTTCTTAAAACTTCTATTTTTTACTCCAAGTAGTCTTTTTTTGTTTTTATTTTTCTCTTTGACATCTTTATTGGAGTATAATTGCTTTACAATGGTATGTTAGTTTCTGCTTTATAAAAAAGTGAATCAGCTATACATATACATATATCCCCATATCTCCTCTCTCTTGCGTCTCCCTCATACCCACTATATATCCCACCCCTCTAGGTGGTCACATAGCATTGAGCTGATCTCCCTGTGCTACATGGCTGCTTCCCACTAGCTATCTATTTTACATTTGGTAGTGTATATATATCCATGCCACTCTCTCACTTCGTCCCAGCTTACCCATCACCCTCCCTGTGTCCCAAGTCCATTCTCTATGGTTGTGTCTTTATTCCTGTCCTGTGCTTAGGTTCTTCAGAAACACATTTTTTAAAAATAAGATTCCATATGTATGTGTTAGCATACAGTATTTGTTTTTCTCTTTCTAACATACTTCACTCTGTATGACAATCTCTAGGTCCATCCACTTCACTAGAAATAACTCAATTTCATTTCTTTTTATGGCTGAGTAATATCCCATTGTATATATGTGCCACATCTTCTTTATCCATTCATCTGTTGATGGACACTTAGGTTGCTTCCATGTCCTGGCTATTGTAAATAGAGCTACAATGAACTTTGTGGTACATGACTCTTTTTTGAATTATGGTTTTCTCAGAGTATATGCCCAGTAGTGGGATTGCTGGGTCATATGGTAGTTCTATTTTTAGTTTTTTAAGGAACCTACATTCTGTTCTCCATAGTGGCTGTATCAATTTACATTCCCACCAACAGTGCAAGAGGGTTCCCTTTTCTCCTCACCCTCTCCAGCATTTATTATTTGTAGATTTTTTGATGATGGCCATTCTGACTGGTGTAAGGTGAAACCTCATTATAGTTTTGATTTCCATTTCTCTAATGATTACTGATGTTGAACACCCTTTCATGTGTTTCTTGGCAATCTGTATATCTTCTTTGGAGAAATGTCTATTTAGGTCTTCTGCCCATTTTTGGTTTGGGTTGTTTGGGTTTTTTGATACTGAGCTGCATGAGCTGTTTGTAAATTGTGGACATTAATCCTTTGTTAGCTGGTTCATTTGCAAATATATTCTCCCATTCATGGGGTTGTCTTTTCGTCTTGTTTATGGTTACCTTTGCTGTGCAAAGCTTTTAAATTTCATTAGGTCCAATTGGTTTATTTTTGTTTTTATTTCCATTTCTCTAGGAGGTGGGTCAAAAAGGATCTTGCTGTGATTTATGTCATAGAGTGTTCTGCCTATATTTTCCTCTAAGAGTTTGATAGTGTCTGGCCTTTTATTTAGGTCTTTAATCCTTTTTGAGTTTATTTTTGTGTATGGTATTAGGGAGTGTTCTTATTTCATTCTTTTACATGTAGCTGTCCAGTTTTCCCAGCACCATTATTGAAGAGGTTGTCTGTTCTCCATTGTATACTCTTGCCTACTTTATCAAAGATAAGGTGAACATATATGCGTGGGTTTATCTCTGAGCTTTCTATGCTGTTCCATTGATCTATTGTTCTGTTTTTGTGCCAGTACCATACTGTCTTGCTTACTGTAGCTTTGTAGTATAGTCTGAAGTCCGGGAGCCTGATTCCTCCAGCTCCATTTTTCTTTCTCCAGATTGATTTGGCTATTCGGGATCTTTTGTGTTTCCATACACATTGTGAAATTTTTTGCTCTAGTTCTGTGAAAAATGCCACTGGTAGTTTGATAGGGATTGCATTGAATCTGTAGATTGCTTTGGGTAGTATAATCATTTTCAAAATCTTGACTCTTCCAAACCTAGAACATGGTATATCTCTCCATCTGTTTGTATCATTTTTAATTTCTTTCATCAGTGTCTTTTAGATTTCTGCATACATGTGTTTTGTCTCATTGGGTAGGTTTATTCCTAGGTATTTTATTCTTTCTGTTGCAATGGTAAATGGGAGTGTTTCCTTAATTTCTCTTTCAGATTTTTCGTCATTAGTGTATAGGAATGCAAGAGATTTCTGTGCATTAATTTTTTATCCTGCTACTTTACCAAATTCAATGATTACCTCTAGTAGTTTTCTGGTAGCATCTTTAGGATTCTCTATGTATAGTATCATGTCATCTGTAAAACAGTGACAGCTTTACTGCTTCTTTTCTGATTTGGATTTCTTTTTATTCTCTGATTGCTGTGGCTAAAACTTCCAAATCTATGTTGAATAATAGTGGTGACAGTGGACAACTTCTTGTTGTTCCTGATCTTAGTGGAAATGGTTTCAGTTTTTCCACCATTGAGAACAATGTTGACTGTGGATTTGTCATATATGGCTTTAATATGTTGAGGTAAGTTCCCTGTATGCCTACTTTGTGGAAGGTTTTTATCATAAATGGTGTTGAATTTTGCTGAAAGCTTTTTCTGCATCTATTGAGATGATCATATGGTTTTTCTCCTTCAGTTTTTTAATATGGTATATCACATTGATTGATTTGCTTGCTAAATTTAATATTTTTTCTTTGTATTTAATTTTTGATAGTTTGATTAATATGTGTCTTGGTGTGTTTCTCCTTAAATTTATCCTGTATGTGACTCTCTGTGCTTCCTTGACTACTTGACTATTTCCTTTCCCATATTAGGGGAGTTTTCAACTATAATCTCTTCAAATATTTTCTTAGTCCTTTTTTTTTTTCTCTTCTTCTTCTGAGACCCCTATAATTCGAATGTTGGTGCATTTAATGTTGTCCCAGAGGTCTCTGAGACTGTCTTTAATTCTTTTCATTCTTTTTTTTTTTTTTAATTCTATTCTGTAGTAGTAATTTCCACTATTTTATCTTCCAGGTCACTTACCTGTTCTTCTGCTTCAGGTATTCTGCTACTGATTCCTTCTAGAGAATTTTTAATTTCATTTATTGTGTTGTTCATCATTGTTTGTTTGCTCTGTAGTTCTTCTACGTCCTTGTTAAACATTTCTTTTATTTTTTCCATTCTATTTCCAAGATTTGGATCATCTTTACGGTCATTACTCTGAATTCTTTTCCAGGTATACTGCCTATTTCCTCTTCATTTGTTTGGTCTGTTGGGTTTTTCCCTGGTCCTTCATCTGCTGTGTGTTTCTCTGTCTTCTCATTTTGTTTAAGTTACTGTGTTTGGGGTCTCCTTTTTGCAAGCTGCAGGTTCATAGTTCCCATTGTATTTGGTGTCTGCCCCCAGTGGCTGATGTTGGTTCAGTGTGTGGCATAGGCTTCCTTTTGGAGGGGTCTGGTGCCTGTGTTCTGGTGGTTGAGGCTGGATCTTTTCTTTTTGGTGGGCAGGACTGGGTCTGGTGTTGTGTTTTGGGGTGTCTGTGAACTTATTATTATTTTAGGCAGTGTCTCTGCTAATGGGTGGGATTGTGTTCCTGTCTTGCTAGTTGTTTGGCATAGGGTGTCCAACACTGTAGCTTGCTGGTCATTGAGTGGAGCTGGGTATTAGCGTTGAGATGGAGATCTCTGGGAGAGCTTTCGCCACTTGATATTACATGGATCCAGGAGGTCTCTGGTGGACCAATGTCCTGAACTTGGCTCTCCCACCTTACAGGCACAGGCCTGGCACCTGGCCGGAGCACAGAGACCCTGTCAGCCACATGGTTCAGAAAAAAAAAGGGAGAAAAAAAGAAAGAAAGAAAGGAAAAAATAAAATAAAGTTATTAAAATAAATATTAAAAATAAAAAATGTTTAAAAGTAATTTTAAAAAAAGGAAAGAAAGAAGAGAGCAACTAAACCAAAAAAGAAATCCACCAATGATAAGAAGACCTAAAAACTATACTAGGAAAAAAAAGAAAAAAAAAAAACAGACAGACAGAACCCTAGGACAAATGGTAAAAGCAAAGCTATACAGACAGAATTACACAAAGAAGCATACACATACATAATCACAAAAAGAGAAAAAGGGAAAAAATATATATATATCTATATATTAAAAAGAAATGGAAGAGAGCCACCAAATCAATAAACAAATCTACCAATGATAATAAACTCTAAATACTAAACTAATATAAACATAAAACCAGAAACAAATTAGATGCAGAAAGCAAACCCCAAGTCTACAGTTGCTCCCAAAGTCCACCACCTCAATTTTGGGATTACTTGTTATCCATTCAGATATTCCAGAGATGCAGGGTATGTCAAGTTGATTGTGGAGAATTAATCAGCCTCTCCTGAAGCTGCTGGAAGAAATTTCCCTTTTTCTTCTTTGTTCACACAGCTCCTGGGGTTCAGCTTTGCATTTGGCCCCACCTCTTCATGTAGGTCACCTATGGGCGTCTGTTCTTCCCTCAGACAGGACAGGGTTAAAGGAGCAGCTGATTAGGGGGCTCTGGCTCACTTAGGCCAAGGGGAGGGAGGGGTATGGCATGGGGTTGTGACTGCTGTGGCAGTGGCAGGCATAACGTTCCAATAGCCTGAGGTGCACCGTGCGTTCTCCCGGGGAAGTTGTCCCTGGATCACGGGACCCCGGCAGTGGCGGGCTGCACAGTCTCCCGTGAGGGGAGGTTTGGATAGTAACCTGTGCCTCCACACAGGCTTCTTGGTGGCTGCAACAGCAGCCTTAGCATTTCATGCCCATTTCTGTTGTCCCCACTGATAGCTGTGGCTCGTGCCTGTCTCTGGAGCTCGTTTAGGCGGTGCTCTGAATCCCCTCTCCTCGTGCACCCTGGAACAATGGCCTCTTGCCTCTTAGGCAGGTCCAGACTTTTTCCCGGACTCCCTCCCAGCTAGCTGTGGCACACTAGCCCCCTTCAGGCTGTGTTCACGCAGCCAACCCCAGTCCTCTCTCTGGGATCTGACCTCCAAAGCCTAAGCCTCAGCTCCCAGCCCCGCCCACCCCGGCGGGTGAGCAGACAAGCCTCTCAAGCTGGTGAGGGCCGGTCAGCACCGATCCTCTGTGCGGGAATTTCTCCACTTTGCCCTCCGCACCCCTGTTGCTGCGCTCTCCTCTGTGGCTCCAAAGCTTCCACCGCACCCAACCCCTATCTCCACCAATGAAGGGGCTTCCTAGTGTGTGGAAACTTTTCCTCCTTCCTGGCTCCCTCCCAGTGGTGCAGGTCCCAGACCTATTTTTTATCTCTGTTTTGTCGTTTTTCTTTTGCCCTACTCAGGTACGTGGGGAGTTTCTTGCCTTGTGGGAAGTCTGAGGTCTTCTGCCAGCGTTTAGTAGGTGCTCTGTAGGAGTTGTTCCACATGTAGATGTATTTCTGATGTATTTGTGGGGAGGAAGGTGATCTCCATGTCTTACTCCTCCACCATATTGAAGGTCTCCTCTATTTCCCTATTTTAAAAACCAATTTAGCAACTATTTTGTTTATTTGGGTAAATTTCTTTTTCAGAAAAATCATTTAAAATTAATTACTTTTATATTTTCTACTAATTTATTTTTACTTTGCTATTTTTTCCTTCTGCTTTCTTTAAGTTTATTTCCTTGTATATTTTAGATGTTATCATATTTAGAATTTAGTTTTATCATCTTTAGTCTATTTTTTGGATATAAATATTTAAAAATTTCCTAACCCTATAATCACAATTTTAATTGATACCCATAGATATTAAATATTCATCATTTTCATTATGAGTACGCTTTAGAAATTCTGTAATTTTGATTTTCAGTTTGATTTAAAAGTTACTTAATAGAGTTTTTAAGTTCTCAGTGAAATGATTTCTTTTATAAGTAGAACATTTTAATCATCATAAAGTAATTTCAGCAATAGATTTTTAAACATTGTATTTTAGGATAGAATTAGATCAATAGAAAAGTTTTGAAGATAGTACAGAGAATCCCTACAATACCCACACATCAACATCTTTCATCTTTTCCCTACTGTCAACAAATGGTGCATTTGTTACAATCAAGGAACCAATGTTAATACGCTAACATAAATTTAAATCAATACTTTATTAAGAACTTTAGTTTTTTACCTAATGTCCTTTATCCTATTCTAGGATCTCATGCAGAATACCAAATTGAATTCAGTAGTCCTATCTCTGTAAGCATCTCTTAGAGCCTAAGTTTCTCAGATTTTCCTTGTTTTTGATTACCTCGACAATTTTGAGGTGTACTGATCAGGTGTTTTGCAGGATGCAGCTCTACTGGAATTTATCTGATAGTTTAGTCATAATCAGAATAGGGTTATGGATTTGGGGGAGGAAAATAATGGACATATACCAGTTTTATCATATCTATCAATATTTATCACTGTTGATGTTGACCTTAATCACCTGGCTGAGGCAGTGTTTTTCAGGTTTCTCCACTGTAAAGTTACTCTTACCCATCCATAACCCCCTCTCCATATTGGAGTCATTGAAAGGAAATCATTAGGTACAGCCCCATTTAAGGAGTAGGAAGTTATACTCCATCTCCTTGAAGACAAAACATCTAAATTATCTGGAATTATTCTGTATAAGAGATTAGTCTCGGGCTTCCCTGGTGGCGCAGTGGTTGAGAGTCTGCCTGCCGAAGCAGGGGACACAGGTTCGTGCCCCGGTCGGGGAAGATCCCACATGCCGTGGAGTGGCTGGGCCCGTGAGCCATGGCTGCTGAGCCTGCGCGTCCGGAGCCTGTGCTCCGCAATGGGAGAGGCCACAACAGTGAGAGGCCCACGTACCGCAAAAAAAAAAAAAAAAAAAAAAAAAAAAGAGATTAGTCTCTTCCACTATTATTTTATTAATCATTTACTTATATCAATATGGACACATAGACATTTATTTTATACATTTAGCTATAATATAATGCTACTTTATTTTCATGCTAAATTGTTCCACCTTTAGCCTTTGGGAGTCCTTTCAGTTGGATTCTGTATATCTTCGACATACACTCATAATAGTGATTTTTTTTGCAGCACTGCCTTACTTTCTGGCACTACAGGATGTTCTAGGTTCATCTTGTATATTTACTACCCAGTTTTAGAATCAGACATTTTTCCAAAGACATTTGCCTTTACCCACATAAAGGAAGACTTAGTTATGAAGAACACTCTGGTGCATTTCGAAATGATTATTCTTCCCTTTCTTTTGCCAAAGCCAGGAGGGGATCTTTCTTGGATTTTCATCATGAGAACTTGTCAAGATTCTTGGAGGTAAAAGCTACAAAATTATGGTGTCCCTCATAATATTGAAGACCTAGGAGTTTCTCAATTTTATGTTATTGTACACTTATCCTCCAGCAATTCATTAAATTTACGAGTATGTGTTTATGGTTCTGATGGCTTCTGTCCTAAGTAGTACACCTATGATGTAACTTTCTGGATTTTCCTGTATCTCAAGATTTCTGCATGGTGGTTTGCCCTGCAAACTCAGTTCTCTGATGGGTCCATGAAATGTCATTGATTTTCAATTTAAATTTTTGTTTTCTTATTTTTGTGATGGGAGTGACACCTTCTGAGCCCTTTACATGTCAGGTCTGAAACTGGAAGAGTCCAATGAGGTCTTTTTAAATTATTTTGTAAATATATACTTTAAATGTTTTTAATATTTATAATGTTTGAAAATATAATAAATACAAAGAACTTATTCCTGAATTACTTGAAAGTATTTGACAACCTATTGCCTCATGATCCCCTATCAGAGAAAGTGAGAAATCTGGCTTCAATTATCCTTAACATGTATACTATTTCATCATCTCATCCCATCCTCATGTAACTGATCTCCCATCTCTGCTACTACATCTCCTCCATTAGGACATCTTTCTCTCTCTGCTTTGACTCTATGTATTGCATCCACATCTTGCAATTGAACACCCTCTCACCCTGTTTGAGTTACACTATGACATGCCAAGCAATGCCTCCATAAAGACATGCTTCTCATCTTAATTTGATTTTGACATACCTGTGGGACTACCCCAATGAATGGATGCCATTCTGGCTGTTTAGCCTCTGACAGGACAGGCCATGCCACTCCTCTCTGGGAACACTCTCTTCACTTTGTTTGTGCCCCCTACTCTCAACAACAGGTCACCCCCTCATTTTGGGATTTTGTTGTTTAGCTGTGGATTTTTGCAGAATGTGTCAGGAGACTCAAATATATGCACTGCCATTACTCTTGCAATATGTTCTTTGAGAGCAATTCTAGAAGTTTATATTTAAGAACTATTATGGACCTAATCTGATGGAGATAACAAATATATACATTAGAAGCACTGGAGAGTTTAGGAAAGAAGGCAGATAGCAGAAGGAAGTCAACACTTTAAAGAATAGAACAACATTAGTTGAATACCTTATTTTTGTGGTTTGACCCTATGGTCAAATGACAATACCACAACATGCAGATGACTAAAACTCCAATAAACACATTTGCTATTTTAAGGAACCAGAAGACAAAGTCCAGGAAACCATATCCACATTTGCTGGAAATTGAAAAATTAAATCTCAGAAAGAAGAGGGCCAGAGAAGGAGTATATTCTATATAAACTCTCCCAGCTTCTATGGCTGACACCTGAACTATGCAAGCACAAGGAAGACATCAGTATACTTCAATTCTCTTCTGGAATTCTGCCTACCATACTCAAGGTAGATTAATTTTAACCTGATTATTCCTTAAAAAATGAGAAATCCAACTCCAACTTTGCCAATAAGCAGCAAAAAACACTTACATTTCCAGTGTCCATATCTGCCAGTGAGAATAATTCATGGGGAATAAAGAATAATTATACCAACATGTATTATTCCTGCCCAATACCAGCCTCAAAGTAAGAGACAATACAGGTAATCCATCCTGAAATGCTTTCTCAACTCGTACATAATGTGGTTTATGCACATCGCTTTCTGCCACCTGTAATGACATTACTGTGACCAGTAGCAGACACCACATAGGATATAATGAGTTACTTTTTGTAGTAAGCTGAATTATATCTCTGTATTTTTAATAACATTTTATTTTCATAGATCAATATATTTCTTAGAATTTCACTTACTGTTCTCATTTAAAAATTAAAGATAAATTATAGGCTATTACTAGACTGAACTAATTTCTTGTAGTAGTCCTTAATGCTAATCTACAGCATTTCCGTTTCTCCTTCTAGTCACAAAGTAGGATTGCATTTCACTCTAATAGCTAATGCGATGTGAGTGTAAATGACATGTAAAATCTCTGGAATAAAGCCTCCAAAAGTCAATGCACACTTTTCTGTCCACCCTCCCATTTCTATAGTTACTAATGACATTTCCAAAGGAGATGCTTTTGACTTGCTGATTGAAAATAAAACAGGGAGAGGATAAAGTATAAGATAAAGGAGACAGAGGAAAGTATGATATCTATCTTCACACTAACAGACAAAAGACAAATACTTCCATAAACTTGGACTTGAGGGGAAAAAAGAATGCAGGTTGGTCATCAAGGAAAAGAGTAAGTCAGAAAATAAGAAAGAGAAGATACAGTGGTATACCTGGTGGGTGTTGATCGAGTCCACTAACTAAATAGGCATTCTCTAAATCCCCCATCCCTGAGTGTAAATTAAACATACTCAAATGGTCTTTATGAGGGTGACTCTTTACATGGCCACATATGCTTGCTGATTTAAAAAGTGACTTTCTAGAGCTCTCAGTCATATGGAAAGCATAGATACCAACTGAATCATTTGCCAATCAAATCATGAATGCTGAAAAATACCACTTTTCAGGGTGGTTGTATATTATTCAGATGCATGAAAACTGGAAGAAAATACTCACCACATGGTACCTATAATGTGTACAGAAGAGTTCTATACCTGATATTTAAAAAGGCAAAATCGCTCTCAGCTTCTTTGCCATCCCACCAACACAGCATAAAAATGAAGACTTAGCAGAAATGAATAAGTATTTCATTTGACTCAGAAGTATTTGTGACTCTAAAATTTTTATAATACTGTCTTTTTTTCCTAGAAAAGTATATGCCTTGGATAGCACAGGAAAGTTACCAATATTTCATCAATATGCTCATTCTTTCTATAACAG
Source organism: Lipotes vexillifer (assembly GCF_000442215.2). Lineage (NCBI taxonomy): Eukaryota > Metazoa > Chordata > Mammalia > Artiodactyla > Lipotidae > Lipotes > Lipotes vexillifer. Next base: position 605,327 of record NW_006778701.1, on the reverse strand, counting down.
GACAGAAAATGATCTCCTAAATTCAAAGAAAATGAAAACCAATAATGTTATCTAAGTAATTCAGACCCCATATGCAAAATGTATCATCGATGTGCTAACAGTAGATGAACAAATCTAAATGTAAGGGAGCTCTGATGATATAAATTGAAGCAGTCCTACTTCACTGAATATGGACCCGAGGAAACATGTAAAAATATGAGGAAATGTGAGCAGTAAACATAGCAATGACAAAAGTGTTCTTCAAAAGTTCCCTAAATTTTCAATTATTCATCTTAGATTTTTATTTTGTGTGTGTAGTGAAAGAGATCTTGAGTACAAAATTCCAAAATATGTGAGCTTTTTAATCTCTTACCTGTTTTGACTATTCACCCATATCATGGAATATGACAAAACAGTTATTTTTCTAGACATATTTAACTTGATAGGACATTCACTATGCATAAATTTCTATTTTCTATGGGCCAACAAGTAGGAGCTTTACATATCAGAAATCTACAAGAGCACAAGCTTCACTTCAAGTAAAATGTATTTGCCTCCCTTGCTGCTCTATCAAGTTTAATTATGCAAATTCTATTGAATAAAACTAGACTCCTAGACTCCCTGTGTAGTCCTGTCTATTACTATTGCCTCCCTAAAAATGTTCTAAAGATTCCTGTGGAAATGTTTAGACAAATATAATGACATCTTAAAAAAAAACAAACCTAGAAATGCTTTCCATGTAAGAAGTGTTTATTAAGTCTCCTATTTGCCTAGCTCTGTTTCAGGCACTATACAGTATTTAAAAATATTTCTGACTTGAATACTTTGCCTTTAAGTATTTTAATCACTTATGCAAAAGAAACAAAATGCCTAAAATATGTTTCAGATAATGAACTATAAGAATACCAGAGGGAAAAATAATTAGGAAAACATCACTGAAAATATGGACTCTCATCATTTGTCAAATACTGCATACATCTTATGATCAAAACAATGCACTAAATGTGAGAGAGACACAAATGCTACAAACAAACTATGGAAAATCTTGGATTTAAATACATTCTATCAATATAACTGAGATACAACTCATGAGCTCTGGGAACACAGACAAAAGATCTGTATAAATTTTTAGTTTCTATAAGGCTTGTAGGGGAGGTTGTATGTAAGTAAAATACAACTTTTATATTGCGCAACTGGGACAGATGCATATGATTTTGACTGGTGGAATACAGAGATATTAAAATAACATAGCCTGGGCTTCCCTGGTGGCGCAGTGGTTGAGAGTCCGCCTGCCGATGCAGGGGACACGGGTTCGTGCCCCGGTCGGGGAAGATCCCACATGCCGTGGAGTGGCTGGGCCCGTGAGCCATGGCCGCTGAGCCTGCGCATCCGGAGCCTGTGCTCCGCAATGGGAGAGGCCACAACAGTGAGAGGCCCGCGTACCACAAAAATAAATAAATAAATAAATAAATAAATAAATAAATAACATAGCTTAAGGGGTTAAGATACAGCTAGGGAACTGCTTTAGGAAAATGGCTCAGTATGACTGAAATTCAGGGAGATTTATACATGATAAAGTATATTGAATATAGACCATAGCACTCATTATCATAGCATACATGAATATTTAATAAAATACAAATATAGTTTAAACTTGAGTATACAGACAAAAGGGTATATTTTGATTTTTTTCCAGAAGACTAAAATATGTTTTAGAAAGCTAGTTTTGAAAACAGTATAGAAGATAAGATGGAGAGCCAAGTCAATGGATACTGTTAATCTATTTTTGTGCAGTTAAGTACTTTAAGGTGTTTGGGGGAAACCTAACTACTTGATACATTAATAAGTGTTATGTTAGAAGAAAATGAAATCTGAGAAAGAATTCAAGGATGTTAAGAAGGGTTATGTAACAAAATAAATTATGTTGTGGTCAAATAAGTTTGGGAAATATTCAATTACAGAAAATTAAGCAAAATTCTTCACTAGAGAGCACAGAATAAATTAAAGCATATTATTTGTTTTCAAAAGGAGATAATTTATGCAGAATTCCTAAAATGTCTATATTTCCAAATACATTTTAGAGGAGCATCTAAGAAAGATATTTTGGAAGTACAGCTTTTAAATTATTAATTTATATTACCTAAAACATCCTTTAAATGCTTAAATTAAAAGATACAAATCCAATGCTTAAAAAAAAGGGCAAGATGGAGAGTATGATATGATGCTCTGTCTTACATTTTACCCTGCTCTAGCAATGTCACAAGTGGCTATCACAATTCCTAAATATTTTAAAAAGCTTCTGAAGTTAGTATGCTTTAACTCTCAAGATATCCTACTCTGCTGATTTCTACATTACTTAGGGCACAAAGTGATTAATCTGGAAAACCCAAGAGCTTCTGCTGCCTACAACTTTTCAAGTGTGACAGAACAGAGAACCCATTACATTTCTTCTCACTAAAAGAACATTTAAAGTGCCTCTTCCCTATTGTTTCCTTTTTTGTAACAGCTTTATTGAGATATAATTGATATTAAAAATACTGAACATAGTTAATGTATATAATTGGATGAGTTTGGACATATGCAAACACTTGTGATATCATCACCACAATGAAGGTGATAAATATATTGACATGGCCCCATATTTCCTTATGTCCCTCTACATTTTCTTGTGGTAAGAACAGTTAAAAATTTTTGAAGTAAACAATATGGTATTGTTAACTATAGGAACCATGTTGCACAGCAGATGTTTAAAATTAACCCATCTCGCGTAACTGAAATTTTACAATTATTTAACAACAATCCCCTGCTTTCCCCACTCCCAGCCCCTGCCAACCACTACTATATTTTCTGCTTTATGAGATTTACTATTTTAAATACCTCATGTAAGTGGAATCATATAATATTTGTCCTTCTGTTACTGGTTTATTTCACTTAGCAAAATGTCCTCAAGGTTCATCATTTTATTGCAAATGACAGAATTTCCTTCTTTTTAAAGACTTAATAGTATTCCATTATATGTATAGACCACAATTTCTTTATCCATTCATCTCTTGATGAAAAATTGAGTTAATCTCTTTGAAATCTTGATTTCAATTCTTTTGGATATATATCCATAAGTGGGGATGTGAACAAATTGGAACCCTTGTACTTCTGGTGGAAATGTAATACAGCGGCTATGAAAAACAGTATGTAGTTTCCTCAAAAAATTAAATATGGAATTATATGTTCTTACCTTATTGAAGAACAATGAATATGGCAAAGGGAATACAGGAGGAAAAAAATCTAAAACAAATAACAACAACAAAAAATACAGGGACAAAGGGCATTAAGAAAAAGTAGAGTAATTAGTTTCTAAGGCACACATCTAAAGCAGGGGGCCAGCATTTGCATAACATAATAGGTATAAGGAAGCTAAAACACTATCCATAAAAACTGACAGAGACCATGTATTAAAACACAGTATTTCTTGTCCTTCTTTCAGTGCCCCAAATATGCCATTTTCAGAATAGTATGTGAATGAATATGATTTCTGTTGCATGCTATTTAAACTATCACAATGAGGATTTGATTAATTGGATATGATGAGTTAGATAGCCCTTAGATGGAAAAATGTTCTGTGGATGTTAACTGAGCACATGATGAAGTGCACAATAACCCAAGATATTTACTCTGACATTTCTTTGGAGAAGTCAAGGTTATGATAAGTGTTGTGAATATTTTACTTAGATTATAAAAAATTATCTAATTTATTTACTTGGAAATGTTTATTCTACTTGTGACTCAATGCTTCTCTTTCACATATTCTGAGGAAGGGTTTCATTTTCTAGCTTTACACTTGAGGACAGAAAAATAAAGTCTCCAGTAAGTCACTGTAGAGGGTGAAGATGTTCATCATAACTCACCCATACAGGGCTTTTCATTCTATAAAGAATTTTACCTGAATGTTAAATCTGAGAAAGTAGAATAACCTAAAAAAAGGAAAACTGTATAAAAGGCAAGCAGGATTAATTCTCCAGGGATGCACAGAGCATATATGAAGCACTGTGGCATAAATGTCAGTGGCAGGGAGAGGCAGCAGCAGACTGGGATGGACTATAGCAATCATCAGCAGCATGACTGAAGAAAAACATGGTGTGCCTGCGAGTGTAAGAAGCAGCATTTCTGGAGACAAAGGCTCTACTGGCAGAGTCTAAAATAATAGTTTGTCAAATGGCTCACAAGAGTGTCAGAACAGAAGGTGTAGCTTGTCACTGTGTATTTCATCACAGTTGTACATACGGGACACAATAATAGCAACCAAAACCATCAGTTGAATGACAAATATGTAATTATAAATACAATACATATTCATATAAAGATACATTAAATCAGCCATACCTAACCCAGTTAATGAACCCTTAGATGTTTATCTACACCATATATTTGTATAATATAATATACTTAATAAAATATTATATGCTGTAATTGCAATATGATGTTGCCCTTAAGTTCCAGGGTCCATTACTGTCTGCCTAGTCTATGCAAATGTCCATTAATTTATCAAATAATTGAATACTGACTCATACATTTTAACTCTCATGAAATTCTCCTCCACACTCAGAGGTTAGAAGAAAATCAAGAACAAAAATTCTTCACATAACTTACTCCTTCTCCCCCAACTACTTTTAATTTATTTTATACATAAAATTAAATAATGATTATAGAACATATTTGAAATATAACAAGAGGTTAGTTTCCTCTTACTCTGAAAAAGAAATAATTAAAAACATCTTGGCATTACTCTTGTTCATGAATATGATAAGAGTATTTTGAGCACTATGAAAATAGTGTTAAGACAATGTTTCTGGAGAAAGCAACCTGAAAGCTAGACAAAATATATGTAATACTACAACTACTTTTTTTTTTTTTTTCGTTAATGTCAGAGAGATGCTGAAGCTACTGCACTAGGAGACCCAAGAGCCCTGAGGGATAGGAAATGTAGAGATGATAGTTTACAGTCAACAATCACAATATTCTGAGCACAGGGCAAGAGGCTTTGAATCCAGGTTTTGTTAGTTCACAGGGATGTTACTTAAGAACAGAGAGCTTCTGATGATCTCATGGGGTTAGGGAGAAAAGTTTGGAGAGTTAAAGGGCGAGATACTAACTACTTAGAAGCAAAAAGTGAGGAACTGAGCCTGAGACACTGCCATTTTTCTCTTTAAGGGAAGTCATGTAGTTTAGGAAGTTAAACAAAAATGGTATATATTCCAATAAGAAGATCAGAGTATTCATCAATTCAATTCTTCTAAAGAAAAAATAATTATATTTCAGGACTCACCAGAAATACCATAGAGTTACAACCCAGAATCTGGAGAAAACAAAATGTTGACAGAACTTTACCAAAAGTTCAACTTGGTCATACCTAATTTCCTAGTTATATTATTATGATTGACCTCTAATGTGTCTGCCCAGCGCAGATTACAGTAAAATATCAAGAAGAGAAGATTTTAAAATATTATACTAAATGTCCAAGATTCAAGTAAAAATTTCTAGGCATGTCCAGAGGTATGTGTATAAAACAGAAACATAAAAGAACAAATAAACAACAGATATAAGCTCCTTTTAAATTACTAATCTTAACATGGTCAACAAAATTGAGGATGAGGTGCTGAAAAATCAAACAAAAATAAACTAGAAAACTTCATCAGAGAATAAAATCCTTTAAAAGAATCAAATAGGTAATGCAGAATTATAAATTAAAAAGCTGAAATTAAACACTAAATAAATTTAACAACTGAAGACAAGCAGTAAAAAGTCAGCAGAAAGTCAGATTGTCATATCAATAAATAACATTCAAACTGACACTCAGAAAAAGAATAATTATAGTGCAATGGTCAAACATGTGGATAATTGGAGTTCCAAAAGGAGATGATTCATGGAATGAACTCAGATAAGCAATACTGAAAGAGATAAGGACTATAAATATTATAAAACTGATGAAAAAGATCAACCCACAAATGCAAAATTCTACAAATTCCAGACTGAATAAATATAAAGAAAAGTGAATCCCACATGGAGTTCCTTAATATGAAATTATGTAAGCCAGAAGTACATTTAAATAATAGTTAAAGTGCTAACAGAAAATAATTCTCAACACAAATTGAGCTACTGAGTCAATAAAATCAGAAACATCCAGAAGATGTTTTGTGAAAATAGATAAGCTTATTCTAAAACACAAACAATGCAAACAACCTAGAATATCCTGGTTAAATTAAGTCCAGCTTGAAGGAAAAAAAAAATTATAGGACATATACAATGAGGTATCATGACTCATAGCCATAATTGAGACAGCATGATTTGATACAACAGACAAAATGGGCCAATGGAACATAATAGACTCTAGAAACAGCTCCATTTATATAATGGTCCTTTGATTTACAACTAAGGACCTACTATAATTCAACAGAAAAAGTACTGTATTTTCAATACAGGGACTGGAGAGCAGGACTGAAACCCAACACTTGGACTGTATAAATCCTGGCCACTCCTGGAAGAGGACAACTGGGTACAGAAGCTATTTCAGGATACCTCAATTAACCCAGAGGGCAAGGGAACACCTCAAACTAATCCATCTGATTACTTCTCAGGTTTGGCATTCC
>NW_006778701.1:579139-598636 GCF_000442215.2 Lipotes vexillifer | reverse complement strand
GCATTCCTGAGCTGGTCCCACAAAAGCTTGGTAATTTCTATAACCAGGATATAAAAGGCTTCTCCAATACACTTAGGAAGTTTCACAACCCCCCAAACACTTGGTAGACTGCTGCCATCTCTGATTACACACATTACCCATAAAATATCTGCATTTCAAGTCTGAAAACCTTTGGACTTAGCAGGTGAACCACTCTCAGCAAATCTCCCTTGGACCCAAAGGAGAGTTTGGTGGAACGAAATGTGCCCCAAATCACCCAATAACCATCCCTCAAGCTGGCTAGATCAAGTGAATATTCACACATAAAAAACTGATGTTGATAGTCTGGCCATATCATATAAAGAATTCCATTCCATATGAATAATCGTTACATAGGTGATCTCATGTTGCAAAAATTAATTGACCTGTATGTTTTTAATTTTATACTTCTCTACATGCATAAGCAAAATATTAATCTTAAAATATATTTGCATATCTCCTTCCAGTTCTTTTACTGTATAGAAAATTTTGTATTTTCTCTTACATAAACTATGCCTATAATAAAGTAAAGTAATATTTTGATTGTAAAATTATTGCATATACACTGTAGAAACTTAATTTCAGTATATTTATGTGACTTGCATGCTTAATTATGTAGCTGAAGTAAAAGTACAAGCTGATGTTTAAAGCAGCACTAATAAAGCTATAGTTAATGATGCCAGAAGAAAGAAATTTACCTAGTGCTTGGTAATTTTATGATAAGTATCTGACACTGCATTTGTTAGTTTACTAATATTCTCCAATTAGAAATATGATTAAGACATTTAAGATTAGTTTAAAAGATGCAAAATATAATGACTAAATTTTTTTGGCAAAGAAAATGGCCATTCTGTGGTAGCTCTGATTTTCATTCTTCATTGCATGTTGGTTTCCATTCAACATTTCCTTTCTATTTTTCTGATCTCATTTTATCTCAGCTATAATTTGTTGATATTTTCCTGATTTCCAGTTTTTGTAACAAATGTGAAATTTAAAAAATCTAAATATTATAGATCACAACTGTGAAATATATATATTATATAAATATCACAAGTGTGAAAGATACTCTGAACACTAATACATTTTTAAAATAACAGCTTTACTGTGATATAATACACAAACCATCAAATTTCCTCCCCTTTCAAATCTGTACAATTCAGTAGTTTTTAGTATATTTACATAGTTGTACAACCATCACCACTGTCTAAGTTAGAACCCAATCCATTCCCCAACTTAACCTCCCGAATCTTTGGGAAAAACAAATCTACTTCTGTCTCTATGTAGCTGCCTCTTATGTATAATTTATATAAATAGGGTTACTCAATATGTGGCCTTTTAAACATGTCTGGCTTCTTTCACTTAGCATAATGTTCTCAATGTTCATTCATGTGTATCATGCACCAGTTTTTCATTATTCTTTATTATTAAATTATATTCCTTTGAATGACTATACCAGATTTTCTTTATCCATTAATCAGTTGATGGGCATTTAGGTTATTTCTCATTTTCCTTAATATGAATAATGCTGCTAGGAAAATTCCTGTACAAGTTTTTGAATGGATATAGATTTTTAATTCTCTTGAGTGTATGCCTATATGTAACATTTTGTGAAATTATTAAACTGTTTTCCAACCTGTCTGTACCACTATACAATTCTACCAACAAAGCAGGAGGGTTCTGATTTCTACAAATTCTTGTCAATGTTTGTATTTGCGTGCCTTTCTTTCATTTTAATTTTAACCATTCTAGTAGGTGTAATGTGGTACCTCATTGTGGTTTTGATTTGAATTTCCCTAATAACTAATACTGTAGAGCATCCTTTCATGTGCTTATTGACCACTCGGTATTTGCTTTAGAGAAATGTCTATTAAAATCATTTACACATTTTGTTGGGTTATTTATCTTCTTATTGTTCAGTTGTAAGTATTCTTTATATGTTCTGGATACAAATCTGTTATCAAATATATGATTTTAAAATACTGCTTTAATAACGTGTTGGATTTTCCTCTTGATGAGGTCCTTTGAGACACAATTTTTAATTTTATTAAGTCAAATCAATCTATTTTTTCCTTTTTTGCTTGTGATTTTGATGTCATATCTAAGAAACAATTACATATAGGAGATTTACTCATATATTTTCTTATAAGAGTTTTACAATGTTAGCTCTGACATTTATGTCTGTGATCTTTTTGAGCTAATTTTTGTATATGGGTATAAGATAGAGGTAAGCTATCATTCTTTTGCATGTGGGTATCCAGTTGTCTCAGCAACTATGTGTGGTAAATATTCTTTCCCTGTTGAGGTATATTGGCAACCTTAACTAAAATCAGTTGATTAGAATTATGAGTTTATTTTGATACTCTCAATATTATCCTATTTATCTATATATCAATGCCTATGCAGTACCACACCGTCTTGACCTCTGTAGCTTTGTAGTAAATGCAGAAATATGGAAGGATGAGCCCTTCAACTTAGTTCTTCTTTTCAAGAGTATGTTGGCTAATCTTGGTCCTTTGCATTTCCATATGGTCAAGGATCAGCCTCTTGATTTATACAAAAAGGCAGCTGGGCTTTTATTGAGATTTCAATGAATCAGTAGATCAATTTAGGGATCACTGCCATCTTAAAAATGATGTCTTCCAATCTATAAGCATCGGATATCTTCCCATTAATTTAGGCCTTCTTTAATGTCTTTCAACAATGTTTTGTAATTGTCAGTGCATATGTCTTGAACTTATTTTGTTAAATTTATCCCTATGTATTTTCTTTTTTATCATGTTATTATAAATGGAATTGTTTTCTACATTTTCATATTGTTCATTGCAGTTGTATAGAAATACAACACATTTTATATTGATTTTGTATTCCGCAAACTTGCTAGTGTTTATTCAAATAGTTTATTTTTTTCCTGTAAATGCCTCATTGTGAATAGAGGTAGCTTTTCTTTTTCTTCTACAATGTGGATGAGTTTTATTTCTCTGTCTTGCCTAATTTTACTGGCTAGAACAGTATAATGTTAAATAGAAGTAATGAAAACAGACATTCTTATCTTGTTCCTTTTCTTAGGGACAAAGTATTCAGTCTTTCATCATTACATATAATAGAAAAAGTATGCGTTTTTCATACAACGTTTTATCAGATTGTGAATGTTCCTACTATTTCTAGGTTGTTGTGTGATATGTGTGTATGTGTGTGTACGTGTCTATGGGATGTTAACGTGAATGTGTGCTGCGTTTTATTAAATGCTTTTTCAGCATCTATTGAAATGGTCATGTTGTTTTTATCATTTATTCTTTTCTTCTTTTTTTTTTTGCGGTATGTGGGCCTCTCACTGTTGTGGCCTCTCCCATTGCAGAGCACAGCCTCCGGATGCGCACGCCCAGCGGCCATGGCTCACGGGCCCAGCCGCTCCGCGGCATGTGGGATCCTCCTGGACCAGGGCACGAACCCGTGTGCCCTGCATCGGCAGGCGGACTCTCAACCACTGCGCCACCAGGGAAGCCCCTCATTTATTCTTTTTTTTCTCATTTATTCTTTTATATGATGTGTTACATTGATCCCACTTAGTCATGGTGTATAATACTTTTTATATGTTGCTGAATTCATTTTTCTATTTTTTTAATGAATTATTTTGTTAATATTTACAGGAGATATTGGTCCATAATTTTTATGTGTCTGATTGTGGTTTCGGGATATTCCTAGCCTCACTGAATAAGTTGGAAAATGAACTTCTAATTTTTGAAAGAGTTTTGAAGGACTGATGTTAATTCTTCTTTAACCATTTCATAGAATTCATCAGATTCACTGGTGCCTTGGCTTTCATTCTGAGGAAGTTTTTGGATTATTAATTTATTACTTGTTATAGGAATGCTTTATGATGTAGAATACCGAGTCATCCACATTAACACTGTTTTAGACCTAATCCCTAAAACCAGCAAATGTTACCTCATATGATGATGTCTTTGCAGATGTGCTTAAGCATTTTGAGATGAGGAGATTATTTTGGATTATTTTGGATTATCTAGGTGGGCCCTAAATGCACTAAATCACAAGTATCCTTAAAAGAAAGAGGAGGTTTGACGCAGATGAAAGATAGAAGACATACATACAAAAGAGGAGGCATTTTGAAGACAGGACAGAGAGACATTTGATCATGCTGGCCTTGAAAATCAGAATAATGCAGCCACAAGCCCAGGAATGCTGGCATCCACCAGAACCTGAAAGAGGTAAGGAATGAATTTTCATCTAGAGCCTGTGGAGGAATTGCAGTCTTACTGACACTTTTATTTTGGCCCAGTGAAATTGATTTTGGACTTCTGGCCTCCAGAACTGTGAGAAAATACATTTCTGTTGTTTTAAACTACCAAGTTTTGGGTACTCTGTTATAGGAGTCACAGGAATCTAGTCATAGATCTATTCAGATTTTCTATTTCATTTGAGTCAGTTTCTGAAGTTTGAAATTTTCTAAAGATTTATCCATTTTATCTAGTTTAAATAATTAGTTGGAATACAATTTTTTGGTACCTTTTTTTAAACTTTTTATTTTATGTTGGAGTAGAGTTGATTAATAATATTGTGTTAGTTTCAGGCGTACAGCGAAGTGATTCAGTTATACATATACATGTATCTATTCTTTTTCAAATTATTTTCCCATTTAAGTTTTTACATAATATTGAGCAGGCTATTTTGCAGATGTGATTAACATCTATAATCAATTAACTTTAAGTAGAGGCGATTACCCTTCATAATGAGAACAGACCTCATCGATTCAAAGACCCAAAAAGTAAAAACAGAGGTTTCACAGAGGAGAAAAGAGTTCTGCCTCAAGACTGCAGGATCAAACTCTACCTGAGCTGTTAGCCTGCTTAGCCTGCCCTATACATTTTGGACTTGCCAGCCCCCAAACACTGTGAGCAAATTCCACCAATTCCTTAAAATATGGGGGGGAAAAAGAATAGTGTAATAAACTAAAGTAGTGGCTATCTTTCATATGAAGCAGCATGAGAGGAGCCTTCTAGGATGGTCATACTCTATCACTTGATCTGAATGGTTATTAACACTGGTGAATTCATCTTATGAATATTCATTAAGCTGAGCCCTTATGATTTCTTTCTCTCCCTCTCTCCCTGAACTCCTCTCTCTCTGTTAAGTATATAGTGGTATCACATTGATCACATTGTAGTATTAATTAATTTGAATTCCATGATGACTCATAAACTTGTGGAACCTGGGGAACATATTTTTGTGTTTCAGCAGAGTTCAGGATTTCTGAATAAATTGTGTGGACAACTTAAAATGCTGGACTAAGAGGAAGCCCTGGGAAAATAATTTACAGATGAAGAATAGTAAGAGAAATCCAGAGTTCTGTTTTGGAATGGATTTACATTTCAAGGGAAAATGAGGTCCAAGTTCTTGGAGATACCTTTAGATCCCCAAACTCAGAGACACCAGAGTTCATCTGACCCTTAAAGAGATACATTTACATTTCAAAAGGTTAGAATAAGAACCCAGAATCCTTTACAACCCATTTCCAAGGAGTAAAGGTTTTCTCTCTTTTTTCAGGAATAGGGAGGAGTAGCTACCATTTTTTTCTGTGTATAAGCAGAGAAAATCCATTTTCCTTCACCTCTCATTCATGGAAGATCTGGCCCCTCTTACAGATAATTTTCCTATCCAGCTTTCACTGCCCTAGCCCAAGGGGTTAGGGGAGCTAACACATTATTATGTAAGTAACAATAACTAGTTTGTCTTTTATTAAAAATAAAAACTTCATGTGCATATTTTGGATAAAATTAATAAAGATGAATATTAAATACACAATTTGGGTATCTTTCATACACTTATTAACCATTTGTATCCTAATTTTTGAAGTGCTAGTTGAAGTACTTTGCTTTCCTTTCAACTGGGCTCATGTCAACTTCAACTATGCTTTTAGTTACGGGGATAAATTTTAGTTACGAGGATGACAAGAGAAGAATTCATAGAAAAGGGCATAAAAGAAAAGATGAAAAACTCAAAAGAGGTGGGAACATAAAGGGAATAATCTCTATGTGAATCAACTCAAAAAAAGTTCTGGGTTTACTGAAAGACATGTCAATAACAGTCAGTGACTTTCTTGATTGGGAGTTTGGAAAAAGAATAATGATTTCAAAGTTGAAAGTAATTACTTGAAAGTCCTGTTAGTTACAGAACACCAATAAATGGAAAAATAGAGAATAATTGATTTCTTTTTTTTATTATGAATGAATAGATGAGTCATAAAAGATAGAAGTGGGGGATATTTCTGTGATGCTAGATATTTCTATGCAGTTTGTTTCTTACACAGTTTTACTATTTACCTTAATGATCCCTTAGGATGGATTAAATAAAATTAATCACTGTCTTAAATCTGTTTTAAATCTGTCATTTGTGGTAGAAAGTCTGAAAACACTGTTTTAAAAATACAATCGCTTTTGTTATTTGAGATTCACTGTGCTGTTGCAATTTCACCTTTCTGAGGAAAAAAAAATTGTCCTGCTGTTACATAGGACAGAGACTGCAAATAAACTGAATGAATGGTAATTCCCTAGAGCAAGTATTTCAATAGTGAACTTTAACAGCACGATTTAAAAAGAGTAAACTACCAATCTAAGTAAATCCCTCTTCCTCACTGGGTAGAATCATGAACTCCACTTTGATTACATGAACTTACTTAGAGAAAAATTAGCTGAGCAGTTGACATTCTTTAAATAATGCATCTGTTGTGAAATACATGATCCTCTTCTGTGAACTACATTCAACTAAAGGTGTCATTACTTTATTTGCAAATTATTGAAACTTTCAAATAAACCTATTGTTTCCTGCATTTAAAAAATTGGACTGTTATTTTACAATTAAATTGAACTTTCATTTTTATTTTCAGGATATGATTATTTTGTTAGATACATGTGGTACAAATTCTGTCTTCCTTATTGTTCACATTTTCTCTCTTAATAGTGTTTTCTTGATGAACAGAAGTTCTTAATTTTAATGAAGTCTAATTTATCAATCTTTCTTTATACAGTTGGGACTTTCTGTGTCATGTATAAGACATCCTTTGCTATCTTTTGCTATGATTCAGCATGTAACTATCCTCTAGAGTCCAGAAGGTTTTTGGTTTCATCTTTCACGTTTAGGTAAATGATTCCACTCAAATTAATTTTGTGTTTGGTGTGAGGTAAAATTCAAGTTTTTTGTTTGTTATTATTTATGCCATTGTTGTTTCTCATATGGCTTCTCAATTGACCCAGGACTTTTAAAATCCACCATTTGCCCTTTTACCTCTTTATCTATCCTATACCATCTCTTTACAATACTCTCCTGAAGAAATAAAAAGGTGAGGTGACTTGATAACATACAAAAACTTACAATGAACTCACTTAAATTAAGGCAGATATTGGAGTGTTGGAATAAAGCTCTTGCTTGTGTTGGGTTACAGTTACATGGTTGTCAACTCTAAAATTTTGATTACTATGTTTTATATATTTTTATCTATCTCCAAATGGAAAAAATGTAAAAAGAAAATATAATCTTCACACTGGAAGAACTTAATATCAAGTTGGCACAGACATTTAACAAAAAAATTGCAATAAAATCAAATGAGTTGGACAATGTTGGTAGATCATTTAACTGCAAATTTAGAGAGTTAAAACATCAAAAACGTATGGGTTGAAAATTTTTGTTCATTTGTTTTAAAAATAATACCAGTATTATAACTTATGAATGATTAACTGGAGAGTTTAGTATAGTGCTATCACTGAGCATCCATACATAAGTTTGGACAATTTTCAGAACTTCAAATATTGCATCTTGAAACAAAGTAGTGCTTTTTAATGGGTCAAAATATTTCATTTGTTGCATCAAAATATTTAAACTCTCAAAATATTGCTAATTATAAATAGTTCAGTTTACAATATCCTTCTTAACTAATTTTCTAATGTATGGCCAGAATGCAGAGAACTAGGGTAGATTCAGAAAAGCCTCAGACACATGAAATTTACATCATGTTCTTATTTTCTTCTTTTATTCTGGAGCAACACAATGATAACTCCCATTCATCCAGTTCTTCTATCAGCCAGTACTGAGCAACCACTATGTGCCAGGGACACCTCTAATTCAATGTTTAACATCCTTAAGAAAATAAACTTTTGACCCCCAAACTATTTCCCCATAAAATAATAATAATAATAATAATAATAAATTATTAGTTGTTATTAATTTATTATTATTCCCCTCTCCCTTCCCCACATCTTTTTCCTTCTCCTCTTCATTACTGGTTTGTTGTGTTGTTGTTGTTATTGTCATTGTTACTGTTGTTGCTGTTTACTAAGGCTATGTTCTAAGGATCGTTCAAGAAAAACCAACTGTCTCATTAAATCCCCACAATAGACTCAATTTACAAATGTGGAGACTGAGATTCAGAAAGGTTAAGAAATTTGACCAAGATACTGTAGCCAGTAGAGTTGGATTAACAAATACAGTTTAGTTTCTTTGACTATCATTTACTGCACTTCCTCCTCTCAAAACGATTTGAATGAAGGAAGGAATAAAGAAGTGAATTAGCTTCGTGATTCTTGTATGAGTTTAGGTATGGCCATGGCATAATACATAGAAAATTGAATTAAGTAAAACATGATTTACTTAGATATACTATTATAGATTTCTTTTTCCAAATTTTTCACACTATAATTTATTTCTAAACAGACCAGCCATATCTCTGAGAAGAACCACACCACACTCAACTGCTAAAGTGCCTTACAAATTTATAAATGTACAACTAAGTAATAACAATAGGAATAAGAATAAGAATAAAGAGTTACCATATTTCAGTCAGTTTAATACTCATTTAAACATTTTAATACCCCTTATAAAGTAAGTGACATTATTTCCCTTGTTTTACAGATGAGGAAATGTAGACATAAAGTGGCTAATTTATCCACAAAATCACAAAGCTATTAGTGATACAGCAGGATTCTAGTTCAAGCAATTAGGCTCTAGACTCCATATATACTTTCTACAGGTTGCTGTTTTTCTAAGGTATCTGTGTATGGTATATATGTTTCTTCATGTGACCTTACCCTATGTGCACTAGATTTACACATTGGGAACCATAACTGATTTAGGATTTTTCTAGATAAATATGTATTTGAAATTAAATCACTCACAAAGTCTAGATCAAATATTTTACCACACATAGCCAATAATGAAATTACTCACCCTGACTTTACTTCCAAGTAATAGGGCAAGTGACTAGGAGGCAGGCATTTCAGATAACACCACCTCTATTTTAAATATTAGGAAATGACACTCATGGAAGCAAAATAAAGTACAGAAAATAATTAATAGATGGCAGAGATATGACTAAATCTAAGCTCCTCCGAATGCTAGAGTTACAATCATCTATTACAACTGAACTTTTCTCTGAGAGTGCTATGCATCTTTTATGTTGGATTTGCAAAAATGCTATTAGCCCCAAAGAAGTGGTGTCTATGGCAAGGCAGGTGCACTTTCTCTAATGAGTTCAGTGAAATAAACATCTGACTGACTAATTTTTGTTGTGGAGTCTTAGCTGTTGCGTGTAAATAAAAATTATGCAAAGATTTAAAATGAAAAAGATGTCCTCTCCAATGGGCCCCCTTTGGTAATTCCCAATTCTATAAAGAGAACATTTTAGAGACATTCATCTGTGCAGATGTCTAAGGTAGAGGCCATGAACTCTAAAATCATTGACATTCTATTTGAAAAGCAAAGGTCTGTTAAAATTTGTTCAAGGAGGGAGTCATTTTGAATGTTCCCATTGACAAATAAAAGTAGTAATATATGAGGCATTTATTGTACTCCTATTTTTGGAAACTGAAATAAAAGTTACAGAAGGTGAACACCGGTCTTTAAAAAGAGAGATGGCATATACATCTCAAAGTTTTTGGACTCTAGAGTAGATTTAATAAAATTTAGGCGAAGCATGCTCCATATTCCCAACAGTTACACATGTAACTGTCTCAGTATCCTGGTTAATTTCATGTTCCTTATTAAAAAAAGTTATATTTGTAATGAAGACATACTGCATAAATTAGAAGAGTGAGGTTAATATTAGCAAATTAAAGTAGATTACCACAAACCAATAGGGGAAGAACTCTGAATCACATAAATAGAAGTTTTAAAAAAATACTTGCCAAAGTGCCAAAAGCACAATTTGCTGATCAACTCTACAGTAAAAATGAAGGTATGATTCTCCATCTTTAGTCTATATACCACATCAGCTGAGCAAAAAACAAACAGAAAAACAAACACCTGTACTGTGTTCTCTTTCTAGATAACTCATTTTTATTACTGAGAATAATCTTATAGCAATTCATATATAAGTAGCACTTCTTTAAATAGAACATGATTAAGTAAATGTAATGTAAATCACTCAATAAATAAATGTTCAGATTCAGTGTAAATTAAGGCTAAGGAAGTAGTGCTCAAATCACCTTTCCTAACAGAGGTATGCTTTGAAATCTGATTTAATGCCATTACATACATAAAGAAATTTGCATATCTTTTTTGAGGGAAATCATATTGGTCCTAGACAGCAGTTAACACAAAGCTATCTTCTCCTTTCAGGCAATTATAGCATCCACATGAAATATTTTCAGTCATGCAGCATAGCATTAGAGATGAAATTAGGTCACTTGGCTCATTTCACCATTCCTGTATCAATCCCATATTGACAATAAATCTCATTCCATTTCTTCATGCCAATGACAATATTAGTGGATTTTTAAAAAAATAACACAACACACATACTTTCAAGGCCTACCTCTAAAGTAACTATAATAATCTGAAAATTCTCAGTGAATATGGACCATACATTTACCACCTGCCCACAGCCTATGCAGTAGAAACAGTCTTTACCTGCTGATATTTTATAGAAGAATATGAATTAGAGGCCATTTCTATATTCACACAAAGATTGAAATATCACTACCAAAAACTCAATAAAAAGTAGTGCTTATCACAGTAATATCTACCTATTTAATTTAAGGAGCATTTATTGTACTTAATTTTTCTTCCTCTTCTTCACTAAAAAAAGAAAAAAAATTATAAGGTTGTGAAAGTGGATGTAGCCTGAAGGTCAGCTATCTTTGAATACTACAGGTAGCCCATCTGCTCCCAAATCCATAGTGAACTCTTCACAAATCAAATGAGATTGATGAAACATATCCATGTTAGTTTCCAGAATTCAGAATAGGTCAGTGTAGCCAAGTGGAAGCAATGGATGTCACTTAGCTAAAAGCTCTCTGCCCATCATTCAGTCCAAAGAGGGATTTTAACACATTGCCACTGAACATCACTTCAGGATATAAAAGACAACTTCTGTATTTCATTAAACTTATTTGGCTATAGAAATCTGAAATTAATACAGCTCTGGAAAAAGGAAATTCCTTCCACCCCAAGTGTCATCATAGGTTACAAAATATCTCCTGAGCCAGTAGGAATCTGTTTCAAGTGTGTTTTCTGACTTAGCTTCTAAAGATATTATTAAAAACTCCACAAACCAACATACCCACCATGGTGAAATGTAAAATTAAGTGGGAAAAAATAGTTGTTTTTTTACCCACTCTTAAGCAGTAGTGATAATTAGGATAGAATGTCCATCTTCAGAGAGAGAGAGAAAAAAAGTATTCTTTTCATTTCCACAATGATCATTTGCATTTATATCAGGATGTGCATTTAAATGAAAGTTCTTTCATATAATAGAAATTTGGTAGTGCTCTACCTACTTCAGCTGTCCTTTCTATATTAAATATATATATATATATATATATATATAAAACCAAGTGGGTCTCATCTACTTCCATTTAATTCATAAAACAAAGAGAAGTAGAGTTTCACCATGTACGAAAAGCTTAACATGCAAAAAGCACAAATAAAATTGGCAGCTTTTAAAATTACGAAGTACCATTTAAAAAAAAAAAAAAAAGGACTGGAAGGGAAGAGTTCCTTATTTTAACCTTAGGTCTTTCTATCCTGCTGTTTAGGTTTGACTGAGTCACTTATTGTCTCTGGGCAACACGTCTGTCATCTGTAGAATGAAGACCTAAAAGTCAAAGTTTCATCTAGCAGAGTGGCCAAGATGGCAGTGTAGGAAGACCCTGAGGTCTCCTCCTCCATTGGGCATGCCAAAATTACAATTATTTATGAAGCAACTATTGATGAGAAAGACCTGAAGATTAGCAGAAACGATCTTCTACAACTAAAGCTATATAAAGAAGGAATCACACGAGTCGAGTAAGTGGGGCAGAGATGCAGCATAGCCAAGATCCTTATCCCCAGGTGGGCAAAAGGGAGTCTAATTTATAATTGCAGGGTGAGTGAGTGGTCAGAGCCCCACACTGGGCTCCCCAGCCTGAAAGTCCTACGTCAGGAACACGAGGCCCCAGAATGTTTGGAATGAAGGCAACTGGAACTCACCCTGGGGACATAGACACTTGCAGAAGCCATTTTGGGGAGCTAGTTCTACCACACCAACACTGGTGCTGGCAAAGCACCATTTTGGAATCCTCCCTCTAGCTTATTAGCCTCTAGCCGGTCTCTGCCCACTAGCCTTTCAGCATTAGTACTAGGATTCCTCAGGTTAAGGAGATAGGCTGGTGGAGACACAGCCCTGCCCACCAGCAGGCCAACACTAGTCCAGGTGCCCCAGACTCACAACCATCCACCCAAAAGCCAGCTCAGCCCACCAGTGGGCCAGCACTAGCACCAGAACCTCCAGGGCTCTGTAGACAGCCGCCTTGCAACTGAGCCCCACCAACCAGTGGCCAGGCCAGCAGCCTCTGCACAAGGCAGGGCTTGGCAACCAACCAGATGGGGGGCAAGCCAAGCCACCTGACTGCCCACAGTAATCAGCCTGCCACAGTAGAAGGACCCATGCAGTTCACGTGGAGGCACCCTAGAGCACAGAGCTCTGGTGACCAGAGTGGAGTATGCTGCTGGAATGCATAAGACACCTACAAAAAACCGCTTCTCCAAGGTCAGGAAACATAACCAACCTACCAAATACATAGAAATAAAAATAGCAAATTAGGCAAAATGAGGAGACAGAGGACAATATTTCAAATGAAGAAATAAGATAAAGCCCCAGAAGAAGAACTAAGAGAAGGTGAGATAGGAGATCTACCCCAATGAAGAGTTCAAGGTAATGATCTTAAAGATGTTCAAAGAACTTGGGAGAAGACTAGATGAACAGAGTGAGAAGTCAGACGTTTTTAACAAAGAGCTAGGAAATGTAAAGAAGAAATAGAAAGGAAAATTTTAATAAATGAAAGGAAAAATACACTAGAAGAAATCAACAGTAGATTAGATGATACAGAGGAACAGATCAGCAAGCTGGAAGAGAGAGTAATAGGAATCACTGAAGCTGAACAGAAAAAAGAAAAAAGAATTTTAAAAATGAGGACAGTTTAAGAGACTTCTAGGACAACATCAAGGATACTAACATTCAATGTACACTTACATAATACCTTTATAATGGTGTGACCTAAGACTACCTTGAGAGGTCAGAAGACCTGTCGTGTCAAGGATACAGGCATTAATAGAGAAGCAGTACAAGCTTAAAATATAAGCTGTCATATATCATGCAATTAATGGTATTTGATAGTATGAGATTTGAATAGGAGGGTCTGACCTAATCTGAAAGTCTATGAAGCCTTTCTTTGGGAAGTGACAACTGAAATGAGATCTGATAAATATGTAGGTGTTAGCCAGAAATTGAGGGAAAGACAAGGAACAACACAAGTAAATACCCTACAGCAGCAGAGAGGATAACAATGTATGAGAAACTGAAAAATTACCTGTGCTCCTAGGGCAAAGGGAGACCCCCAGATAGGATATTATGCAAGAACAGGCTATGTAAAGTGTTATAGGCCAGTCAGAAAAATGTACCTTTAGCTAAGAAAGAAAGTCGTTCAGGGAATTATGAAATAAAATATTTGTGTTTCAAAAATACACTGAGAACACCAAGAGTGAGCTGTGATGTAAGCTATGGACTCTGAGTAATAATTACGTGTCAAAGTACACTCAATTGTAATAAATATACCAGTCTGGTGGGGAATCTTAGTAATGCAGGACACTATGCATGTGTGAGGGCAGAAAGTATATGGAAATCTCTCTACCATCCTCTTAGTTTTTCAATGAACCTAAAACTAATCTAAAAAATAAAGTCTATTACAAAAATACACTGAATGCTAAGGAAATATCAGAAGAGACCCAGAACTTATATGGATACACCAGTTTGAATGTAACTACAGAGATCACAGTAACAAACGTTATTAGATTGTCCCAGAGTAATAGTGGTAGAAATTGAGTAGAGGAGACCTCTTGGATACTCAGATAATGGATAAATATGTAGAGTGGGGGAAGAAAGTGACATTGTCTAAGCTCTTTGGCTTCCAGATTTCGATGGAAATGGTAAGGTGTATTGCAATAAATCTGGGAAAAATTGTTTGCAAGCAGGAGAAAATTATGAGGTTAGTTTTGAATATATGAATTTAAAGTCAGTTGGAACTTCCAAAAGGATATACATATCCTTAAAACTCAAAGGAAAACTCTGGTGAGCATTCTTCCTTGTAAATAGTAACACTATCTGCAAAGATAATATTTCATATTTATTACTCATAAAGGACAGTTAATAAATATTGTCTAAAGTAATATAAGATGAAGCTATTAGTATAAATATGATTATAAAATTGTAAACCCTTTGAGTTATCAGAAGAAATACACACACACACACACACACACACACACACACACACACACACCACTCTGCAGCCTGAATAGATTTTTTAAAAAACATGTTTTAATGCCAATGACCTTAAAGAACCCAGAACATACATTCAAACACACAGAATCCTCAATAATATAATAAAAGAGTAAGAGGTACAATTTGCATCTTATGACCTTAACACAGTACTAGAAATTAGTAATAATACCAAAAAAAGGAAAAAAAAAAAAAGGATCCTCCCATCTGGAAATTCAAAAACTAATTTCCAAAAACTGAATCACTTTCCTGTAAACCTGAGACTAACACAACATTGTTAATTAACTATAATATAAAATAAAAAGTTAAAAAAAAACCTCTTGGGACAAATAAAATGAATATAAAACATTTAGGTTATCTAAAAAACAATTTTAAAGGAACAATTTTATTTTGGAACTTACATAAGGCAGGTAAATCAATGTTGGTAGGAAAATTCTTAGTTAACAATACTATTGTTTATTAAAAATAAGCAATAAAAATAAATGGTTTAAAAAATTCATCTCACAAAGTTACCTTAAGAGAAAGTATCCTGAAAAAAGGAGACAGAGCAAATTAATATATACATATAAAAGTAGAAACTAGCAAGTAAGATATAAAAAACAAATAGAGTTAATAAATATTTCTAATATTATAATCTTAAAAATATGTTAACTATAGGTACATTTGTAGCTACCATAACCACTAAAAGAAGAGAATATATAAGTGCTTAAAATATTAATAGAAGAGGAATACTATGAAAAAGATGAACTAAAAATACTTTGGTCAATTATTTGCTAATATATTTAAAGCCTTCATGAAGAAGTTAATATTTAGAAAAATTTAATGTACCAAAATTGGCAGAAAAGATATGCAGTCTAATTGCTTGATTTCCACCTAGGTAATATAGAAATTATACTAAGAGCTGCCTCCCAAAAGCACCAGATCCAAGTGTTTCACAGGATGACTCAATCAAACCTTTAAGGCAGGTAATTCTAATGCTAACTAAATATTTCAGAACTTAATTTATAACTTAATTGTCCAGATTTTATAAAGCAAACATAACACTGATACCAACATGTGGCCAAATTTGTATAACAAAACTACGAAGAAACTTCCCTTAAAGCTTTCAGTGCAAAAATCCTAAATTAAATATTAACATCAGCATCTGTAAGCACCTTAAAAGAGGAAAACTGAATACACCTGTATTCCTCTTTTAATATCCCACCTCTGTGGTTACCAGAGGTGGGGGAGAGTGGGGAGGATTGGATGAGGGCAGACAAAAGGTACAGACTTCTAGTTATAAGATAAATAAGTACTAAAAATGTAATGTACAACATGATAAATATAAATAACGCTGCTGTATGTTATACACGACAGTTGTTAAGAGAGTAAATCCGAAGAGCACTTATCACCCCCAAAAATTCTTTCTCTTTCTTTAATTTTGTACCTAGATGAGACGACGGATGTTTACTAAACTTACTGTGATAATCACTTCATGATGCATGTATATCAAATCACTGTGCTGTGTACCTTAAATTTATACAGTGCCATATACCAATTATATCTCAATAAAACTGGAGGAAAGAAACGAGGAATACACAATGAGGAAGGTGGGTCTAAATCAGAAAAAAGACTGGAAAACATATTTTTAAATTTTGATAAATCATCCTGGACAGTCTGTGTAGAACAGGCACTCCTTTACGAACATTTGGCATAACCTCTATTGATGGTAATTTGATAATATCTACCAAAATTATAAATGCAATGCTTTTGTACTCAGAAGTTCTACCTTGGGAAAATCAACCTAACACACACTACACATGTGTGAAATAATATATTAACAAGGTTGCTCCATTTTTATAGTAGTAACAACTTACATGTCTATGAATAGAGAATAGACTTAATAAATTGTTACATAAAAGTACAGAATAATATATATCCATAAAAAAACCATCTATGTACTAACCTGGAAAGAATTTGAATATATTCTGAAAAGTTAAAAATAAGGGTATTCAATACTATGAATGATATGTTAATGTTAATGTTAAAAATGTATATATATGGGGCTTCCATGGTGGCACAGTGGTTGAGAGTCCCCCTGCCGATGCAGGGGACACGGGTTCATGCCCCGGTCCGGGAAGATCCCACATGCCGCGGAGCGGCTGGGCCCATGAGCCGTGGCCGCTGAGCCTGCGCGTCCGGAGCCTGGGCTCCGCAACGGGAGAGGCCACAGCAGTGAGAGGCCCGTGTACCGAAAAAAAAAAAAAAAAGTATATACATATCTGCATACATACATGCACATATGCATGGGTATGTTTGTCCATATATAAAGAGACAATATTTAATGACAGTGAACCTGAATGGGGGAAGGAACAGAGCATGGATAAGCATAAATAAACTTTTTACTTTATACGTTTCTACACTTGTTGACATTTGAAGTATGCATTTGTATTAATCTTCAATAATTAAACAACTTGAGTTTTGTAAAATAGCTGAGCAGTCAGCAATGCTAAATAGTACTGAAAAGTTAAGCAAACTGAGGAATGAGAAGCTTGAAATATTTGCATTAATGCATTAGTGAGATTTGTCAATGTATATATCTGACTTGGAGATGTCTTGTAGTATTGAAACCCATGTAAAGAGATAAATTCAGTTTCCCAAATTTATTTGATCATTTGTTTCTTCTTCAATCACCTCATATTATGAATGGAATACATTTTTGGAAAACATTAAATTATGAAAATTATTCCATGAAATTAAAGGAAAATAATTCTGTGCTTTATCAGGCACTAACAATTCCTACCTTAGGGCATGTGTTTCGAACAATGCAATTATATAGGATTTTGTAAAGATGTCATATAAAATTATAACCATTGTGAGGAGAAGTTTGCAATGGAATAAGATAAAAAACGGATATGGGTAAGCTTGAAATCACTTCATGCTGAACTAGTTCCATTAGTCCTTTGAATGACCTACATTTTTAATTTGGCATGAAACAATTTCAAGCTATGTAGTGAAACTAATGAGGCTGCTACAACTGTGCAAAGCAATAATCAACACTACTTTATTGTGGAGAGTTTATTAAGTCCATGCATGAGGTGAACATAGACAGCTTTTCTTTAAGAAAGGAGACGTGTTTATACTGTTTTAATAAAAATAAATATTCCAAATGTGTATGATGACTGGAAGAAAGCCAACATAATTAGTTATTTTCAAACAAATGTGCAGCTCTGAGAATCACCCAACGCAATGATTGCAGAGACAGTTTTAGTGTTTCCTGGAATGTTTCCTCAACTATTAAGGAAACAATGGCACTCTGAGAAAATTAATGATGTTAAAAGACAAAAACAACTACTCTGGCTTATACTGGGCATAAACATGCACAAGTACAAACTAAGCACACATCTCCAACCAAAAGTCTTCTTACCAAAATAGTGTTTCTTCTAAAGCAATTATAATCAATAATACTAAATCTAAATATTTTATCCGAATACACCTGATAGCTGAAAATGAGCTCAGGTTCATCTTAGTGCTATATAGCATGACACCAAAATCAACATAAAACTGCTGAAGCTCACATTAACATGTATCATTCTTTCTTTTCTTGAATGTAAACAAAATCATATATAGGATTGATCAGGAAAAAGCACTCCTGTAATAATCATTAAGTTGGAATGAATTTTCAAATTAGGACCAAATGAGATGGTTCTTCCTGCCACTTCATTTGAATCTTGATATCTCTTATATACAAAGGTCACGATGAGATGAAATCTCGGCAAGCAAAGCATGTCATGTGTGTGCTTTCATTCATTCAGTATCCACCCTCCACCTACTCGTTCACTGATTTCTCCAATAAATGTTGAGTGCAATGTGGTCTCGGCACTGAGGCTGCACATATAGCTAAGCCACAGTTCATGCCTTCAAGGAGCTCACAGCCTGGAGGAGGAGAAGTGTTATTCACGCTACTAAGTATTCTTAACTTGTGAGCTATAAGGGGAGTAAGGTATCTCACTCAAGTGGGTCTTCAGAGAAGACTTCTTGCAGTGTTGACACGGAAGAAAGTCTTGAAGTTTGACTAGGAGTTAGTCAGTGAAGAGGGAAGGCAAAGTTATCCCATGGCCATGTGCAAGGGCACAGAAGGAAGATGTTGTGTTGTGTGAAAAAAAAAAAAAAAGAATAAAGCTGATTTTGTTTTCATTTTGTCTTTGAAATTTGCATAAAGAGCAGAATTTCTATAATGTTCTTTTTAAAGATGAGAAATGTTATTCCCTATACTGGCATCCCTAAGATTATGACCAAACACATATACTTTGAAGGGATCCTTAAAATATAATTTCAAAATGGACACCCAATGGTAACTGAGGGAAGGGAGATTTGTAGTAGGTCTATGGATTCAAATAAAATTGAATACCTTTGGAAACCAGTAAGATAATTCACTTAGAGGGAAGTATTACATGTGTTTTAGGGGCAAAAATGGCATTTGGGTAGGGAAGTTACTTGTGGGGGATGATTGCAGTTAAACTCCAAAGCTAGGCTTTAGGAACAGAGCAGCAGATAGTCTCTAGAGTGCTTTTTGTTTTGTTTTAGAGATGCATTAGTTGCAGAGCTTTTCTGAGGTTTGAAGGTGGGTGGGGTCACAGTGAATAAATAGTCTGGGAGAAGTCAGCGAAGTGAGGGAAAGA
>NW_006778701.1:550280-579076 GCF_000442215.2 Lipotes vexillifer | reverse complement strand
GGGAAAGAGAAGAGCTGTCAGAAATATGGTCAGCAAGAAGTGATGGGGTTTTTCGAAAAGAGATACTTTGTTGGGGGGCTTCAAAAGGTGTGCAAAGGACTATAAGGGACACACTAAATTTGTTTAGGATCAAGGAAGACCTCATTCTCAACTGCTAGGTCTTTGTTAAATTTTCAAATAAATCATTAAAATAAAACATTAACAAAAGCAAATTAAAAGTAAATGCAAATTCTGCATAAATTGTGAGAGCATAAATTTAAACCAGCCTGACACAGTAACACAAAACTCCTTGAAGCGTTTGAAAACATCTGTCTCCCATTTTTTTCTCTGTTTGACCATATTAACTTTACTCTCCTTCAACATATAAATCCCTTTCAGGCATACCTTTAAGCTTGTCCAATCTGCAAACAATTTTGTTTATCTTGGCCTAGTTTATTAACTACCTATATGAGCACATATTATAACAGATACACATTTTCAGCCAAGGAAGAACTTGGAAAATCCTATTGGAACTATTAATTCAGAATCCCAAAGTGCGGACTCGGGAAATTTTGTGGAACCAGAAGAGCTCTAAAAATTCCAATGAAAAAGTTAATATTCTTTACTGAGTTTCATGGATAACTAAGAAGTATATAAACTAAATAATCCAGTTTCTGGTGCTATTAATCTTTAATTACCAAAATCTTAATACTAACGAAGATGAATTAACTATGAATTCTTGCATTGGTTACTGACTATGCATAGGGCAGTGTTATAATTTTTAATTAATATATTAAAATTTGAAATTAAATAAAAGTGAAGTTAGAAAGCCATGCTGATAATATATACATTTTCCGTTGGCACACTTGTATCTGGCATTCCTAACAGCAGGTAAACGGGACATACCTTAAGTATAAAAAGCATAAATTTACTATCTTTTAAAAGTAGCACAATGAGCCATTAATTGATTAAAACATACTTTTAGCTGCCACTATCCATTTCTAAAAAAACACTGTCATTTAAATCATAGATTTTTGCATCTGGATATAAGTAACTGAATGTTTATCCATTGCACCAATTTCCATGATGACTGACCTAGATCTTATTCTTTTTAA
Source organism: Lipotes vexillifer (assembly GCF_000442215.2). Classification (NCBI taxonomy): domain Eukaryota; kingdom Metazoa; phylum Chordata; class Mammalia; order Artiodactyla; family Lipotidae; genus Lipotes; species Lipotes vexillifer. The sequence continues at coordinate 577,982 of NW_006778701.1, read as the reverse complement.
TACTCACCAGCCCATAAGACTGTGCTTGGAGCAGTATAAATGTTCAAATGTTGGTTAAAATTATTTCACTGCTTCATTTCTCTATCTAGTCCAATAGGTTAGGCTAGAGCTTGCTACAGTGTTGACCAATCTTTCTAACTCAACTGTCCTTTAACTGCTTTCAAGGTTGCATTGATGATTCCTTGTCTTACCGGTGATAACTATAAATTTAGTCAGCATATCCATTTATTACATTTTTTCCTCTCTAAAATCCCCACTGCTGCATTATTCTGAGCTCCGAAAGATACAGAAAATGATAATTGTCAAATTACCTCAATAACAGGGGCTGCCTTGTTATTTCTCCCACCGTTCTGGTAGGCAGCATTTTATTCAGCACAAATGCAAATATTCAACTGCTTATATGTATTATTTTAAAATAATTTTTAATATTTGATAGCACTGGCCTAAAACCAAGTCAGAACATTAGGTTTCTTTTTTAAAAGTATAATAACAGCAGGTTTGATATTTTCAGTTCTTTTATGTTAACAACTTGGATTCTTTCCTGAAAGACCAAATATACAGAAAATGGCCAGATTACATAGGAAAATAAAACTCTCACCTATTGATACATCCTCTGCAGCAACCAGCCCAGGAAGCCAAACCATAACCTCTTCAGTAATTGGCCCAGAACAATTAGGATTTAGTCGATTTCTGCCAGTTTCCCTAATTTCTGCCTCTTCTTCCAACTCAGGACCAGCTAAAAAGCCAAATAAATCTGCTCTCTGAATTCACTATATACCATGTTGTGATTCTAGTTTGCCCTCCAACTTCCCAATGTCAATAACCTCCAATCAGAGTGTTATTGAAGCCTTCCATTTTTTTTCACTGTAAAGCTTCCCCACTCACCTGGCAGCCTTTGAGCCTCTGACAGATGCAAGTGACAGTTGCTGATACACATGCTACTGCAAGCTCTGAACAAATAGTCTCTATTCTCTTTTGGGTGGTTTTCATTTATTTCTACAGCCCTAAAGCTATTCTGTGTTTTCAATCTTCAAGAACAGATTAAGAATTAAGATCAATGACTAGCTATTGTTTTTACAAGGTAAGAATTATCAAAGAGATTTTTTTCCTCTTAATTTACTGTTTTAATGCTTCCCAGCATTACATTAATTTTTTGATAAATTTATTTATTTTATTATTATTATTATTTCTTGGCTGCATTGGGTCTCTGTTGCTGCATGTGGGCTTTTCTGGTTGCGGCGAGTGGGGGCTACTCTTCGTTGCGGTGCGCAGGCTTCTCTTTGCAGTGGCTTCTCTCGTTGCGGAGCACAGGCCCTAGCGTGCGGGCTTCAGTAGTTGTGGCTGGCAGGGTCTAGAGCGCAGGCTCAGTAGTTGTGACGCATGGACTTAGTTGCTCCGCGGCATGTGGGATCTTCCCAGACCAGGGCTCGAACCCATGTCCCCTGCATTGGCAGGCGGAGTCTTAACCACTTCACCACCAGGGAAGCCACTACATTAATTTTTTTAAGTAAAAATGTATTGCTACAATATGTCCACAATTGTTTCAGTAATTAATTTAGAATTCATGGAAGTTTAGCATTGTTATGAAACAAAAATGTTAATGGTGTTCCAGGTATTCTAATCAATAGGGCAACTGCAAGAAGAACAACTGTCTCCAATTAAACCTGAACCATAAAAAGTATACAATAAAACTTTTGCAAAATCTTTCATAAATCAAAGGATAGGACAAGAAAGCCATTGGATCAAAATTTGAGTTAAATTACTTTCCCTAAAATCGGTGGCTTTGGATAATTATCAAGTACTTATGTTTCATATCTGATCTCATTTTACAGAGACACAAGTGAAAGAAAATGCAAATTGTGGAAATGTCAGATTTATTTCTATTAAAAACTGTTCGTGGGCTTCCCTGGTGGCGCAGTGGTTGAGAGTCCGCCTGCCGATTCAGGGGACATGGGTTCGTGCCCCGGTCTGGGAAGATCCCACATGCCACGGAGCGGCTAGTTCTGTGAGCCATGGCCGCTGAGCCTGTGCGTCCGGAGCCTGTGCTCCGCAACGGGACAGGCCACAACGGTGAGATGTCTGCGTACCGCGCAAAAAAAAAAAAAAAAACTACAGCTATTAAAAATATATTTAGAAACCATGGCAAATGTGCTTGAAAAAATGGCATGGGAAAGAAACATTTAAAACTGGCTAAAATGGGGTTCTCAAATTTTAACAGGCATACACATCACTCCAGGGATCTTGTTAAAATGCAGATTCTGAATCAGTAGGTCTTTGATAGAGTCTAGAGTCAGAAAGTCTGCATTTCTAACAAGCTCTCAGGTGATGCCAATGCTGCAGATAGCATTTTGAGTCTCAAGGGCCTAGAGACATCCAATTTGGGGGTAGGGAGTAACATGAGGTTATGCCTTATATATGCTTTAGAAGGACAATGTGAAAACTCTAGTCAGCCTCCTTCTCCACATTTTTGGAAATTCTTCTCACTATTTATAGGATTGATTGTAAAAATTAGAAGAAAATAATTATTTTAAAGTGCTTGACTCAGTTCCTGGTGTGCATTAAGTATATGATGAATGTTGGTTATTATCGTAGCCCTGCTTTTGAACTGAACCGTAATAAAATATCTAACATTACATCAAGTTTACTATGCACAAGATACTGTTCTACATTTTGCATGCATTAATTCAAAACACAAACTATTCCTAATCTCCATTTTATGGGTAGAAAAATTAATCATTGATAGGTTAGATAACTTGCCCAAAGCCCATAGGTAAAAACCGGGGAAACAGGGATTCAAATCCAGGGAGTCCCACACTAGAGCCAGAAATCCTGAGCTAATACACAACATCACATTGTCAAATCAGACTCACATGGGTCAGAGATCTTAACCAGTGTCAAGGTTTACTAAATAATGTCAAGGACACAGGAAATTAAAGAACTATATAAAGTAGAGCTGTCAAGAGTTGCTCCCAAATTTGTTCTCATGTTGGATAAAACTCTCTGTCCCCAAATACATGAAGTTTCTGAGTGAGGTTCACAGGATCACCTCACAAAAGACTAGCATATAAAACATCTCCATTTTATTTTATTTTATTTTTTGCTGTATGCAGGCATCTCACTGTTGTGGCCTCTCCTGTTTCGGAGCACAGGCTCCAGGTGCTCAGGGTCAGTGGCCATGGCTCACAGGCCCAGCCGCTCCGTGGCATGTGGGATCTTCCCGGACCGGGGCACAAACCCGCGTCCCCTGCATCAGCAGGCGGACTCAACCACTGCACCACCAGGGAAGCCCAAACATCTCCATTTTATACTGCTGAGAGTTGCAAGTGACTTTCTCCAGGGTGCCATGCTGACCCATCCTGAATAATCCTCCAGGGACATCCTGCTAAGGGCACTTCAGAGATAAAGTCTCTTCCTCCTGGGCAAATTTCATTAGTTTGTTTACCCAAAGGTCAAGTTAAGAAGTTTAGTCCAGGGGGCCTTTTTTATTCCCCACCCACTCACCTCCTCCTACCCCACTCCCTATCCAACAGTGAGAGAGATGAACTGATCAGATGCCAGATACTTTAACTTCTTTCAACCATTTAACCAATAGGCAACAGAGCCACTCTAGAGTGGATGGCACATCTAGTACAGTTAGACAAACTGGCTTCCTAAGAAATAATGATGATAAGGCAATTAGAAAATGCCAAGAGCAGATTGGCAGTTATTTATTTATCAGAGGGCTCTTACTCACAGAGAAGGTCAGAAACTAGGCAGATGGACAATAAAACCAAGGGGGCAATCACCAGAGTGCAGAGCAGGGCATGTGGTCCACAGTCAGGGAGAATGGGGAAACGTGTACCAAAGTACATAAAACAGGGGTTCAAAAGGGCAAAGCAGTAGTTAGTAGCCTAATGGGACACAGGAGAAGAGACTAGTCAGAGGATAGCAATAAAGCCCAGGAACACTATAATATTAAAATTTCAGCAGCTATTTGACTCAGGCCCAGGTTTTCTAAATGATTTTTGATGAATGTAGTGGCTAATCCTAGTGCAGCTTGCCCGTGTCTTGCCAGTGGGAGTTGACTGGTAGCAGCTGTCTAGAAGCAAGATGACCAACTTGGGGAAAGCAGCAGTTCCAGGAGGGAAGATTAGACCCATCAGATCTGAGAGAAGCATACATTGGGGCCATTCCTGATATTAGTCAAAATTGCATAATTTTTAAAGAAAAAAATTCTACAGATCCATTTATATCATTATATATACATATATATATATATATAATTTCACTATTTCAATCAACTGCTTCATTTATACATTCTAATTTTGCCTAAATTTTTTGCTCAAATAGTAAACCCTGGCTCATTATTGCTTCATTTTACCCAAAGTGTATCCATTAATGCTCATTTGCCAGAGTAGAAGTGTGCACTCATCCAGGATAAAACCCTTGAGCTGAAGAACACAGAATGCCAGGAAATTGCTCTCATGTGTGGTGACTAATTTAAATTTAAGACTTCTGGACTTATCAGCACATTTAAAATCATAATCTGTAATCCCAAAGATGCACAACACTTCTGTGTCTCTTATTTGCTCTGATACAATGAGAAATGAATGAGGTGGAATCGACTTTAAAGGCTAAATGTGTCTCGGGGTTTGTCAGGACCAGCCTCAAGGGAGATGTATTATGCCTTATCGAGACCAAAGAAGACTGAAACTCAGCATTTCCAAGAATTGCACAAATATATTTTTTAAATAAGTAGATTAATAAAATATGTTTAACAAAATGGTGACAAAGTTTTCTTTCAAAAGAGCTCTTATAAAACCCAGTAGCAAACACACAGTGTGTATCCTTTTGCTCAATATTTTACCTGTGACATTCATCTATGTGGTTGCATATACTTATAGTTAATTCATTTTCATTCTATACAGTATTCCATTGCACAAGTATGACATTTTCTAATCCATTTTACCTTTGATATACCTTTGATTCAATGCTGCTATACTTGTCTTGTACATATCTTTTGGGATGCATGTGCAGGCATTTCTGTTGGGTATATACCTAGAAATGGAATTTCTGGCTCATAGGAAATAAGTATATTCAACCCCAGTAGAATATGCCAAATTTTTGTCTTCCCCAAATGGATATACATACTTACATTACCACCACGAGTGTGTGAAAGTTCTCATTGTTTCACATCTCCATCAATATTTACTCTCATAAAGCCTTTCTAATGTTGGTCATTCTGATAGGAAAAAAAAAAAAATCCAGTAGCAAATCTTATAATAAAATGCACAGAATGCTGTTGCCTTCATCAAATAAGCTGTCATCTCTAACATAATTGGGTGATGGATGAAAAAACATGCACATTTGCTATTGATTTAGGACACTGAGCTGCTTTCCAGATCATTCAGCATTTTGTGATAAATTGTACCTACTAGCTCTCCTGAACTACTTGTTTGTTTGTCTGATTGTTTTCTGAGCCCATCATCTAGCAAATACTTGAAGAGTTTCTACTTTTGTGAATGAGATCACAGTTATTGCCTCAAACTGAGTCTTCATTGCATATCATTCATTTCTCTTCCTATGACTTTGTGCAAGCCACTTCTCTGAGTACCAGTTTCCTAGGCTCTAAAGAAAGCCAGTATTTCTTGTTCTGCAAAACTCACAAATGCATGAAGCACAGAAAGGCAATTTACTGCAAAAAAATAACACTAAAATAGGTAAAAGCAGTATGAACATTAAACTATCATAATTATGAAAACTCTGTTTGGCCCATGATTTTTTATGTTATCTAGGCATTTTTATCAATTACATCCTTCACTACCTTTACTTCAGCCTAGCTTTCTATGCCACTAAGCCAAGTGAACATAATCAGTGCTTTATAGCAACTATAGATGTGTGACACCTAGACTTCCAGTGATACAAAAATATCAGAAAGCAAAAGTGAGTCTATAAGCTCTTCTAATTTGATCTATTTTTATTTATCATTGCTAACAGAATTAATTTTAGTGCTAACGAATGCCAGCATATGCTTCTTTTACTGGCAGTTCTAATGCATTGCAAACATTTGTACATTCCCAAAAACCTACATCATGCTATGTGGTTTTTTTCACTTTTTTCTTAAGGTTTAGGATTCTAAAAAAAGAAGCCTGTGGTAGACCAAAAGCATCCTTTCTTAGGGGATGCAAAAAGACAACATTATGACTGACACAAGGATTTTCCCAGACCTCTCTGTCCTCATGTGCATTATTGGTCTTGCAGAGAGGGCTGTGCCAGCATTTTCACTAGGTAAACAACATTTCAGCTGAGCTGCTAATATCTACATAAACCATAGCCAGTGTCTGAACCAGGTACCATAATCAATGGAGGGTAAAAAGAAGACACACTTTATTTAGTTCAAGGAAGTACAATGCACCAAGAGCACCACACAGATGGTGCATAACTGTGAACAAAAAGAAGGCTGTCCACTTATGACCCTGATATATGTCAGAGGAAGATTCAAGAAGCCTTGTGGGAGTAGGGAGGGAGCAGTGTATTTTTGAATTTACTTAAATTTAGAATTTACATTGATGCTTGTTAAAAATAAAGACCCTATCTCCCATCTTCTCCAACGAATCAGGAATTCAGAGAGGAGACCTAAGAAACTCTAAATTAAAACTGACTCTAATGCTGTACAGGCAGGCATTGGAGACAACTGCCAAACCATATATTACTACAAACTCATTGTATTAGTGATGAGAATGTTGAAGCTCAGAGATTAATTAAGCTGCTCAGATTCCCCAAATACACCATAGCTAAAAGAATCTAGTCTTCTAACCCGCACTCCTTCCTTTCCATGGGCTATTTCCATGTGATCAAGATGTTTATGAAGATATCATTTTTATCAATGTACATTGACCTGTCCTTGGAAAAATCAAGACATCAAGCAGATTTACCTTAGGCTTAATTTCTGTGCTGATCCCAGCACTTCTTCCTTATCAAGAAATTCTTTGTTGTTATTTCTGTTCTGTAAAAGTAAATAAACAAGTAAATCTTCCCTCAGTAAAGGACCTGGGACATAAAGGCTACTATAGACATATGGCTATAGAAGTATGAAAAAGCTAACTAATCCTCTCCCTAAATGACAAGTATAAAACTGTTCAATATTGTGATTAAAAACTATTTTGTGGGCTCTAGAAGTCAATCAAGTGAAAACAAGAGATTGAGGAACATTTACTCATAAAAACTGACATAGTTTTGCACAGTAACAGAGAAAATGTGTTGCCTTTTTGTCACGTTGCTATTCTCTCAACTCAGTCTTTGAGAATGATTTCACCAGAGCAGGGAAGGATGGGAAATGAAAACTAGCAACATTGTTGCCAGAGGGGATGGACTTGGTTTTAAGCAAGGGGTGTAAACCAGTGGAAACACTGTCAGTAAATGTAGCAAGATGAGTAGGAACAGCTGGGAAAATCTTAACATCTCCTAGCTTGACCATTCAATCCAACATGGGGAGTCCAATGGCCCCCTGAAAATATTTAACATGAAGATTCTTGAAAGAAAAAGCCAGAAAACCCATGCCAAGCACTCCATAATTTCTTTGCTGACTGGGAAATATGTACATGTGGAGGGAGACAGATATCTCAGCTGAAAGTGAAAGCCAAGGAAAGCTCAACAACTGGATAAACTTTCGATGTGTTTGCAAACCCACACTGATTAATTGGCAGAGAGCAGAAACCTTACAAGTTCAATGTGTCTGAGAAGAGATGTAAGTGGTTGCAAATTGTGAAATGGAAATAGGGGAGGGGAGGACTCCACAGTTTAAGTCTAAAAACTAAAAAAGAGAAAGAGAGAGTAAAGAAAGACTCAAGAAAATTCAAAATTCAATTTTGCTACAATATTGTATGTATAGTTTCCAGTTTTCAACAACAGAAAAGAATTGAGATATGCAAAGAGATAGAAAAATGTGACCAATATTCAGGAACAAATCAGTTAATAGAAATTGTGATTGGGATAAGATATTGGAGTGTGTGTGTGTGTGTGTGTGTGTGTGTGTGTGTGTTGCTTTTACAAATATGTTCATTTATTAAAGGAAGCCATATTTAAAGAGATAAAGGGATATATAATGACACTGTCTCAACAGAGAATCTCAATAGAAAAATAGAAGCTGTGAAAAAGGAAAGAATCAAATCAAAAGTCTAGAGTTGAAAAGAACTAAAACTGAAATTACACATTCACTAATTAACTAGAAGGGCTCAACATCAGACTTGAGAAGAACAAATCAACAAATGAAGATAGATCAAAAGATATGAAATCTGAAGACAGAAAAAAATTGAAGAAAATATGGAGTCTCAGAGATTGTGGAACTACTTCAAGTCTATCAACAAAATTGTAATGGGAGTCCCAGAAGGAGAATAGAAAGAAAACATAGAAAAAAATATTTGAAGAAATAATGCTTAAAACCTGAAATTAGCTGTAAAACATTAAGCCACCCTGTCTAGAAACTCAATGAACTCTAAGCAGAATTACACAAAGAGATCAACATCTATATACAAAATGCTCAAACTGCTGAAAGACAAAATCAAGAGAAAATCTTAACATCAATAGGAGAGAGAGTGGTCTATGGTAATATGCTGGAGGAGGAAGCTCCAGGAATTGGTCCTATTACCAAAAAACCTATTGAGCAGGAAAAACTGTCTAAAGAAAGAGCATCCAGAAACACTTAAAATTGGATAAAAGATACAAAGCTACACATCCAAAAATCTCAACAAATTCTAAGCAAATAAATTCAAACAGATCCACACAGAAACATATTATAATCAATGGATGAATGGATTAACAAACTGTGCTATACATGAATGAAATATTATTCAGCCATAAAAAGATTAAAATACTAATAAATGCTACTACTTGGATAACCTTGAAAATATTATGCTAACTGAAAGAAGCCAGACAGAAAAGGCCACATATTGAATGATTTGTCTTACATGATATATCCAGAATATACAAATTTGTAGTGACCGAAAGCAGATAAGGTTACCATGACATAGGAATAAGGGGAATGGAGGGTGACCACATAATGGATACAGTGTATTTTATTGTGTGATAACTTTATTGTACAATATTGTGACTACACTAAATATCACATAAGGTTTATTAAGCAATATTTACAGGTCACACTCTCATTCCTTCATATGTTTCAAATTTTTTGTTGAAAAGTGGGCAATAATTAAAAATAATAATAATATAATTTATATCACATAGATATGTAATGTATATTAGAAAAATTGCACTTCACTGTTTCTAATTGAAGTAAATGTGGTATATTTCACCAGAATTAACTTAGTATTAATTTGAAGTAGATTATGATAAATTAAGATGTACATTTTAATCACTAAAGCAACCAGTAAGGAAGTAACTTAAAAGAAATAGTTAAATATCAATTAATAATTAAAATGGTACACCGAAATAATTGTATGCCATAAAAATATGAAATTAGAAACAGAGGAACAACAAAACGATATTTATAGAAAATATATGCAAAATTTCATATGTAAATCCAAGCATAACAATATTTATGTTAAATGGAATGGACTAAACACCTTAAACAAAAGCCAAAGATTTTCACACTGAATAAAAAGCCAGATCCAACTCTATGTTGTCTACAAGAAGCACATTTTATATTCAATAAAGCAAATAGCTTGTAATTTAAAGATTAAAATGATGTATCATACAAATATTAACCATAAGAGAATTGGAGTGGCTCAAATAAGACAGAACAGACTGCAAAACAAAACAAACTACTAGAGAAAAGTTTTTTAAAAAATACATTTCATAAGCATAAAAGGGTCAAAAGAATAAGAAGATATAAAATTTTTATATGTATATTCACATAACAGTGCACCCAAACATATAACATGTAATACAATAAATACCAGAAATAAAGATAGACTATTAAAAAATATGAGTTGTAGATAGCAATATCCCTCTCTCAGTATATGATAGAAAAAAGTAGATAAAAAATTAGTAAGGAAAAAGAAGTTTTGAAGAATACTGAATATGGTTAATCAAATTGTTTACATAAATATATACATATGTGTGTATATGTACATATAATGTGTACTGTGTATCTATACTATATTATTGTGTATATGTGAATATATATACACACATACACACACACACATATATATACACACACATACACTATACCCCAAAATACCATGAGCATTTGAGAACAGCTAATCTGCTATTGTTGTTGGTTATGTGTGTATTTATATACACACACATATATACATGTATATATATATATATTTTTTTTTATTTATACATGGTCAGAAAATAACAGCAAATCAAGCCTAAAGAAAGAAAAAATGGGAGTAAAAATATATGAAATAGAAAACACAAATGGAGTAGAATAATGAAGTCAAACATTGCTTCTCTGAAAATATCAACAGTTGATAAAACTTTGGTTAGACTAGCCAAGGAAAAAAAGATAGATAAGAGGCATATTACCAAATGAGATATTCATTACTATAGATATCACAGAAATTAAAAGCTATAAGCAAATATTATTAAAAACAAAACTTTATACGAAGAAAGTATACAACTTTGTGGAAATGGATATATTCCTAGAAAAACACAAAATACCATAATGACTCAAGAAGAGATAGAAAATCTTAATAGACCTATAACAAATAATTGAATACTGAGTTCTAGTAATTCCTTGTGCTAAACCCCAGTAAATGTTAAGCTCCTTAAGGGCAGAGTCATGTCATGTTTTCTTCTAAATCATTTACAACTGCAAGTGCTGACCACATATAAAATCAATAAAATGTGAGTGAATTATATTAGGAAAATTGTTTTAAGTTACAGTAAGTTAGAAGACATGATACGATGACCTTCCCTCCAGAACAGGTCACATCATTTCTGTAGGCCCACAGGAAACAGAAGTGAATAACTTTCAATGTCTAAAAGCATTGCCCTAATCCCCTGTGGTATTACTGTTCACGGGAAACTAATATAATTTGCAGGCTTTGTGAATTTTTTTTAAAATGTACAATCTTGGGCTTCCCTGGTGGCGCAGTGGTTGAGAATCTGCCTACCAATGCAGGGAACATGGGTTCGAGCCCTGGTCTGGGAAGATCCCACATGCCGCAGAGCAACTGGGCCCGTGAGCCACAACTACTGAGCCTGCGCGTCTGGAGCCTGTGCTCCGCAACAAGAGAGGCCGCGATAGTGAGAGGCCCGCGCGCCGCGATGAAGAGTGGCCCCCGCTTGCCACAATTAGAGAAAGCCCTTGCACAGAAATGAAGACCCAACACAGCCAAAAATAAATAAATAAATAAATAATAAAAAAATAATTAAAAAAAAACACTTCACCTGTAAGAAAGCTACATAAAAGGGGAAAAAAGGAAAAATATAATACAAAGGAAAAAAAAATAAGGTAGTAGATTTAAAAAAAAAAAGTACAATCTTTGGTCAAGAACAATAAAAGACATTTTATAAATACCTATTTTCTCAAGTAGACCATCCATAAAAAAAAAAAAAGGTGGAGAGGGGAGCCTCAAGATGGCAGAAGAGTAAGACACGGAGATCACCTTCCTCCCCACAAATACACCAGAAATACATCTACATGTGGAACAACTCCTACAGAACAGCTACTGAACGCTGGCAGAAGACCTCAGACCTCCCAAAGGCAAGAAAATCCCCATGTACCTGGGAAGGGCAAAAGAAAAAAGAAAAAACAGAGACAAAAGAATAGGGACGGGACCTGCACCACTGGGAGGGGAGCTGTGAAGGAAGAAATGTTTCCACACACTAGGAAGCCCCTTCGCGAGTGGAGACTGTGGGTGGCAGGGGGGGGGAGCTTCGAAGCCACGGAGGAGAGCGCAGCAACAGGGGTGCGGAGGGTAAAGCGGAGAGATTCCCGCACAGAGGATCGGTGCCGAGCAGCACTCACCAGCCCCAGAGGCTTGTCTGCTCACCTGCTGGGGCAGGCAGGGGGCTGGGAGCTGAGGGTCCAGCTTCGGAGGTCAGATCCCAGGGAGAGGACTGGGATTGGCTGCGTGAACACAGCCTGAAGGGGGCTAGTGCGCCACTTCTGACCGGGAGGGAGTCCGGGAAAAAGTCTGGAGCTGCTGAAGAGACAAGAGACTTTGTCTTGGCTCTTTGTTTCCTGGTGCGCGAGGAGAAGGGATTAAGACCTCCACTTAAAGGAGCTCCAGAGACTGGTGCGAGCCACGCCTATCAGCGCGGACTCCGGAGACGGGCATGAGATGCTAAGGCTGCTGCTGCCGCCACCAAGAAGCCTGTGTACAAGCACAGGTTAGTATCCACACCTCCCCTCCAGGGAGCCTGTGCAGCCCGCCACTGCCAGGGTCCCGTGATCCAGGGACAACTTCCCCGGGAGAACACACGGCACGCCTCAGGCTGGTGCAAAGTCACGCCGGCCTCTGCCACCGCAGGCTCTCCCTGCACCCCGTTCCCCACCCTTCCCTCAGCCTGAGTGAGCCAGAGCCCCCGAATCAGCTGCTCCTTTAACCCCGTCCTGTCTGGGCAAAGAACAGATGCCATCAGGCGACCTACAAGCAGAGGCGGGTCCAAATCCAAAGCTGAACCCCGGGAGCTGTGCAAACAAAGAGAAAGGGAAATCTCCCCCAGCAGCCTAAGGAGCAGCAGAGTAAGTCTCCAGAGTAAGTCTCCACAATTAACTTGATGTACCCTTCATATGTGGAATTCCTGAATAGACAATGAATCATCCCAAATTGAGGAGGTGGACTTTGGGAGCAACCATACATTGTTTTGTTTTCCCTTTTTCTCTCTTTGTGAGTGTGTATGTGTATGCTTCTGTGTGTGATTTGTCTGCATAGCTTTGCTCTTACCATTTGTCCTAGGGTTCTGTCTGTCCTTTTTTTTTTTTTTAATACTTAAAAAAAATGTTTTTCTTAATATTTTTTATTTTAATAACTTTATTTTATTTTTTCTTCTTCTTTCTTTCTTTCTTTTTTTCCTACCTTTTTTTCTGACCCATGTGGAGGACAGGCTCTTGGTGCTCCAGCCAGGCATCAGGGCTGTGCCACTGAGGTGGAGGAGCCAAGTTCAGGACACTGGCTCACAGGAGACCTCCCATTTCCACGTAATATCAAATGGCAAAAGTCTCCCAGAGATCTCCATCTCAATGCCAAGACCCAGCTAGACTCAATGACCAGCAAGCTACAGTGCTGGACACCCTATGCGAAACAGCTAGCAAGACAGGAACACAACACCACCCATTAGCAGAGAGGCTGCCTAAACCCATAATAAGGCCACAGACACCCCAAAACACACCACCAGACATGGACCTGCCCACCAGAAAGATAAGATCCAGCCTCATCCACCAGAACACAGGCACAAGTCCCCTCCACCAGGAAGCCTACACAACCCACTGAACCAACCTTAGCCACTGGGGACAGACACCAAAAACAATGGGAACTATGAACCTGCAGCCTGCGAAAAGGAGACACCAAACACAGTAAGTTAAGCAAAATAAGAAGACAGAAACACACAGAAGATGAAGGAGCAAGGCAAAAACCAACCAGACCAAACAAATGAAGAGGAAATAGGTAGTCTACCTGAAAAAGAAATCAGGATAATGATAGCAAAGATGTCCAAAATCTTGGAAATACAATGAAGAAAATACAAGAAACGTTTAACAAGGACCTAGAAGAATGAAAGAGCAAACAAACAGTGATGAACAACACAATAAATGAAATTTAAAATTCTCTAGAAGGGATCAATAGCAGAATAACTGAGGCAGAAGAACGGATAGTGACCCGGAAGATAAAATAGTGGAAGTAACTACTGCAGAGTAGAATAAAGAAAAAAGAATGAAAATAATTGAGGACAGTCTCAGAGATCTCTGGGACAACATTAAATGCACCAACATTCACATTATAGGGGTCCCAGAAGAAAAAGAGAAAAAGGAAGGGACTGAGAAAATATTTGAAGACACTATAGGTGAAAACTTCCCTAATATGGGAAAGGAAATACTTATTCAAGTCCAAGAGGCACAGAGTCTCAACCAGGATAAATCCAAGGAGAAACACGACAAGACACATATTGATCAAAGTATCAAAAATTGAATACAAATAACAAATATTTAAAGCAGCAAGGAAAAAACAAGAAATAACACATAAAGGAATCCCCATAAGGTTAACAGCTGACATTTAGCAGAAACTCTGCAAGCCATAAGGGAGTGGCAGGACAGATTTAAAGTGATGAAGGAGAAAGACCTACAACAAAGATTACTCTACCCAGCAGAACCTCATTCAGATTTGACAGAGAAATTAAAACCACTGCAGACAAGCAAAAGCTAAGAGAATTCAGCACCACCAAACCAGCTGTACAACAAATGCTAAAGGAACTACTCTATGCAGGAAAGACAAGAGAAGGAAAAGACCTACAATAATAAGCCCAAAACAATTTATAAAATGGTAATAGGAACATACATCTCAATAATTACCTTAAATGTAAATGGACTAAATGCTCCAACCAAAAGACACAGATTGGCTGAATGGATACAAAAACAAGACCCGTATATATGGTGTCTACAAGAGATCCACTTCAGACCTAGGGACACATACAGACTGAAAGTGAGGGGATGGAAAAAGATATCCCATGCAAATGGAAAACAAAAAAAGCTGGAGTAGCAATTCTCATATCAGACAAAATGGACTTTAAAACAAAGACTATTACAAGAAACAAAGAAGGACACTACATAATGATCAAGGGATCAATCCAAGAAGAAGATATAACAAATGTAAATATTTATGCACCCAATGTAGGAGCACCTCAATACATAAGACAAATGCTAACAGCCAAAAAAGGGGAAATTGACAGTAACACAATCATAGTAGGGGACATTAAGACCCCACTTTCACCAATGGATAGATCATCCAAAAGGAAAATAAATAAGGAAACAGAAGCTTTAAATGATACATTAAACAAGATGGACTTAATTTATATTTATAGGACATTCCCTCCAAAACAACAGAATACAAATTCTTCTCAAGTGCTCATGGAACATTATCCAGGATAGATCATATATTGGGTCACAAATCAAGCCTTGGTAAATTTTGAAATCATATCAAGTATCTTTTCCAACCACAACACTATGAGACTTGATATCAATTACAGGAAAATATCTGTAAAAACTACAAACACATGGAGGCTAAACAATACACTACTAAATAACAAAGAGATCACTGAAGAAATTAAAGTGGAAATCAAAAAATACCTAGAAACAAATGACAATGAAAACACAACCACACCAAAAAATCTATGGGAAGCAACAAAAGCAGTTCTAAGAGGGAAGGTTATAGCAAAACAATCCTACCTCAAGAAGCAAGAAACTTCTCAAATAAACAACCTAACGTTACACCTAAAGCAACTAGAGAAAGAAGAACAAAAAAACCCCAAAGTTAGGAGAAGGAAAGAAATCAAAAAGATCAGATCAGAAATAAATGAAAAAGAAATGAAGAAAACGATAGCAAAGATCAATAAAACTGAAAGCTGGTTCTTTGAGAAAATAAACAAAATTGATAAACCATTAGTCAGACTTATCAAGAATAAAAGGGAGAAGACTCAGATCAATACAATTAGAAATGAAAAAGGAGAAGTAAGAAAGAACACTGCAGAAATACAAAGGATCATGAGAGATTACTACAGTCAACTGTATGCCAATAAAATGGACAATCTGAAAGAAATGGACAAATTCTTAGAAATGCACAACTTTCCAAGACTGAACTAGGAAGAAATAGATAATATGAACAGACCAATCACAAGCACTGAAACTGAAACTGTGATTAAATATATTCCAACAAACAAAAGCCCAGGACCAGATGACATCACAGGCGAATTCTATCAAACATTCAGAGAAGAGCTAACACCTATACTTCTCAAACTCTTCCAAAATATAGCAGAGGAAGGAACACTCCCAAACTCATTCTATGAGGCCACCATCACTCTGATACCAAAACCAGACAAAGATGTCACAAACAAAGAAAACTACAGGCCAATATCACTGATGAACATAGATTCAAAAATCCTCAACAAAATACTAGCAAACAGAATCCAACAGCACATTAAAAGGATCATACACTATGATAAAGTGGGGTTTATCCCAGGAACGCAAGGATTCTTCAATATATGCAAATCAATCAACATGATACATTATATTAACAAATTGAAGGAGAAAAACCATATGATCATCTCAATAGATGCAGAGAAAGCTTTTGACAAAATTCAACACCCATTTATGAAAAAATCCTCCAGAAAGCAGGCATAGAGGGAACTTTCTTCAACATAATAAAGGCCATATATGACAAACCCACAGCCAACATCATCCTCAATCGTGAAAAACTGAAACCATTTCAACTAAGATCAGGAACAAGACAAGGTTGCCCACTCTCACTACTATTATTCAACATAGTTTTGGAAGTTTTAGCCACGGCAATCAGAGAAGAAAGAGAAATAAAGGGAATCCAGATGGGAAAAGAAGAAGTAAAGCTGTCACTGTTTGCAGATGACATGATACTATACATAGAGAATCCTAAAGATGCTACCAGAAAACTACAGGAGCTAATCAATGAATTTGGTAAAGTAGCAGGATACAAAATTAATGCACAGAAATCTCTTGCATTCCTATACACTAATGATGAAAAATCTGAAAGTGAAATTAAGAAAACACTCCCACTTACCATTGCAACAAAAAGAATAAAATATCTAGGAATAAACCTACCTAAGGAGACAAAAGACCTGTATGCAGAAAATTATAAGACACTGATGAAAGAAATTAAAGATGATACAAATAGATGGAGAGATATAAAATGTTCTTGGATTGGAAGAATCAACATTGTGAAAATGACTCTACTATCCAAAGCAATCGACAAATTCAATGCAATCCCTACCAAACGACCACTGGCATTTTTCACAGAACTAGAACAAAAAATTTCACCATTTGTATGGAAACACAAAAGACCCTAAATAGCCAAAGCAAACTTGAGAAAGAAAAACGGAGCTGGAGGGATCAGGCTCCCTGACTTCAGACTTTACTACAAAGCTACAGTAATCAAGACAGTATGGTACTGGCATAGAAACAGAAATATAGATCAGTGCAACAAGATAGAAAGTCCAGAGATAAACCCACACACATATGGTCACCTTATCTTTGATAGAGGAGGCAAGATTATACAGTGGAGAAAAGACAGCCTCTTCAATAAGTGGTGCTGGGAAAACTGGACAGCTACATGTAAAAGAATGGAATTAGAACACTCCCTAACACCATACACAAAAATAAACTCAAAATGGATCAAAGACCTAAATGTAACACCAGAGACCATCAAACTCTTAGAGGAAAACATAGGCAGAACACTCTATGACATAAATCACAGCAAGATCCTTTTTGACCCACCTCCTAGAGAAATGGAAATAAAAACAAAAATAAACAAATGGGACTTAATGAAACTTAAAAGCTTTTGCACAGCAAGGGAAACCACAAACAAGATGAAAAGACAACCCTCAGAATTGGAGAAATATTTGCAAATGAAACAACTGACAAAGAATTAATTTCTAAAATTTACAAGCAGCTCATGCAGCTTAATATTAGGAAAACAAACAACCCAATCCAATATTGGGAAGAAGACCTAAATGAACATTTCTCCAAAGAAGATATGCAGGGCTTCCCTGGTGGCGCAGTGGTTGAGAGTCCGCCTGCCAATGCAGGGGACACGGGTTCGTGCCCTGGTCTGGGAAGATCCCACATGCCATGGAGCGGCTGGGCCCGTGAGCCATGGCTGCTAAGCCTGCGTGTCTGGAGCCTGTGCTCCACAACGGAAGAGGCCACAACAATGAGAGGCCCGCATACCGCAAAAAAAAAAAAAAAAAGAAGATATACAGATTGCCAACAGAAACATGAAAGAATGTTCAACATCATTAATCATTAGAGATATGCAAATCAAAACTACAATGAGATATCATCTCACACCAGTCAGAATGGCCATCATCAAAAAATCTACAAACAATAAATGCTGGAGAGGGTGTGGAGAAAAGGGAACCCTCTTGCACTGTTGGTGGGAATGTAAATTGATGCAGCCACTATGGAGAATAGTATGGATGTTCCTTAAAAAACTAAAAATAGAACTACCATACTACCCAGCAATCCCACTACTGGGCATATACCCTGGGAAAACCATAATTCAAAAAAAGTCATGTACCAAAATGTTCATTGCAGCTCTATTTACAATAGTCAGCACATGGAAGCAACCTAAGTGTCCATCGACAGATGAATGGATAGAGAAGATATGGCACATATATACAGTGGAATATTACTCAGCCATATAAAGGAACGAAACTGAGGTATTTGTAGTGAAATGCATGGACCTACAGACTGTCATACAGAGTGATGTAAGTCAGAAGGAGAAAAACAAGTACGGTATGCTAACACATGTATATGGAATCTAAACAAACAAACAAAAATGGTCATGATGAACCTAGGGGCAAGACAGGAATAAAGACAAAGACACAGACCTACTCGAGGATATGGGAGGGGGAAGGGTAAGCTGGGATAAAGTGAGAGAGTGGCATGGACATATACACACTACCAAATGTAAAATAGCTAGTGGGAAGCAGCCGCATAGCTCAGGGAGATCAGCTCGGTGCTTTGTGACCACCTAGAGGTGTGGGATAGGGAGGGTGGGAGGGAGGGAGATGCAAGAGGGAAGAAATATGGGGACATATGTATATGTGTAACTGATTCACTTTGTTATAAAGCAGAAACTAACACACTATTGTAAAGCAATTATACTCCAGTAAAGATGTTAAAAAAAGTGGAAGAGTTTTTACATATTTGCCATTCATGGCAAGCTCAAGTTTTTCAAACTAGCAGTGGCATAAATGTTGTTTTCCTTTTTATGAACAGCAGTATGCTACAGCACTGTCTGTGACAGGATCATTTTAATTCAGACTCTTCCTTGACATAGAAAATAAAGAACTTTGCTCTTGCTGTGGTCTGATTTCAGGTGTTTAATCAAACACTGTAAACTCACTCTTAGAATGTTTTAAATGTTGCCACCATAAAGAATGCGAATAAATGTGCAATTTAATCACGAATTTATGTTAGTAATTATTAAATTTTGATAAAATCTGAATCTGACAAGCCAAAACTAGTAGAAATTTCAATATGCATATACTGAAATTCTAATTTAATGACGTTTATTGTTAATGTTCTACAGTTGGTTTTACCTATTGATATATTATCTTAATCTTTCCAAGGAAACTTATGTAAGCATTATTACTCTTATTTTTAGATTATTATCTGAAATTTGGATTTGATAGGAAACTTGTCCAAAATCATGTTATTAGAAAGAAGCAAGATTCAAATCCAGGTCATCTATGCCAAGAATATTCTTTTCATTATACTAGTTAACAAACTATACATAATTATTACTATTATCAAAATGATATTACTTTAATATACTTACTATAAATTGATAATCTCCAATGCCATATTAATCTTAACAACAACAAACTTATTAAACTTACTGAATCTGGAATATTACCTTTAAAACTAGTGAAAGCTAGGAAGAATTTTTTCTTCTCTGACAGTCTTGATTTTCATTAAAATCTTGTCCCCAAAATGTACTGCTCACAAAATACTTCATCATTTTCCAGACACACATATATTTGATATTTTTATTGTGGGATTTCTTTTCTTTTACGGTGGCAGAAGTTTAGTAAGTATTCCCATAGTTCACCAATACATAATCTGAAAATAGCAGAAGTTTGCCAGAGGAAGTATTTGAAGGATTTTTAAGGTCGCTAGCATTTTTAAAAATCTGATTACAAAACATAAATGGGTTTCTTTATTTTAGAAATTGAAAAACTGAGTGACTCATGTACAGACTAGCTAGAAGAACAGATGTGATTTGTGTCATCAAGGAACTGAAATCCCACTCTTCTGTGATTAATGTTCAGTTGTCTCCTATGCGTTCTTGGGCTATATTTTACATTAAAATTGTTATGATTTTAGAACTGAGTTCACAACATTTGTAGAGTTGATTCCTCCAACTTTGACAATTATAGATAAAGTTCAAACCACTAAATCTAATGCATTTTTTTTGTATTGCATGTTCCACAAAAATACTGAGCACTCAGTCATGTCCTTACCTCTTACAAGAATCAGTAGATGCACAAATGCTACATTGGGAACTTCAGATTCATTGGCACAAAGTTTCATATCAAGATTTACATAAAAGATTAGAACACTTTGAATAAAACTGTTTTATGAGTCTGGGTGCAAAAATAAGTAAGATGAGCAAAACTAAGGTGATTCTTTTTCGAAGGAGGGTATGGTAGGAAGAACAGCCAAATAAGTGTGGTAGGTTGAGTGATGACCACACTGCCTCTCCAAAAGAAAAGTGCACATGATCTTATTTGGAAAAAGAAACTTTGCTGATGTAATTGAATTAATGACCTCAATATGAGATCATTCTGGATTAAGGCGGGCCCATGAGGGACTGATAAACATCCTTTCAAGAGAAGAGGAGAGATAAACATAGAGGAAAAGACCAGGTGAAGAAGGAAGCAGAGATTATAGAGTTATGTGACCACTGGCCAAGGAATCACTGGAGCCTCCTGAAAATGAGGAGGCAAGGAAAAATTTCACCCATGACCCTTCTAACACCTTAATTTTGGATTAATGACCTCCAGAAATTTGAAAGAATAAATATCTGATGTTTTAATCCCCAAATTTGGGGCAGTTTGTTAGGGTAACCACAAGAAATTAATACAGAAGTAAGAGATTATTTAAATTATTACTTACAAATTTAAGGTATTTTATATTCACTTTTGACTTAGTACATTTGGTAGACTAGGTAACCACAAAACATGCATTATAAGAGAAAAAATAACTGTTTAATCCGATAACTGAGGTACTAAAATAACCTTAATATTAGAATTTTCTAGGTTTTTCCCTAATGTATATTTATTAATATAGAGAGAATAAAGTTTCACCTCGGCAGTTGGAAATCTAAACTATGTCAAGAGTTAGGTTAATTAAGTCTATAGGTCTAGAAATAGATTATGTTGCATACACACACACACACACACACACACACACACACACACACGCAGATATATAAATATGAGATTCTTTTATGTTGAGGGGTAGGAGGCAGCCTCACCTCAGTAGTGGTTATACCAATGTGAGTGAAATGCTTCCTCTTTGTTTACTTACAGTGGTGCACAATAATTCTTACACTCAAATGCACATTACAGTAATATAACTGTTTAATATCATTTAAAAAGGTAAAACTTTTACATAAGTATTTGTTCAGTGTCATCACATACTATTCCTAGAGAACAATTTCATTTCGAGGATAGTTGCCTGCTCACAACCTAAAGTCACCTAGACCATGAAGAGACAACTGCACTCCCATGTTCATGACATTATTCACAATAGTCAAGATATAGAAACAACCTAAGTGTCCACTGATGAACAAATGCATAAAGAAATTAATATACATATCATTAATGTCAGCCTTAAAAAAGAGAGATCCTATCATATACAATAACATGGATGAACCTGGAGGACATATGCTAAGTAAGATAAGCCAGATACAGAAAGAAAAAAACTACATAATCTCACTTATATGTAGAACCTAAAAATACTGGTCAAAGGATACAAAGTTGTAGTTATGTAGGATGAATGATTCTATAGATCTAATATACAGCATGCTGACTATAGTTAATACTGTACTGACTACTAGAAATTTTCTAAGAGAGTAGATTTTAGATATTCTTATTACATGTACACAAAAATGATAAACATGTTAGGTAGTATATTAATTAGTTTCATTGTAGAAATCATTTCAATGTGTATATGTACATCAAATTATCATGTTGCACACCTAAATATATACAAATGTTACTTAAAAATAAAATTTTTAGAAATCAAAACTCAAACAGCAGAAATATTTCATGAGGCCAAATTCTTAAAAGATTCAGACTCAAATGCTCTAATACTGTATTAGTACTAAAAGGAAAGAGCTAATTTTTTTTTTTTTTCAGTTTGTTGATCTAATTTCAGGGAAGAACTGCTTCAAATAGGAAGTATGCTCAAATAAATAATCTGAGACTATCATCTGGAACTTTGGATTGTAATAACTGAACATACAGACATTGTTCAAAGAAAGTTTTAATTTCATCTGATATAAAATTCATATTGAAATATTTTATCCATAAAAAGAGCACTTAAACAGAAGCTGTTATTAGAAAACTAACACTTTTCTTGTCTAAAAGTAAGCAACACACGAAATGCCAACAAAGACAGAAAATGGTTCTATAACAAATCTTGAAGTTATTCTATTTTCTCAAGTCCACATGATCTCACTGTAACCTGCAAGACAGTTCAGAGACAAGATATAGGGAATAGCTATGTGGGCAGCACATTAAAGCTACCTCATAACAGACAAAATGAAAAATATTGTTTTCAATGCCTACTTCCACATCTCCCAGAGGATTCTATTCATCATCCCTCACTACTCACACTCATGTGAGAAACAAGTATTTTTAAGATAATGACCATAATAATACAAATTTTATTCATGTCAATAAGTGATAATTCTGCTATACTCTCTCTGATCTCATATAATCCTCAAAACAACAAACAAGCTGATATTATTATTGCTTCTTCACAGATGAAGAAGTTGAGGAACAAATTTAGTGATCTGCCTAAGGTCACACAGTTAGTAAAAGAAAAAAAACAGGATTTGAACCTTGTTATGTGTGACTCCAACGTCTGTGCTTTTAATAATCTCACACTTCTGCTTGAGGAAGTAACGTGCAATTAAGGACTAACTACCAATCCCCTATAAGTATTACACTTTATTTACTAATCTACTTCTCTACTCACTGGCATTCAATAATCCACAAACATCAAAAGTGATGAACATTTTAAAATAAAACTGTAAAAACCTAGTTTGGCCTCAACCATGAATTATCAGGTGAAGGGAACATATATGAAAATAGGTAAGAAACTTTTGGATCTGATGATCAACACAAACATTAGCTATTACTGCACAAATAATATGGAGTATTTATATTTTTAAGACAGCAAAATATTATACTTGACAATTAATATATGTTTTTGAAAGGCTTTTAACTACGTGAACTAAATGTAGCATTGTTTCTGTGAACACTCCTTTTTATGTACATATTGTTTTATTTTATTTACACGTTTTTGTTTTTTTACAAAAACGGCATACAAACAGATGGTTGATTTTGAAAGTTTTACCTCGTTCAATAAATGTATTTCTGTTCAGATGGACACTAAGCTTCAGTGCCAATATTGCACCTTCACCACATGGGCAAGAAGATCTAAGGCAGGGGACACTATGTTCAGCTTTGTACTTTGACATAAAAAATGTTTGATTAATTGTCATCTGTCATTAATTTTTGTGGTCAGAGGATCATGAAGAAACACACCATTTCAGTAAAATATCAAAATACTCTCTTCAAGATATATAGCTATATATGAATTAGCAAAATCTTTTTTTAATGCATTATAAATTTCAACTTGACTATTTTTAGTTACATTAATTGAGGTATAATACACTTAGAGTAAAAAATCATCTTTTTCAGGGATATAATTCTATGAGTTTTGACAAAGTTATACAGTCATGTAACCATGATATAGAACATTTACATCATCCAAAAGTTTGTTCATGCCATTTGTTAATATGATGAATTGCATTGATTTTCGAATGTTATACTAACCTTGATTTTAAGAGCTAAATCTCATCTGATGTTGAGTTATTATACTATTATATAATGCAATTTGGATTTAATTTACTGAAATTTTGTTTAGAATTTCTGCATCTATGTTCATGAGAGATACTGGTCTATAGTATTTTTTTCCCTTGAAATATCAGTCTGATTTCAGGATCAGCCTGACCTCATAGAATAAGTTGGAGAATGTCCTATACTTTTCAATTTTGAGGAATAGTTTGTGTAGATATGGGATTTTTTTCCTTTATGACTGACACTGAACAATTGCTTTTAAAAGAAGTTTGAAGGTTAAAAACAAAACAAAACCAAATCGAAAGAAAAAAAAAAAAAAAGAATTCCCACTTACGGTAAGCTTTTCATTTGAAAGAAAATATCACTATTATTTTAGGCAGTTGTCTCTCCTTTTCTATGACTCTCATTCTGTTTATAATTCTCCTGTTGAAAATCTAGTTTTGCTGAAAGTCAAAATCTGTGCAGGCCAAGTCATCTGTTATACACAACAACTCATCACTATCCAATATTATCCAGGAACCCAGAGGTCTCAAAATTAAATTCACCAAAGAGTTCCAACACAGTTTAAACAACAACATATTTCTAAAATGTTTTGCACACAAAATAACATCCATGAATACGTATATGTGCATGTATTTTCCCTAAAACTTGGGTAATCTTCATAATCATTTTTTCTTTTCTATAATCTGATGCCA
The DNA here is from genome assembly GCF_000442215.2 of Lipotes vexillifer. Classification (NCBI taxonomy): domain Eukaryota; kingdom Metazoa; phylum Chordata; class Mammalia; order Artiodactyla; family Lipotidae; genus Lipotes; species Lipotes vexillifer. The sequence continues at coordinate 553,491 of NW_006778701.1, read as the reverse complement.
ATTATGGACAATGAAGCAGTTTGCCAGTGTGCTAAACTAAGCCAGTATGCTGTTATATTTTTAAATGTTTTCATGGTTTTAAAACCTTCCTACCTATTCTTCTATTAAGCTATTATTACTAATGCTGATTAACTGTTATATGTTAGGAATAAGCTAGATAACCAATTTTATGGGAATCTGTAAAATGTGTATCTGGCTATAGGCTTTGATGATTGATTTGTAAACAAAGTACCTGGACTATTTATATGAAATTTAGGCATTCTGTTTTAGCTTCTTAAAGGCTACCCAAAATATCTCCACGAATTTCTAAATTCTTCTCTTTGTTATGAGAAGTTGATGGTACTGAAAGTCTTTTGGATAAATAAGATGTTAAAGCATTCTTAAAGCACCCAAATGGATTACACAAATATCTCCTAGAGATTTCAGGAATAATCAAGGGATAATCAAGTTTGGAATACCAATAAATCATTACTAATCTAAAAAGTCTGAGTTCAAGCACTTCCCAAATTGTATAATTTACTATATTCTAAAACTTCAGTAAATCTCTAACATAAATAGACATTAACTTAGAAATATACACAAACTAGCATTAAAAAATCAAAATTCCATCATTTATAGCATGTCAGTTCTCCTTCAGTTCCCTTAAAAGGGTAGCTGAAAAAAAGAATTTGTATATAATATTTCACTAGAGTTTGAGAAGCACCAACATTTTATTTACCAAGAAATATCACAACTCCCCTGGGCTTGAGACACAGGATAACTAAAAGACTGGGAGCTAATCATAGGATTGTAAAATGCTTCCCCTCCCTCAAATCATACTACTACATCAACAGAGAGCTTGTACTTCTTTCTACTCAATATTTCCATACATATAAAACTTCTCTTAAAAAATAAAGTAGGTATATTAATTTTATTAAAAAAAAAAACTCCCTGGGCTTTAATAGAAAAATGATTGGGAAGGCAGAAGGAGGATCTACAAGAAAAGTACAGTTATGAACATACATAATATACATATAAACATTAACATGACATTTAGAGACAGGGCTATATGTGACAACACATATTAAATACTTTATATTAACACTCTCTCTGAAATATAAACATAATGGTAAACTTTTAACTTGTCAGGGGATTAAAGTAGCTCATCCATGTTCACCCAGATATTAAGTGACAAAATTGGGAATTAATTTAAAGTTTGTCTGGCTTGAAAATCCAGTTTTTTGCAATAGTTTCCCAGATTTTGAAGAGAATCTTAATATCTAACGCTTCTTGATATCTAAAGTGTTACTCTTAATATCTGAAGCATTTTCAGATATTTCCAGTTCAAATTAGCACCAAGGATACTCCCAAACTAATACATGCCCAGGTATCTGCAAATAACATGCTCATTTTTTCTGGCTCCTATACATGCAGCCCAAGGGTCTATCAAAGAACATTACTTGTGTACTTTTAATGCATTTCATTGTCCATTAGCTGTAAAGAAAAAGGTACATGAAAATCATTTTTATTCTATTTTAATATAGAGGCTGGAACCATAAGTTAAAATTAGGTTTGGTAATAATTTGAAAATATTTTGGATTGTTTTCTCTGTCTCCAGTCAATAAAATATATATTTTTTAAATTCTAGAACTAATAAAAATATTGAATTTATTTGTTGTCTGTCCTTTGTTATTCTGCATGAGAAATGTTTTCATCAAAAAGCCAAGTAGAGTACAATTATAGAACTTCAATATAAATATTAAAACCAAAGATTAAGTCACTAGCCCCTCTCATCAACCTGTTTATTTTTATGCAGAATAACTTTGCCCAGAGCTCCAGATGAATAAATACTACCAAAACACTTATACTTTAGCTAAAAAATGTAATTACAATACAACATACTTCTTCAAAAAGTCACTGCTATCTCCACATTTTTAAATTTCTCTCTTTACTGAGAGACAGGGGGAAAAAAAGAAAAAAGGACAGAATACAAACCAAAGAAGAATTCCCCTGATCCTCATTTTGGCACAAAAAAAGAACTCTTGCAATTTTGGGGGAATACTATATCCATTCGTTATTGAAAAATAAAATTGTTTCTTTAGGAAAAATGAGTTGTACTCAAAGGCTTGGCAATCCTATTTAACACAAATAAAAACTATTAAACCAGCTTAGGTCTCCCCAAAAGAAACTGAGATAAATAGTGTGAGGTCTTAAACAGTTCTTTGTGGTACTGAAGGAAAAGAAAGGGGACACTTACTGGTCACAGAGAGAACAGGGCCTATTTCTTAGCAGCTGTAAATGAACTAAAATGATTACTGGGTAGTAAACATTCCACAGAAGCCACTGGAGTGTAAGATGTAGACTTCTGGAGAGATGTAGGATATCTGCCAATCGACAAAGTTTAAATCAGAAGAGCATTCGGTTCAGTCAAACGTTAGTTTACAGTATTAAGCTAAAATGTTTATAAAACAAAAGCAAACTAGAATTTTGCAGTCCAGAAAGAATGAAAATGCCATCCATTTTCTAGATGGTACAAACTTTAGAGAGTTGTAACTTGGCTTCTTAAAGGCCTCAAAAATATCTCCACTTATTTCTACATTATTCTCTTTATTTTGAGAAGTTGAGGGTACTACATAAACCTTGGATGAAAAAGATGTTAAAGCATTTCAAAAGTCTCCTAATGTGTTAAACAAATATCTCCTAGAGACTTCAGGAATGATGAAGCTATAATCACAATTTGGGATCTTGTCTCTTTTAAAATAAAGGGCACTACTAAAATTTGAATTATGAAATACTACTGAGAACAAACAAAAACACGAGTTTTTTAGAATCTATTGTCCTTGGGGCTTTATTTACATTTGTATAAAAGTAGGTTTTGGGAGAGTGAGAAGAGGGCAATAAAGGGGCTACCTATTCAAGTGTTTTTGTGTCCTACAATGTGAAGTGTTTCAGAGTGTTGGCCAATGAAAATCTGGTCCACTACCAAGGTCTCAAATGTCCTTTTACTCCTTATTTATACACACACATGCATGTGCACACACACATACATGTGCACACAAACACATACTAATGCTTCAGAATCTGTTTGGAGTCTGCACCTAAGGACCTTTTTCTACTACAGTTTTTACAGACATTTACTATGGTTAGCAAATGTGTTAGGCAAAAATACTGTGCAGGGCTTCCCTGGTGGCGCAGTGCTTGAGAGTCCGCCTGCCGATGCAGGAGACGCGGG
>NW_006778701.1:507236-550102 GCF_000442215.2 Lipotes vexillifer | reverse complement strand
CAGACAAAAAACGAAAAAAAAAAAAAAAAAAAAAAAAAAAAAAATACTGTGCAAAATTAGTTATATTGCTTATTTCCTTAAGCCATAGACTAAGAATTTATGTCTATCTTATCAAGTCAAGTACTTCTTTTTTCTGATCATTATATTAAAATATAAAGAGAATTCGCAAGACTTGCCCCAATCAACCTGACTGATTTTGCTCAAGTCAAATTTCCTAGGACCGTTTAATCTCCCTCAGTAAAAAGGGAATGTATGTTTGGCAAATGAATGTCATATTAACCCTTTCCAGAATCCCTCATTTTTCAGTCCTTTCCATTGGTCTCTAGATTTAGGCCCCTAATTTTCAGGTGGAAACTCTGCTCTCAGGGAGTCAGCAGTGAGCAGTGGCTAGAAGCAAGATCTTAGTTCCCTGTCCAGTAATCAAATCTGGGACGCCTGGGTAAAAACCAGGAATCCTAACCATTAGTCCACCAGGGGCTAGTGGCTAGAAGCAGGGCCCTGGCTCTTGTCTTCTTTGAAAAAAAATTTACAAAGAGACTGAGACTGTAAAACAGGCACAGAGTTTATTAGAAGCACCGCACATGTGGGAGAGCTGTTTATTTAAGACAGAGCAGTTTATTTAAGCCAGAAGCAGCACAGAGCTACACACTCAGAGAAGGGTGTGGGCATCCTCACTAATAAGGAGCGTGCCAAAGGGGTGGTTTAAATCACTTATATGAGGGCGGTTTTTCTGGGTCTTTGTTTTCCTCTGGCCAATCATCTTGCTTTCCTTACCATATCAAATCTGACCCAGGGCCCTCCCTAATATGCACGCACATCTTTTAGCTAAGATGGATTCCAGCATGAGGGCCTCTGGGAGATTGACAGCACATATTATGAAATAGTGCCCCATCCCTTTTTTGACCCCCAAGGAGCCTTTCTGCACATGTGCAGAGGGAGAGGTCTCCCTGACCTCAAAAATGATAAATATGGTCATCTTATCTTTTTACTCCAGCAGAGCTCAACTCCTCTCTGCTCCCACCAGTAACTTTTTCCTTGAAATGTCAGGGGGAGACAAGCTCCAATTTACTCAGCTTGACAAACTCCAGCTGCTCATCTCAGGGCCCCGTCTATCTCCTACCTCAACCCCAGCTCTTGGAATCTCAGTCTTTCCCAATGGGCATGGGAACCATAACCTTGAAAACACTCTTATTTTATTTTGTTTTAATTCTTTCAGCTGTATTTTTTTTTTTTTTTTGAGAGAGAGATAGGTGGAGGAATCTAAGCGTCTATGACTGTGAACCACAAATCTCCATTGGCCAAATTCTTATTTATAGAAATTCAGTGGACTGCTTGGCATAATCCTCTTTTTAAGCAAGATTTCACATAACTAAAACAAAATACTGTATATTGCCTTCTAACAGATTATTGCAATTTAAAACCCATTTCAATTCTTGAAACCTCTACTCACTATCAAGTATCACTGAATTGAGCCACCCAAAATAATATTTTCTTTCAGTGATGCATACTTATGTAAAAAAAACTAAATGAACATCCTATTTTCTTATGCACTAATGTTCAAAATAATTATTTTTTTAAATATAGTATGGAACTAAAAACATTGGTATAAAAATAATAAGTGAGTAAAACTATAGCCTCTATTAATTTGGTCCAAAAACAAGAAACAATTATTACCAGTCACCTGCCTAGGAAAAACAATTGGATGAGGTATAGAAGATAAACAAGTGTCAGGCAAATTTGAGTCTGAAAACCAACTCTATTATTAAAATCTTTGGGCTTTAGCAATGTTAATTCCTCACCTGGACCCTGTCTCCTTGGTTATAAATGACCATAAAATCTACGTCTTGTGAGGGTCAAAGAAAATAGCAAACTGAGAACCAAAATCATACCAATAAACAACTAAGTCAAAAAATTAAATCAAATAATAGACATAAACATAATAGACACTGCTAGAAGTTGCCTTGCTGACAGAAAGGAAAGTCTTTAACTGCAGTAAATAAGAAGGAAAAAAAGAAAAAAGAATGGTAGAGAAGAACTTAATGGAACACAAGTAGAGATGAACCAAAAGTGTATCTGTTGGGTCTGGGGGTGAAAATCCAGCAAAAAACATTAAAAAATTATCCAATGCTGTAATGCAGAAAAATTTCCCTAACATGTAAGAAGAACTATAATTTTATTATGTTTTGAGAGCCTTATTAGCTTTTGACCTGAAATAGTATTTTCATTTATGTATGGGAATTTTTAAATTATTTGAGTTCTTAGGTACAATTTGGGATAACCGCCAGCCCCCCACCCCCATAGTTAAAGAATATATTTCTCATTTTATAGTGAAAATTATTGCAAAATTTTTAATATAAAAATTCATGTTATTATTAGCACTTATCTGGTGAAGTATTCATTTTATTACATGTCTCCTCACCTAGACTCTAAAAGCACATTAATTAGAAACAAAAGAAATAAGGAAAATAAAGATTTTGAATTATTTATTTATGCACACACACACACACACACACACACACACACACAAATTTTAGGACAGTTTGTCAGCAAGGGATTTATAATTGCCCTGACTTATCCACAGTCTTTCTTGGAATATGCTGAAAGCCCAGAATGGGTTTTCTATAGTTGTCTACCCTATTAAACTGTGAGGTACTGGAGGAAAGATATAACATGCACTTTTGTATCCTGAGTATTTAGCACAATGCTTGTCCAAAGAGGCTCTCATTAAATAGTAACTGAAAGAAAAAGAAAAAAAATTAAAACATGCATTAAAAACAAAGAAATAAAGAAGGAAAGAGGAATGAAGAGATGGGAGCAAAAATGATACATTTTCTTAAAAAATGCTATTTTGAAAATATAAGGAAAAATATGTCGAACTTTCTGCTCAGAATACAGCCGTGAGTATATCTAGTACACCTATTTGTTCAACTCTTCAATTAAATGTCATCTGTTCAATTCATACTTATGGTGAACACAGCCTGTTTCTTGCAATGCACTAGATGAGTAAATTTTTTTCCAAGAAAACAAAAACCTCATGGAAGGATTTTTGTTTTTTAAAGAGTATTGCGTATAACACACTTTACTTGCACATCTGAACACACAGTAAAATGAAACATTGCTAGGATTTTTCATGAACAAAACTGAAAGCATTACAATTTTCATTTCCATTCCCAGATTCAGTGTTCACTATAATAGAATAAGTTATTTCACATTTCTCAGAGGTTAAAAAAAGACAAAATAAAAACACCTTTGCTTAAATTATTCAACAGTGAAGTAAGGGTGTAAGAAAGTGTAAAGGGATAAAAAAAAAAAAGAGGATGACAAAATAAAGAGAAGAATTCAGCTCAAAGAGAAATTCTAGAGTCAAAGATTTTGTGAATGAGCAGTCTTTTCTGATATGAAATATAAAAATACACCATATCAACTGGAGAAAAATTTAAATGTTTAAGTACAAACATATTCATTTGCAACAATTTCTTCCTATAATCAGCAAATGTCAAGGATAGGTGATTGATGATGACACCTTCCTTTCTCATTTCTTCTTCCAAGTCCTACTCAGAAAGACACCTGCATTTGCATTTCTTTCCCAGGGTTAAATATGAAGGACAGCAATATCTTTCCTGCAAACCTGTGTGCCACTCACCCCTCAAAGCTAAGTGGTTTGTGGGAAGTTTAAAAATTCAGACACCTTGTGGACCCATTTGCTCTTCAAAAGTATTGTCTGCCATCTGTCAGCTGAAGAACATCTGTGGATAAGCTGTGGGATCAACAGGGAGTTTGTCTGTGAGCTGAAGTTTTCCAAAATAAAGAAAAGGTAAATTTCAGCTTTACAATAGCAATCCTGATCTCCAAGAAGCCTTAGGGTAGGGAGGAGAAGAGGAGCAGAGAAAGGAATATAACAAGGAATAGATAGCAGTATATATAAGAAAAATGCCAAATAAAAAGTATGATGTAGTCAAAAGGAAGGAAGTCAGAGCAAACACAACAGAAAACACAACATAAAATTAGAAGAATGAAAATAGAAGAAATGAAAAGGTATAGAAAGAGCAACACAGAATGAGGGAAATTTAGGCAGCAACGCAAGTTTTTTTCTTTTTCTTAATTCCTGAATGATAGCCATCAGTGTGTTTTTGAATAGAGGCAGGCAATGTTCTTTTTCCAGCTCTGCAGGCGTGCAGTTTTCATAGCTTCACACAGAACTGACTCCAAACATTCAATTTCAAATAAGAAAGCTTGAAGATCAAATTCAAAGATAAACCAAAAGGGCCATCTCATCATTTTAAAAAATATAACGTCTTCCAAATTTAAGGGCAATAGGTAAGGCTACTTAGGTCACCTTACCCCTCTCACTGGAAGTCTATTTGTTAAAATGCTTGATTTTCTGATCCTTTGCCCAGGAAAATAGAGTACAGTCAGTGGAAAAGCACTGTGATGTTTAAAAACAAAAAGTAGAATGCTGCTTTTAATCCTTTTGATGCATATAAGAAACTATACAAATTCATTTTGCAGACATGCTTTTATCTATTTGTAATTGAATTGAAAATCGCAGTGAGCTACTTAAAAGGAACTCCATTGAATGGACTGTGTTACATAATACAGCAACTTTCAAGTGTGTCATTGTATACTTAAGGTTCCTATCAGCCTTTAGCATTGTAGATAGTATACATGAAATCAGAGGCTAGTATATACTAAAAATATTTAAGAGTATAGTTACTGAGCAGCAATTATAGACACAGTGCCTGTTACTAAGTGTGAAAAGAAGGAATATAAACACTGTCCCTGGTCCCAAGACATTTAAAATCGAATTACTTTACTGGCAGTACAAAATTTCATCATAGTTGCCTTATTTAGGAGGGTCTGAGAAAACTGAAAAGAAGAAATGATAATGATTCATTGCTTAACATTTTAAAAGGTTCTACAGCATGTTTTGATGACCAAGTACTACTGATATTCATATATATATATGTATATATGTGTGTGTATATATATATATATATATATATATATATATATATATATATATACATACATACATATATGAGAGAGACAGACAGATAGAAACAGAGCCAGAGATAGTTAGAGAGAAGGAAAGAGGGAGAGAGAGAGATAGTTCAAGGAATTGGCTCACACAGTTTTGTGGGGCTGGCAAGTGCAAAAGTTGTAGGGCAGGCCAGCAGGCTGGAAACTCACGGAAGAGTTTCTAGCTTCCAGTCTTGAAGCAGAATTCCTTCTTCTTCAGGAAGCATGTCTTTGCTCTTAAGGCCTTCAGCTGATTGAGGCCAACTCACATTATAGAGGACAATGTGCTTTACTTAAAGTCAACTGATTCTAAATGTTAATCACATCTTAAAAAAAAAACCTTCACAACAACATATATGTTTGATCAGACAACTGGCAAACAACTAGTCACCACAATCTAACCGAGTTGACACATAAAATTAACCATGACAGTAAATCTTCAAAAACTGTTTAACCCAGGGCTTAATTTTTTATAGAGAAGGAAGTTCCCTCAGAACTTCTGCTCAATTATGATACTGAAGTTAAAAATTCTAAGTAGATATGTCTATTAAGCTTACCACTTAAGACACAGAGTCTAGAGAAAAAGATATGGGCAGGAGAGCACAAATGACATTTTCACCACAAATTTCCCAATCTTTCCTTACTCTTTGTTCACTCTCTGTTGTAAGTTCACTTAGTGATTTATAACTGCTTCATTTTATGTTTTTTTAACAACTCTACTTCTGCATTGAAAATATGGCTTTTTAAGAAGACATGAAGGGCAAAAGTACTTAGATATAAGTTAGTTTTCTATGGGAAATGACCCAGAAAAGCCACCAAAGCAAAGTGTCTCCCCGTAAAGAGTTGTATAATTTTTAAAAAAATAAACCCAGATAGATTGCACAGAAAAATCATGTTTCTTTTCATGGTTAGTACTTTTATCTGAGCACTAAAGGATTAGCAGCCCTCCAAGACAATTCAACTTCACAGCGACAAGTAAGTCAGCCAACGCTGGAGAAGGCAATTTCCCACATGAGTATTAACTCAGCCACCATGATTGATTTACAAATGTTTATAAGGACTTCATGGCATTTAACATGAGTTAAATTATAAGTTTTTGAATTCTGTGTGTTAATTAAGGGATCAGACCTCTTATATGACTATCAGAAATCCTTCGGCAAGTAGAAATAGTGAAGATTTTACCACTAGGCTTTACATTTAATTTTAAAAAGGCAATTTAATGTAATAAAAATGGATAAATTTACCACCTCCATCACCTTGTACACCTTAAACTTACACAATGTTATATGTCAATTATATCTCAATAAAGCTGGAAAGAAATGAATAAATTTAAGTATATTTAAAGCAAGTCTAGTGTTGTAGGTCAATTACACTTCAAAAACAAACAAGCAAATTCATAGAAAAAGAAATCAGATTTGTGGTTACCACAAGTGGGGTTTGGGGAGGGGAACTGGGTGAAGGTGGTCAAAAGGTACAAACTTCTAGTTATAAGATAAATAAGTACTAGGAATGTAATGTACAACATGATTAATATAATAAACACTGCTGTATGTTATATATGAAAATTGTTAGGAGAGTAATCTTAAGAGATCTCATCAAAAGGAAAACATGTTTTTCTTTTTATTTTATTTTTATCTATATGAGATGATGATGTTTACTAAACTTATTGTGATAATCATTTCATGACATATGTAAGTCAAATAATTATGCTGTATACCTTAAATTTATCTGACACTGTATGTCAATTGTATCTCATTAAAACTGGAAGAAAAAAATAAGTCTAGGGCAAAAGGAAAAACAGTATTGTTGAGATATATGTTGGATACATGTAAATATTCAGATCACTGTGTATAATGAAAAGGTTTCACATACCCTAAATATTCACTTAGGATATTTAAGAAAAAAAAAATGTTAATACAGTCACTGTCTTTTCTCTTTCTTTCTTGATTAATGCTTTCGACAGAATGATTTTCATCTAGCTCTCAACAAATCCTTTGCAGATTTCATTCCTTTAATAGCATTTAAAACTTACCCTGGCCAATTATCCATATTTAACATAAATAACCCTAAGCTATTTATGTTAATTTATCATGGAAAATGAAATACATAGAATTTCAAAGAACACCCAAATTTATGAGAACAAACATATATGCATATGGAGATAGAGATAGAGAGAAACATAAACATACATATATGAGTATATATATATTTGAAAAACATAGAATGTTTATATGAATATATATGTTCTCATCTACTTGAAATATAGTTTATATTTAAAATGTAGTTTAAAATAATTTGGGAAAACAAATAATGATGATATATAAATGATATTAATGTGTAAATGATATGAGAATATATGTTAGGCAAAAAATATATTTGTCCTTATTGTATGTATAATATTCATTTTAAATATGCATATATTTATATATATGTGCAATTATGCTATATCTGAGATAATTTCAGAAAAGTAATATTTGCAAATTTTTCAGAACTATTAATGTATAAGAGTCATTTTCAAATCATCATAATTCTTTTGGACTTTGCAAAAACAAAGCTCTACAGAATATTATAAATGTGTTAATTCATTAACCTTTCATTTTATTCCTGTTAAAAAAATAACTTTTAAAGCTACTTGCAATGTGAATTGCTCATTGCTTTCTTGTCTGGGAGAAAATAACATAAAATCAGTGATGTGTTTGTTTTAGTTTCTAAAGCCTAATGTGAAGGAATAAAATCTACTTAGCATAAAAAGATGTTCTTTTCTTTTAAGGTACTTTTAGTTTTAAACCTTATTATTTGCCTATGAAAGGAAAATATGGTTTGTATGAAAGAAAACATGGAATTTTGTTCTCTCAGTTCTTGCTAATATGAAAAGTGAATACAGAAAGACTGAATAAAAAAAGAAATAAAATTTTGGTGTCTAAATTTTCTTCAACAAATGGGTGTTGGGAAAACTGGATATCCAAATGAAAAACAATGAAATTAAATCCTTATCTTATACAATACACAAAAATCAACTCAAAATAGATGAAAGATTTCAATTCAAGATCTGAAACTATAAAACTCCTAGAAGAAAACATAGAAGGAGAATTTCTTTACATTGGGCATAGGCAAAGGTTTCATGGATATAACATGAAAAGCACAGACAACAAAAGCAAAATTAGGCAAGACTACATCAAACTGAAAAGCTTCTGCACACAAAAGATTTGCAAACCATGTATGTAATGGGATGTTAATTTTCAAAATATATAGGGACATCCTATAGCTCAAGAGCAAACAACTAATAATTCTATTAAAATGTTGGCTGAGGGCTTGAACAGACATTTCTTCAAAGAAGACATAAATACATGAAAGATGCTCAGCATCATCAATCATCATGAAAATGCAAGTCAAAACTACAATGAGATATTACCTCACACCTGTTGGGGTGGCTGTTATCAAAACCACAGAAGACAAGTGTTAACAAGGGTGTGGAGAAATTGAAACCCTCTTACACTGTTGTTGATGGGAATGCTAGTGCAGTGGCTGTAGAAAACAGTATGGAAGTTCCATACAGCTTTAAAATTCAAAAATAGAACTACCATATGATCTACCAACCCAACTTTTTAGTATTTATACAAACAAATTGAAATCAGGATCTTGAAGAGAGATTAATTAGCCTTCCTATGTTCATTGTGGCACTATTCACAATAGCCAAGACATAATAGGGAAGAACAAATCTGACTCCATATTAGATCTGTTCCTTTTACTTTAAGCTTTGTGCTTTGTTGCTTGTGCTTAGTCATGCTGGCTCTGCACCATCTGTAAAAGAATGTTGTCTTTAGCCTGAAATAAATAGGATAGCCTATTCTCAGCACTCTGATCTTTAAGAATCCATTCATACAAAGATCAAAAGTTGCAGAACAGAGAATAACAGTTGCTTTGTTGGAGGTTTATAGAAACATCATGACCTGACCTACATGGACAGCCACAAGAACAAAGGATCCTGACACCAAGAAGTTTGCAACAACTAACCACACCCTTCCCTCACCTTGCTTTTAAAAATGCCTCGCTGAAACCATTTGGGGAGTTCAGGGTTTGGGGGGCACAGCCAACTGTCTCCTTGCATGGCCCTGCAATAAACCTTTCTCTGCTACAGACTCCAAAGTTTTGGTATTGTTTGGCCTCCCTGTGCATTGGGCACACAAACTTGCATTCTGTAACAAAGATACGGAAGCAACTTAAATGTCTATAGAAGAATGAATGAATAAGAAGAGTGATATATACATACAATGGAATATTATTCCACCTTAAAAAAGTAGGAAATCCTGCAATATGGAAAAACAGGGATGAAACTTGAGGACATTATGCTAGGTGAAATAAGCCAGTCACAGAAGGACAAATACTACATGATTCCACTTATATCAGGTATCTAAAAGTTAAACTCATAGCAAAGAATGCAATTTTAGTTGCCAGGGGCTGGGGGTAGGGGGACAGTGGGAGTTGCCTATCAATGAGTATAAAATTTTAGTTACACAAGATTAGTAAGTTTAGAGATTTTCTGTACAACATTGTGCTTATAGGTTACAATATTATATCATACACTAAAAAACCTGTTATGAGGGAGATCTCATGTGAAGTCTTTTTATCTCAATAAAATTTTAAAAAGTGTTTTCTTATCATGCATAGATTTTTCTTCATAAATATTTAGATATAAGCTATAAGCACGTCTCCACAGGTATCACTTAACACTGCCTACTTTTCTTTCACACACACACACACACACACACACACACATAAAAGAAAGGTAGGAAGGAAAGAAAGAAGGAGATAAAGAGGGAGGGGAAAATAAAAGAAACTTCATAAGTTTATAAGTAAGAATTAGCCACAGATCCAAACTAGTATTTTTGAGAGCTAAATGAAATACAGATCACTTCACAAGCAATCAAATTTTTAACTACTCAGGTGCAGTGACTTGCATTATTATCTGGCCAGCTTTTCTCAATACCTTTATATGGTGCCAAAGGAACTGTCAGCCTTGTCTAAAAGTGTTCATTTGCTACCCAGTGATGACAATTACCTGTCTCCTTCTCTTTTATAGATTCTTAATCTTGAAACTGAAAATGCTGTCAGCCAAATTTATAGATATCATCATTTGAGACAAGAACATCAAATCTAGAGAGTATGTCAAGTTGTGAGTATGCCAGCAAGACAAGCCCATGACATAGAAAGTAAATAACATAGGAAAAAGCCCAACAGGCAACAAAGTCAAATGATGGCTGCCAAGCCATGGTTGCTTGATCAAAGGCAATGGGTTAGGCTCCAGAGATCAGGTTAGAATTAAATGATTAACCCACAGGGTTTGAAGAGCTCACTGGGATACCAGCTAGAATCTCAGTGACCTAGAGGAATCCCCACAGACTGAAGCAGCTGCTGCTTCTGCTGTAAAACTTGATGCCAACAAACCAAATGCTGAATTCACTTCAATTTCCTCAGTTTCTAAATAACACTGAAAACTTATATTTTTACACAATGTTCCATCAAAACATAGTCTAGACTGTTTCCTCCCTTCCTAAAATGCCATCATAAATATGCTTTAGAATTTTTCAATACAATGGTCTCAACACCCTAAATCTCTCACCCATATGGAGAGAAATTAAGTTCTGTTCATTTCAGGCTACGTTCTTAACATAGCTGGGCAGGCTGCACTCTGGGATCTTTTCCAGATATCTGTGCCCTCCTCCTGGCATTGGAGACAAGCACTTTTCATCCTGGCTCTCTAATTCTGTGACCCCATGTAAGAGCATGGGGCATTGGACCTCATCTTCCCTTTACTTTCCCAAATTTTTCTGCTCTGAGTAGTCCATCTCCTGCTATTCTTCCCCTTGTCTAACTAAGACTGTGTTTCTGGACTATATAAAAGTATATGCTTGTAGAGTACTTAAAAGTTTTCAAAGTGGCATTACCTTATTATCTCAGTTCTGCTTTAATTTTAAATCTGCTGTAAATTAGAGAGTGGTTGTTATTCTCACTGTAGATATGAGGAAGTGAGATTCAAAATACTAACAGTTAGTTCCTCAAGAACATGTAGTTAATAACATAGAAGCAATTTTGTGGTCCCAAGTCTAGGGTTTGCAACAGTAGACTAGTTCTTGCTTCCTCTACGTCTGACTGCTTTGGGTAGTTAAGGTGTCTCCCTTAATGCAGTATGGTATGTATAAAATGTGATCAATGATCTTCTGTAGATTGTCTGAATTACCATTCTTAAAATACTATAATACAGCTAGAAAATTCATTCCTTAAGATATAATAAACATAAAATTTACGTTCAAGTCACTTAAGTGATTTTGATTAGAGGAAACCATGATATTAGTGTCAGAGAAACAGAGACCACTTTCCTTTTCTTTTTTTTTAAGTTGAAAATGAAAAATATCATCAATTTCCTGATCGTTTAGATGTCTGTAAAAACCAAACGCATGAATAGAATGTCTTTATGTTCATTCATTCAACAAGCATTTACCTAAGAACACCTACTAGGTGTACACACAATAAAGGCCTGTGACACACGTTTGTACAATGATGAAAGATTCAACAAAGAGCAGGTCCTGCTCTCTCTCTTTGAGGAGTGTAGACTACATTGAAATATGCACAAACAACTTAACCAGAACTAGTAAATATTACATACTTAATATGCACAAGATACTATGTTGAATATTTTACAGGCCCTACTTCATTCACAGATCAAAAACTTCAGCACATAAAGTTTATCAACCAGTCCAAATTTTCTAGTTGGTAAGAATCAAAATGGATTCAAATCAAAGTATACTGAAAGCAAAACAAAACAAAACAAAACAAAACAATGTGGCCAAGCATACCTTGCTGGCTCCTTGGCTCAAGTTATTTACCTCTTTAGTCTCCTCAAATTAATTTCTGAAATAATGAATCCAAAAGTCCCCAAATATTCCCCAGATAAACTAGCAAGAGTCACCAAACCAGAGGAATAAAAGTTGGTCCCTAGAAACATATGAAGGAGAGATAACTTTATTGGTGTTATTGCATCTGACAATCAGAAAGAGCAAAATGTAATCTGAAATTCTACATGATAAAGGAGAAAAAGAGAAAATATTCATTTCCTAATATCTCTAGTCCGTGCATTAAGGGGAGTATTATGGCAAGTAGTGGAGGAGATAGGAAGAAGAGCAGTGCAAAAAAGATCTGCACAGAGATAAGGTAGAAAGGACAGCCAAGCAGCATCATGCCCAGGAGCTCTGTATCTCTTTATCACAACACAGTGCCCTTGTCATGACAACATTAATAGCTGTGTAGCTGCCACATGGAAACCACCAGTAATATAGCCATACTCCATTAATCAGTAAAAGCATCTGAACCTATTACTCATGTAGTGAATAATGATTTAGCAGCTGTGCATCCTAGAATAAGGCTTTGTGATATTTAGAAAAACAGGGATAATTCACATATTATTCAGACAAAAATTCCAGCTTGTATGATTTACTTTTTCCCTCCACAAATAAACACAAATGATCTCTCCTGAAGAAAGCAAATGATTTTTTTTTGCCTTAAGCAGTGCCCATGGCTGTTAATATTCTGGTGGCATACATTTGGTTAATTAATAAAACAAGCATAAGGTATATTGCTTTTCAAAAGAGCTTCTTTGAAAGGTTTTCATTTGCTTCTAAATTTATATCAATTTAGAATTAACCAAGATGGAGACATAGGAGGTTCCTTAGCTCTCTTCCTCTCATGGATGCACCAAATGTACTGCTACATTCCCTCTGAAAGAGACCCCAGAAACTAACTGAGCAATTCCTACACATCAGATAAATGAGAGAATATCCAAATAAAAGTGGGTGAAAAAGACTGAGACACACTCACACCATAAGCCTCAACCCCAATACAGCACCATATAATGAGGAGGGGATCCCCATCTCTGAGCTTCTTCCTGAGGACTTAAGGAACATCTAGCACCACAATTTTAAGACAAAGAAGGTCACTATATAATGATAAAGGTATCAATTAATCAAAAGGATATAACTATTATAACTATTTATGTACCCCAAATAAGAGCACTCAAATATATAAAGCAAAATTAACATATCTGAAGGAGGAAATAGACAGCAATAAAATAATAACAGGGGACTTCAATATGCCACTTTCAACAATAGATAGATCATCCAGAAAGAATATCAATAAGGAAACATTGGACTTAAGCTCATATTAAATCATATGGTCCTAACAGATATATTCAGAATATTCCATCCAACATTAGCAGAATGCACCTTCTCAAAAGCACATGGAACATTTCCCAGGATGAATTATATGTTAGTCCACAAAACAAGTCATAATAAATTTAAGAAAACTGAAATCATATCAAGCATCTTTTCAGGCCACAATGGTAGGTGACAGAAGTCAATTATAAGAAGAAAAATAGAAAAATCACAAATATGTGGAGATTAAGCAATGTGAACAAGCAATGAGTCAAAGAAGAAATCAAAAGATATATTGAGGCAATGAAAATGGAAACACAACTTATCTAAATCTTTGGGATGCAGCACAAGCAGTTCTAAAAGGGAAGTTCATTAAGGAAAGGAAAGTACATTAAGGAAAAAGAAAGATCTCAAACAACCTACATCTCAAGAAACTAGAAAAAAAGAAGAAAAACTAAGCCCAGAGTTAGAAGAAAAAAATAAATAACATATACACGAACAGAAATAAATAAAATACAGACAAAAAGACAATAGAAAAGATCAATGAAACTAAGGGTTATGTTTTTGTAAAGATAAACAAAATATCTAAACGTTTAGTTAGACTTAGCAAGACAAAAAGAGAGAGGACACAAATAAATATAATTATAAATGAAAAGAAGATATTACAACTGATAATATAGAAATACATAGAATCATAAAAGACTACAATGAAAAATTATACTTCAACAAATTGGGCAACCTAGAAGAAATGGATATATTCTTAGAAACATACAAACTGCCATCATGAAGAAATAGAAAATCTGAACAGACCTACTACTAGTATGGAGATGAATCAGTAATCAAAAACCTCACAACAAAGAAAAGTTCAAGATCAGATGGCTTTACTAGTAAATTCTCCCAAACATTTAAAGAACTAACACCAATCCTTCTCAAACTCTTCCAAAAATAGGAGGGAACACTTCCAAACTCATTTTATGAGGGCAGCTTTACCCTGATACCAAAGCCAGACAAGGACACTACAAGAATAAAAAAAAATTACAGGCCAATATCCTTGATGAACATAGATGCAAATATCCTCAACAAAATAGTATGAATGAAATTAAACAATACATTAAAAGGATCTTGATCAAGTGGGATTTTTTAAACTGAGATGTAAGGATGGTCACTATCTATAAATGAATTAACCAAAATGAAGGATAGGTATCATATGAACATCTCAGTAGATACAGAAAAAGCATTTGATAAAATTCAATAGCCTTTCATAATAAAAAACTTTCAACAAACTGGGTATAGAGGAAACTTACCTCAATGTAAAAAAGGTCATATATGACAAACCGACAGTTAATATCATACTCAATAGAGAAATGTTGAAAGCTTTCCTTTAAGATTAGGAACATACAAGGATGCCCACTTTCACCAATTTTATTCAATGTAATACTGGAAATCCTAGCAAGTAATTAGGAAAGAAATGGAAATAAAAGCATCCAAATCAGAAAGGCAAAAGTAAAATTGTCTCTGTTTGAAAATGACACAATATTATATGTAGAAAACCCTAAAGACTCCACCAGAACACTGTCAGAACTAATAAATGAATTTGGTAAATTTGCAGGACACAAAATTCAGTAAAAAAAAGTCAGTTGTGTTTCTATACATGAACAAGCTATCTGAAAGAGAAATTAAGAAAACCATCCCCTTTACAACAGCGTCAAAAGAATAAAATATTTAGAGATAAATTTAACCAAGGAGGTGTAATATCTGTACTGAAAAACTGTCAGACATTGACAAAGAAACTGAAGAGGACACAAATAAATAGAAAGGTGTTCTTTATTCACAGATTGTAAAGATTAATATTGTAAAAATATAATATTCATACTACCCAAAGCATTCTATAGACTAAATGAAATTTCTATCAAAATTCCAATGACATTTTTCACAGAAATTTAAAAAAACTAATTATTTTTATGAAAGCACAAAAGCTCCTGAATAACCAAAGCAATATTTAGAAAGAAGAACAAGGCTGGAGGAATCATACTTCCTTGCTTCAAACTATATTATAAAGCTATAGTAATCAAAACAGCATGGTATTGGCATAAAACAGACAAATAGCTCAATGGAACAGAACAGAAAGCGCACAAGTAAACCCATGCATATATGGTCAATTAATCCACAACAAAGAAGGCAAGAATATGCAATGGGAAAAGAATAGTCTCTTCAATTGATGGTGGGAAAACTGGATAGCAACATGCAAAAGGATGAAACTAGATCCCTATGTGAAAGTTTTCCTTTTCATAGATAACCAAGAAAGAATTCCAGAGAATTGAAAATGCACTATTAGCATGTATGTCATGCTGTGCTTGTATAAGGGAGGGAGAAATTATAACATATGTTTCCAACTCATTTAGCCTTCTTAATTTATTAAAAGCATGTTCTTGCCTTTTTCAAATATTTTTCTTTTTTTTTTTTTTTTTTTAGATTTAGTGACAGTTCCCTATAGTCACATAACTCATTAGAATACTATTCCACCAGAAAAAGTGATCCACTTAGTCTGTGTTTTCTTGAATCTGACCATGAACCAGAGATAACTTTTTTTTTTTCAAATGAGTTTCAGCTCTAAAAGAGAAATAGTCTTCCCAAAGGCAGAGGAACTTTGAGAAATCAACATTCACCATTCTGGCATGAACGTCAGCCTCCATAAACAAATCTGACAAATAAGTGTGGTCTCTAAGCTACCTACTTTCCTGCCCATCTGTTTGTATGGCACAGTGCCCTTACTCAAAGGGCACTGCCAATTTTATTTTGAAAAAAATACAGTCGATATAAGGTGAGATAAATCATTTCTACAGAAGCAGAATTTGCATTGCAAAGACCGGCATATTTGGTTCTGATTTTGATTTTCTTTAGCTTCATTTTTGCTATTGCATTTCTTTTGCTAGAAGATAGGAGAGGGCACGTTAAATGAATTTTCAAATAATATGGGGAGAGGGAAGACTCAGAACAAAAAATCCTGTTATCTTCTTATTCCAACTGGCAATGTGTGAAATTACAAACATAATTTATTAATGAGAAGGTCATTCTCAGCATCATCATCCACATTTATTAACTGATTCTCCTTCAAAATACAAACCTTAAAAAAAAAGAAAGAAATGAGAGTGAAATGAAGAGATCTCAAACCTTGCTTCATAGAAGAACAGTTTGTAATTAAGATTAGGCAATTGAAGAACACACTAGTAGTGTGCCTATGAGATAAAGGCATCAACCAGCGGACACTTCATTCCAATGAAATCCCTTGAAAGCCATCACCATACAATCTAACATTAATAGAGCAATAAGAATGATCTCAACCATAAACCTTTTATAATATTTTCTTGGCTTCAACTTTTTCTTCAAGAAGCTCAAGTACCTGGATAATAAACAATGAACTATAATCCTTAGTAGGTCTTTAAATTTAATTGACTTTGTTTTTGTTTTTTCCTTACTTTCAATGTATTTATTGTCTTCTTCCAAAAAACAACCATATTAAAGTCAAATATATGCTTTCTACAGTAGACTATGTTTATACTTATGCTATGATTACAGAAAGTTGGCATTACTCTGTAAAGTATCATTGATGAGAAACAAGGCTGCTAATTTCCCCTACTAGTCTTTGTTCTCAGAGATGTGGGAAGCTGTACACTAACTGTAGACCAACCTTTAGAGCTCTTACATTAAAATAATGCTGCCTATAGGAAAATGCCTAATGGCTTTTGCATCAAGAATCTATATTAAAAGAAAAAAATGAAACATTTTTTACTTCCCTCATAATGTACACTTCTTGAAAAAGTCCTGTGTTTTTCCCCAAGGTAAATATCTTGTGTGATATCTTACTTAGAGATATTCCAAGACAGAATTTCACGATTTATTCACTTTGCCTAATACAATTAAATAATATCTAATCAGATATGTAATATACTTTGTACAAGGTCACATGTAGATTTTATTTAATAAATAACTATATCTATGGGACTTCCCTGGTGGCCCAGTGGTTAAGAATCTGACTGCCAATGCAGGGGACATGGGATCAATCCCTGATCCAGGAATATCCCACATGCCATGGAACAACTAAGCCCATGCTCCACAACTACTGAGCCTGCGCTCTAGAGCAAAGAAGCCACAATTACTGAGCCTGCGTGCCACAACTACTGAAGCCCATGCATGCTAGAGCCCGCGGGCTGCACTACTGAAGTCCGCACACTCTAGGGCCCACATGCCACAACTACTGAGCCTGGGTGCTGCAACTACTGAAGCCCACATGCCTAGAGCCTGTGCCCCACAGCGAGAAGCCACCACAATGAGAAGTCCGCACACCACAATGAAGAGTAGCCCTGCTCACCACAACCAGAGAAAGCCCATGCACAGCAACAAAGATCCAAAGCAGCCAAAATAAATAAATAAATACATTTTTTAAAAATTAAAAAATAATTTAAAATAATAAATAACTATATCTAAACCTTCAGATCTTTTTATCAAAGTATTTTTTTTTATAAACTGGCAAATTCCTAAAGGATCATTTCACATTCTGTGTCAGTCCATCCACTCATCCATTCATTTCAAATTACATTAAACCCTAGTGCCAGGGACTGTGATGTGTGTCTTAATAGTAAGCAGCACTCATTTGTACACTGATGAGAATGACACAGTGCAAGGCTGGTGACACAAGAGAGTTTCGGGAGATTTTTTAAAAAGAAGCTAAATCCCTGAGATGTATATGAATATGCTTCAGAACCCAAGGGCAAAATTGAGGAAATTCTGTTTTCTCCATTTTACAATGGTTTTCTTCCCACTGTAAAAGGAGGACAAGAGGTGAAGATGGCACCAATATTCGTTGGTTTATAGATTTGACTATGAAGAGTTAAGCACTCGTCTAATGTCTTTTGTTTGCTCAGTGAAATATGATATAAGGTTGTCAACTGGAAGTAACATGGGAAAAGAGGCGGGAGTTTTGGACAGTAAAGACAAGGTATGAAAAAGTCTTGTGATGAGAGGCAGAGTTCATTTGCTATAGAAAAATAATGGGATCTGAGGGCTGTATTAAGGACCCATTTGCAGTATCAGTATAACGTCATCACCATACACCTTCCTTGTTGTATGAGTTTTCTGTAGCAATGATTACCTGCTAGGCAGCTGGTTATATTAGGTTTAGGTTTTTGTCAAATAGGTGCAACAGAGTTGAGAGTATTTGTAAAGGAGCTATAATAATAATCAATTAAAGAATCTAGGATGGATTAAAAAAAGGAATAGAATAAATACAGCAAAGAAGTGGGTCTGGTGAATGTTGTATAATATTTACAATTCCCCTACATCATGGTAGGTACTGAGTAATAATGCAAAATACATTATTTCATGCTACATTTCTACCTCAAGTTCAGTATTGGTTTTTGCATGTATTAAAGAGCAATACAGGTATGCTCAGAGGCAAGAATTCAATTGTCTATCCATAACTGGGGGCTTTAAGGAGGTATAAAGCTACATGAACCTTACGTGTGTTGTGTGTCTGTGCATGTGTTTTTACTTCACACTATCTGCATGCCTTAGCATTTGTTCCAGACTGATATCCAAGGAAATAACAGCTGGCTATGATGCAGGATTTATGAAACTATATATTTTCCATTGGAGCAAAGTTCAAAAACCATTTTTAATGTGTCCCAAGTTTGAACATAAAGTTCATAAATTACCTACGATGAAGTTCAGTATAGACATACATTTTTACTCTAAAAGGTTGTAAAACTGTTCCCCATTCAATTCCATAAATGTAACAACTGTGAAACTAATGATTTGAAAATTACTTTAAATATGAAAAGAATGAATTCAGTGAAATTAATTCTTCTCAGGTGAACTGACTCTTGCAAAGGTATTTCACTTTATTGTAATGATTTAATAATTTTGCATATCATGATCAAAAATCTCCCCCAAAATATAAAGGACAAAAAACTAATGGAAGAACAGAGGACACTATTTCAGTCTCTTGAAAAGCAGCTGCCCTACAGAGAAATATGGTAACTTATAAGGACATGCATATTAGCGCTCTATCATAAACCCTTTAGAGAATTTCATTTGATATTCTTATTCTACAATATCAAATTTCTTTCAACACAACATTTTTAACCTATTACAACAAACACTGCTGCCTATATTAAGAACCTTTCTAAAGGAAGGGAAAATGATAATATAAAAATGAATGTTCAATAGATTTTTCATTCTCCTAATTTGGAAATCAGTCTCAAAACACTAAAGACCTAAATACAACTGTATTTCACAATAATCCTTACACTGAGCCCCACACCTTATCCACTTCATTTAAGTTAACAGTCAGTTTTCTCCTTCCACTAAAACTAACTTCCAGTGACCATAGAAATAGTCATTTTGGTATATGATAGAATAAAACCACATAATTTTTTATCATGGTATACAAGATTTTCACAAAAATTCTTGCATTTACAGTGGACAAGAATATCTGCATTTTCTGCTCTTTTTTTAAACTTTAGACATTCCATGATTAATGAAAAGAGAAATTTAATATACAGAGTGAATGTAAACTCATGGAATATCTTTGAATATTCCTCCCTCCAGACAATGAGAACTCCAAAATGCACCTTTAAAGAGATATTAAGTGTAATAGAGTTTACCACTTGAAAAAGATCGCCCTTCTGTGTTTATACTATACACATATTTAAACATTGAGATAAGGAAAGAGGTCAGACAGACTGCACAAAACTGGGAAAATAAAAATAACAAGCTGCTGAAAGAATTCTATGCACATGACAGGATCAGAAATAAGTCTTTAATACTGAAATGAATTATTAACACATCAGCAATAGCTTCACTTTCAATTATAAATATAACCTGAAACTTTATTCTTTGTCTCTAAGTAATGTAGGCTGTAAGTAAAAATTTTAACAAACAGTAGTCTAGGTTGATGATATTTATTATTTAAAATAAGTATAACCACTTTAGTCAAACACTAGCCTCTGCATAGATATAAATATCACGTATGTATCAACTATGTAACAGTCTCAATATGATCCTCATTTCTTCCCACTCCTTGCAGTAAATCCTTAAATCCCCAAATTCATACCTCTCCAGAGATTTTCTCTAGGAATTATACTTTTGAGGTCATATCATTAAGATATAACATTGAGGCCAACTTTACAGATGCAGCAGGAGCACATAAGTAGTTGGACCAGAACATACATGCTGGGAGAACTATCTGTGAAAACAAAAAATTTGGACCCATTTTGTGGGGAGAAAACAGCCTCACAGAGGAAAGCATCTGGATTCCTGGATAGAGGGCAGTGTAGGATCAACCTTTTTTCATGTTCTTTTGTGTCTCCACTATATTGCCCTGGATGGATCACTGCCTGGACTACTTGATGTGAGGAAGAAAAATAGTAGTTCCTGCCCCTGTTAACTCTTAGCTATGTACCATCAAGGAAGTACCAGAGCTGAGTCTGTGGGAGAGAGGGTAATAAACATGAGAACAGGAGCATGAATTTTCTGTGACCCTTCTCTCTTGTCTCTTCACTCCCTCCCACCTCCCAAGCCCATTACATTAGATTATTTCAACTGTGGTCGATAGTACTTAGAAAAAGTATAATTCCTACAAATTGAGGTAAGAGGGAAAGTCTCTGAGGATCAAGAGGGAAAAGTATCCCATTACTTCATCTACAGTAGTTTTCCTTCATTTTCACACTAGATCTCCATCCATAGTTTGCAGAGTATTCACAAGCTAGACCCTGAGATTTCACCTCCTCCTCCAAATTCGTATCACCATACAAAGCAGTTAACAATTTCCAAGTAAGTGTGCATTCCCAGGGATAAATACCACAATATTTTAGGATGATGACTACCATGAAAGAGACAAATAACTGAACAACTAATTAACACACCTTAAACCTCCCCTCAGTTGGTACTAATTTTAGAAGAGCTTCTTCCTGATCCTAGGCCCTGATCTCCCTTGTCTTGGAGAAATTATTTTCAAAAACTTTTAATTGTAAATAATTTCTCTTCACCTGTGAGATGTAAATGTTTTAAAAAGCTTCTTGCCTGTTTTACAACCCAAGAATGTTTTAAGGCCTTTAGGAACCATCTCTTTAAAATATAATCATTGAGGAGGATAATAGTGCCCCTACTTCCCAATTTCTGTCTGTGGGAGGGCAGGAGCTTAACTTCAGAGGGTACATTGTTTCAAGTTCCAGAACTATCTTCTGTCATAAAGATACCAAAAAGTATAATTTTCCTTGTGGTAAAGCCAGTTAACAAACACAAAAGCCTAAGATCTCCCCTTCATTCCAGCTTTTGAAATCTCTACCACCTTTTATTTCAGTGGAGTTGAGTTCAGACGAGTTTGGTCTCTCCCTTCTACTGTCACAGTATTGAATAAAGTCTTCCTTGCAGGCTTAACATTGTCTAGTGCAATTTTTGCTTTGACACACCTATGACAAAGTAAGCAGGATTGATGGACCAGACAGAAATAGAATTTCAATAAGCATAAAGCAAATTTAATGGGATAAGGAAAGATATGGGATGAATGAAGTAAAGACAATCAGTCATAAAAGCAACCAAATGGAGTCATTAAATATAAAAAATATGAAGACTGAAATAAATTATTCAGTAGAGAGGTTAAACAGCACAGTAGATGTGGCCTTACAACAAATTAGAAAAGTAGGAAAGCAATAAACACCCTGAACAATACCAGGGAAAAATAGAGTGGAAAATATAAAATAAAACTTGAGATATAAAGATGCAAGGAACAATAGGAACTCCAGAAGTGAGAAAAATAACACAATATCATTAGAAATCCATAGCCAGATAATAGCTTAAGAATGACATAGGTCTAAAAATTAACAAAACAAACTATTAATAATCCAAGGATAAACATAAACCCAAGAGAAAATGTATGAAATACTTATACACACAATAAATTACATGGTGAAATATATGCAAATAGTTCATACAGTGCTTAGAGGAGAAACAGAGTTTTGAATATATTATTTATTAAAAAAAACAGAAATAGAATTTAAATACATTATTTATCAAAAAATAAATAGGAAGAAAATAAGTTGCACATTCAATCCAAAAACCAAAATAAGGAAATAAAAAAGCATCAAAGAAATATGAAAGATTAAAATAAAATGACACCACAGTATATAAATTAAAGAATAAAACTAATCAGTAAAATAAAAGATGGTACTTTGAAATAATGGATAATTTAAATTTAAATCACTAGTAAGTTTCACAAAGGAAAAAAGAGAGACAAGCTGCAAATAAAGAACAGAATAAAACAATAGTTGAATAGTTAAACACAGTTACCTTAAAAATAGAATTACTAAATTTCTTAAAAAATACAAAATGCCAAAAGTGCACAAGAATGAATTGAAAATTATGGAAAAATTAGATATTGAAGAAATGGAAATGGTAGTCATAACCTACGTTTCATAAACAAATACCATGCCCAGATGCTATTTCACGTGATTTCCAGCAGACTTTCAGGATATATTAAAATATTTGATCCCATTTATATGAGATGATATAAATAGTAAAAAAAAAAAAAAAAAAGGGAAAAGGAAAAGTGAGGGAGATCTGTCTACTTCAGAATATGAGGCCATTATAACTAAACTAAAAAAAAAAAATTTAGAAAAACATCTCTAGGCCTAATTAATAGGTAAATATACATGAGAAATTATAAATAGAACCTTAGCTAAGTCTATGCAACAATGCATCAAAAATTACAAATCGTGATCAAGCAGCGTATAACCATCAGCTCTTGTCTGCATAATTGCAGTATCCTCCTAGCTGGTGTCCTTGTTCCCATCCTCACCTCCACTGCATAGTTTTCTTTATCTAGCAGTGTTCTTTGTTGCAGGACTAAGATGTCACTCCTCTGCTTAAAACCCTCTATTCACTTCCCATCTCACTCGGAGTAAAAGCCAAAGTCCTTTTGTAATGACGAATTTTATGTGGCAACTTGACTGGGTCAAAAGATGCCCAAATATTTGGCTAAATATTATTTCTTGGTGTGAGAGTATGTCTGGAAAAAATTATTATTTGATTTTGTGGACTCATTCCAGTGTTTTGCCCTCCCCAATTCACTGAGGGCCTGAATAGAACAAAAAGGCAGAGGAAGGAAGAATTTGGTCCTTCCTGCCTGATTGTTTGAGCTGGGACATGAAAATTTTCCTGCCCTGGCACTACTGGTATACTGGCATTTACACCTAGACTGGAAACTACATCATCAGCTCCCTGGTTCTCAGGCCTTTGGACTGGGGCTGAATTACACCACTGGCTTTCTTGCTTCTCCAGCTTGCAGATGGCAGATCATGGAACTTCTCAGTCTCCATAATCATGTGAGCCAAGTCCTTATAATAATATAATAATACCTAGATAATAATCTAAAATGGAAAAATATAGAACACTATAAAGAATTTGTGACAGAGGTGGTTATGACTAGAGAAAAGCTTTTTTATAAATTCTCTACTATAGACACAGCAACAAGTATATTAGATGATAAAGCTGTTATGAAACTATAATAAAAGATGATTATTTTATAAGTAGTGTGGCTCAGAGAAGAATTCAAAATTATATGTGAATTAGTTCAAAAATGTGGATTTGAAATATATAAATTTAAAATATCTAAAATTTTAGTATTAAATACTTAAATATCAAGTATTTGACTTATAAAATGCAATATTTAAAATTCAGCTGGATATAAATATTGATCTTTTAAAGCTTGCCATGAAAATATAAGCAAATGGAATATTCTTTCAGGCAAATAATAGGAACACTCGATACCACAAAACATTAAAATAAGGGTTTGGAACAATTTTTCATGCACCATCAAAAGGTTTGGTAAACATGTAGTGATGGTCAGAAAGCAAT
The DNA here is from genome assembly GCF_000442215.2 of Lipotes vexillifer. Taxonomy (NCBI): domain Eukaryota; kingdom Metazoa; phylum Chordata; class Mammalia; order Artiodactyla; family Lipotidae; genus Lipotes; species Lipotes vexillifer. Next base: position 525,968 of record NW_006778701.1, on the reverse strand, counting down.
GGGGAAAAAATGCAGGATTGGTGAATATTATAAAGGTTTTAGCTGAATTTTGTATGAGTAATCATTGTTAAGTGAATAAGCATTAGTGTTTGAAAAGATTCTAGAATATTTCAAAACAGATAAGGATAGTCGCATAAATTTTAAAGCTTTATTAACTTAAGCTGTTCAACAGCAGGTATTACAGAATTGTTTGTAATGCTACTGGCAATAATATTCAAAATTTACTTTTCCACATAGACATGCTTAAGCTACACTTAGAAGCAAAGTGATGGTTTGAATATTTCAGATGAAATAAATTGTTTTTCTAACTTAAAAACACTTTTAGCTAAAAATCACTCAAATATATCATAATTCAGTACCCTAGAATATGTCACAGATATTTTAAATCTTTTTTAACATCTTTATTGGAGTATTATTGCTCTACAGTGTTGTGTTAGTTTCTGCTGTATAACAAAGTGAATCGGCTACATGCATACATACATCCCCATATCCCTTCCCTCCTGCATCTCCCTCCCACCGCCCTTATCCCACCCCTCTAGGTGGCCGCAAAGCACCGAGCTGATCTCCCTGTGCTATGCAGCTTCTTCCCACTAGCTATCTATTTTACATTTGGTACTCTATATATGTCCACGCCACTCTCTCACTTCATCCCAGGTTACACTTCCCCCTCCCCGTGTCCTCGAGTCCATTGTCTACGTCTGCCTCTTTATTCCTGTCCTGCCCCTAGGTTCATCAGAATCAGAACCATTTTCTTTTTTAGTTTCCATATATATGTGTTAGCATACGGTATTTGTTTTTCTCTTTCTGACTTTCTTCACTCTGTATGACAGACTCTAGGTCCATCCAGCTCACTACAAAAAATTCAATTTAGTTTCTTTTTATAGCTGAGTAACATTCCATTGTACATATGTGCCATGTCTTCTTTATCCATTCATCTGTCAATGGACACTTAGGTTGCTTCCATGTGCTGGCTATTGTAAATAGTGCTGCAAAGAACATTGTGGTACATGTCTCTTTTTGAATTATGGTTTTCTCAGGGTATATGCACAGTACTGGGATTGCTGGGTCATATGGTAGTTCTATTTTCAGTTTTTTAAAGAACCTCCATACTGTTCTCCATAGTGGCTGTATCAATTTTCATTTCCACCAACAGTGCAAGAGCAAGCATTCCCTTTTCTCCACACTCTCTCCAGCATTCACTGTTTGTAGATTTTTGATGATGGCCATTCTAACTGCTGTGAGGAGAAACCTTGTTGTAGTTTTGATTTGCATTTCTCTGATAATTAGTGATGTCAAGCATCTTTTCATGAGCCTTTTGGACATCTGTATGTTGTCTTTGGAGAACTGTCTATGTATTGTAGATCTGCCCATTTTTTGATTGGGTCATTTGTTTTATTGATATTGAGCTGTATAAGGGGTTTGTTTATTTTAGAGATTAATCCCTTGTCAGTTGCAAATATCTTCTCCTATTCTGAGGGTTGTCTTTTCATTTTGTTTATGGTTTCCTTTACTGTGTAAAAGCTTTTAAGTTTAATTAGGTCCCATTTGTTTATTTTTGCTTTTATTTCCATTACTCTAGCAGACAGATCTAAAAAGATATTGCGGTGATTTATGTCAAAGGATGTCCTGCCTATGTTTTCCTCTAGGAGTTTTGTAGTATCCGGTCTTACATTTAGGTCTTTAATCCATTTTGAGTTTATTTTTGTGTATGGTGTTAGGGAGAATTCTAATTTCATTCTTTTACATGTAGCTGTCCAGTTTTATAAGCACCACTTATTGAAGAGGCTGTCTTTTCTCCACTGTAGACTCTTGCTTCCTTTACCAAAGATAAGGTGACCATATGTGCGTGGGCTTATCTCTGGGCTTTCTATCCTGTTCCATTGATCTATATTTCTGTTTTTGTGCCAGTACCATACTGTCTTCATTACTGTAGCTTTGTAATATAGTCTGAAGTCCAAGAGCCTGATTCCTCCAGCCCCATTTTTCTTTCTAAAGATTGCTTTGTCTATTTGGGGTCTTTTGTATTTCCATACAAATTGTGAAATTTTTTGTTCTAGTTCTGTGAAAAACGCCATTGGTAGTTTGATAAGGATTGCATTGAATCTGTAGATTGCTTTTGGTAGTATAGTCATTTTCACAATGTTGATTCTTCCAATCCAGAAACATGGTATATATCTTCATCTGTTTGTTTCATTTTTAATTTCTTTCAACAGTGTCTTATAGTTTTCTGCATACATGTCTTTTGTCTCCTAAGGTAGGTTTATTCCTAGGTATTTTATTCTTTTTGTTGCAATGGTAAATGGGAGTGTTTCCTTAATTTTGCTTTCAGATTTTTCATCATTAGTGTATAGAATGCAAGAGATTTCTGAGCCTTAATTCTGTATCATGCTACTCTACCAAATTCATTGATTAGCTCTAGTAGTTTTCTGGTAGCATCTTTAGGATTCTGTATATATAGTATCATGTCATCTGCAAACAGTGACAGTTTTACTTCTTCTTTTCCAATTTAGATTCCTTTTATTTCTTTTTCTTCTCTGATTGCCATGGCTAAAACTTCCAAAACTATGTTCCCGATCTTAGAGGAAATGGTTACAGGTTTTCACCATTGAGAATGATGTTGGCTGTGGGTCTGTCATATATGGCCTTTACTATGTTGAGGTAGGTTCCCTCTATGCCTATTTTGTGGAATGTTTTTATATAAATGGGTGTTGAATTTTGTCAAAAGCTTTTTCTGCATCTATTGAGACGATCATATGGTTTTCATCCTTCAATTTGTTAATATGGTGTATCACATTGATTCATTTGCTTATACTGAAGAATCCTTGCATTCCCAAGATAAACCCCACTTGATCATGGTGTATGATCCTTATAATGTGCTGTTGGATTCTGTTTGCTAGTATTTTGTTGAGGATTTTTGCATCTATGTTCACCAGAGATATTGGACTGTAGTTTTCTTTTTTGTGACATCTTTGTCTGCTTTTGGTATCAGGGTGATGGTGACCTCATAGAATGAGTTTGGGAGTGTTCCACCCTCTGCTGTTGATTTGAGTCTTCTCCCTTTTTTTCTTGATGAGTCTGGCTAATGGATTTTCAATTTTGTTTATCTTCTCAATGAACCAGCATTCAGTTTTATTGATCTTTGCTATCATATCCTTCATTTCTTTTTTGTTTATTTCTGATCTAATCTTTATGATTTCTTTTCTTCTGCTAACTTTGGGGTTTTTTTGTTCCTCTTTTTCTAATTGCTTTAGTTGTAAGGTTAGGTTGTTCATTTGAGATACTTCTTGTTACTTGAGGTAGGATTGTATTGCTATAAACTTCCCTCTTAGAACTGCTTTTCCTGCTTCCCATCAGTTTTGGGTCGTATTTTCAGTCATTTGTTTCTAGGTATTTTTAAATTTCCCCTTTGATTTCTTCAACGATCTCTTGGTTATTTAGTAGTGTATTGTTTAGCCTCAATGTGTTTGTATTCTTTACAGTGTTTTTCCTGTAATTGATATCTAGTCTTATAGTGTTGTGGTTGGAAACGATACTTGACACAATGTCAGTTTTCTTAAATTTACAAAGGCTTGATTTGTGACCCAAGATATGGTCTATCCTGCAGAATGTTCCATGAGCACTTGAGAGGAAAGTATATTCTGCTGTTTTTGGATGGAATGCCCTATAAATATCAATTCAGTCCATCTTGTTTAATGTGTCATTTAAAGCCTGTGTTTCCTTATTTATTTTCATTTTGGATGATCTGTCCATTGGTGAAAGTGGGCTGCTGAAGTCCCCTACTATGACTGTGTTACTGTTTATTTCCCATTTTATAGCTGTTAGCATTTGCCTTATGTATTGAGGTGCTCCTATGTGGGGTGAATATTTAAATTGTTATATCTTCTTGCATTGATTCCTTTATCATTATGTAGTGCCCTTCTTTGTCTCTTGTAATACTCTTTATGTTAAACTCTATTTTGTCTGATATAAGAATTGCTACTACAGCTTTCTTTCGATTTCCATTTGCATGGAATATCTTTTTGCATCCCCTCGCTTTCAGTCTGTATGTGTCCCTAGGTCTGCAGTGGGTCTCTTGTAGACAGTATATATACGGGTCTTGTTTTTGTATCCATTCAGCCAGTCTATGTCTTTTGGTTGGAGCATTTAATCCATTTACATTTAAGCTAGTTATCAATATGTATATTTCTATTACCATTTTCTTAATTGTTTTGGGTTTGTTTCTGTAAGTTGTTTCCTTCTCTTGTCTTTCCTGCCTAGAGAAGTTCCTTTAGCATTTGTTGTAAAGCTGGCTTGGTGGTGCTGGATTCTCTTAACTTTTGCTTATCTGTAAAGGTTGTAATTTCTCCATTGTATCTGAATGAGATCCTTGCTGGGTAGAGCAATCTTTGTTGTAGGTTTTTCCCTTTCATCACATTGCATATGCCCTGCCACTCCCGTCTGGCTTGCAGAGTTTCTGCTGAAAGATCAGCTTTTAACCTTATGGGGATTCCCTTTTTTGTTATTTGTTGCTTTTCCCTTGCTGCTTTTAATATTTTTTCTTTGCATTTAATTTTTGATAGTTTGATTAATGTGTGTCACAGCATGTTTCTCTTTGGTTTTATCCTGTATGGTACTCTCTGAGCTTCCTGGACTACGATTATTTCCTTTCCAATGTTAGGGAAGTTTTTGACTATAATCTCTTCAAATATTTTCTCAGACCCTTTCTTTTTCTCTTCCTCTTCTGGCACCCCCATAATTCGAATGTTGGTGCGTTTAATGTTGTCCCAGTGGTCTCTGAGACTGTTCTCAATTCTTTTCATTCTTTTTCTTTATTCTGCTCCCTAGCAGTTATTTCTATCATTTTATCTTCCAGGTCACTTATCTATTCTTCTGCCTCAATTATTGTGTTATTGATTCCTTCTACAGAGTTTTAAATTTCATTTATTGTGTTGTTCATCATTGTTTGTTTGCTCTTTGGTTCTTCTAGGTCCTTTTTAAACATTTCTTGTATTTTCTCCATTTTGTATCCAAGATTTTGGATCATCTTTACTATTATTACTCTGAATTCTTTTTCAGGTAGGTTGCCTATTTCATCTTCATTTATTTGGTCTTGTAGGTTTTTAACTTGCTCCTTCATCTGTATCATATTTTTTTGTTGTTTCTTTTTTTTTGATGGGTGGTGCTATATTCCTGTCTTACTGGTTGTTTGGCCTGAGACGTCCAGCACTGGAGTTTGCAGGCAGTTGGATAGAGCTGGGTCTTGGTGCTGAGATGAGGACCTCTGGGAGGCCTCACTCGAATTAATACTCCTTGGGGTCTGAATTTCTCTGTTAGTTCAGTGGTTTGGACTCAGAGCCCCCACCACAGGAGCTTGGGCCTGACCTCCAGCCTGGGATCCAACATCCTGCAAGCTTCATGATGCAGGAAAAAAAAAAAAAAAGGAAGAAAGAAAGAAAAAAAGGAGCAGTACAATATCAAAGAATAAAAAACAAAATAAAATTAAAAATCTAATAATCACATTACAAAAAATAAAACTATAATTGAAACCAACAGTTGCTGGGGGTTCCTGCTGTCCCCTTACATGTTCGTGGTCCCCCACCAGTGCCTGGTAGGTGCCCTAGTTGTGAGGAGATGCAAATTCCGCATCCTCCTAGTACACCATCTTGACTCCGTCCCTATTTTAAATTAAACTGTAATTCAATTTGTCAACACAGGATGAAAAAAATATCCTGCTTAAAGACAGCTAAAGAAATTGAATATGAATTAATATGAATTTAATATGAAAACCAAATTTAAATGACTATTTTGAAAAGTTGAATAAATAAGTGATACATGTATTCAAACATCTGAGACCTTTTGTTTCTCTTTTTATTTTTAAGAATTACAAACTAAAATTCACTTTTTTGGTGTACAGTTTTATGATTTTTAACATATACATAGAGTCATGCAACCAGCAATACAATTAGGAACAGTTTCATAACTTCTCCTTTCCCAGGCAGACTCCCTCATGCTATCATTTCAAACGTACCCTCCCCTATCCCTAAACCCTTAGCAACAAATGGTCAGGTCTCAGTGACTATAATTTTGTCTTTTCAAGAATGGATTTTTTCTTTATTTTATGTGTACTGAAGACTGTATATATTTTTTTGAGACTTAATCCATTATTTTCTTAAATTCACAATGAAAACTGTGTTCACAATTTTCATCTGTTCTATGAAAGTATTTCCCTGGAGTGTTTGTCAACTACAGTCTTTTTGTTTGTTTTGTTTCTTTTTTTAAAATATGTATATTATGTCCTTTTTGATTACTTATTTTTAAAGGATTTTTTAAACTTGAGACAATTTTTTAAAGATGTTCTCATGGGAAAAATACAAGACTAGATTCCAGGCCTATGCCCGAGTGTCTTATGCCTGTTTTATTTAGTATTTAGTTCTAACCTGGTAAATAGAGGTAGGTAAACTGTGGGTTTTTCAATCAGGAAATATTTTCTTCTCCCCATTCCCCATGGAAATAGTCTGCTACTTGCAAGTATGACTTATTTGTATAATTCCATATTTATATCCACTTCCTCTATTCCTCAAAAGTAAATAAAGTCTAGAGATGATCCTGACGGCAAGCCCTGTACACTTTCTCTACTTTTGTAAACATGGGATTTAGGCTTCACACCTCAGTTTTTGCCAATCCCCTTCCTGAAGGGTACTCTATTGGCTACTTCAGAGAGGCCACTGTGGCATCTTCTTCCTGCTTCCTATCATAGCTACCAGCATCCCTTCCACTTATTACATGTTGATTTAGGTAATCTGTGATCTCCTAGCTTTCCAAGAAATAGTTTATATGTTGTTTCTTTTGCCTTTCATATTTTATATAATTTTTGAAAAAAAGAAAAACATAGGTTAACTTTATGTCACATTCTTCTAGCTGAAAATGCCAGATGCAGCATTTCTCCCAACAGCTTCTCTCAGCTTGCAGACTTTTCCACAAGGGACTCTAGAGCTCCCAGAAATACCATCTACATGGTGCAATCTGGCTAGACCTGGAAGCTTAGTTCCTGGTTACAACACAATCATTTCATACTTGGGGCTCACACTGCTTTTCAGGAAGAATGTGTATAATATATGCACTTCCAATTAATGGAATTTTGCAAACATCAGGCTCTCATGTTTTGTTTTCCTTTTAACCAAATTTACAACCAGAGAAATGGAGTATGTGCAGAGGTATTTCTTTCACTCACTAATCTGGAAAGTATAGCACCAACCTGAGTCTTCTAAGACATATTTTTCAAAAGCATGCTGATAGAGATCTAGTTTAAAATGTACTTTCTAAAGCCCAATCTGAAATATTTTATCACAACTAGCTCTCCTGTTCATTCACACTCTGCAGATGAATGCCAGAATATTCAGAGAGCTTTTTAATTAAAAAGTGACTGTAGTGATATATAATAACCAAGCAGCTGACACACTGTAATTGCATCATTATCACTGGTTCTCCTAAGATTTTTATAATAAATGCGAAATGTCCCAAGAAGCCTATTTGTAACAATATATACAATAAGAACTAACTCGAATTAATAGAGATCACCATGGCAATTGCTTCCATTTCAGGGAAATTATGTGGTCTTTTAGTTAATGTGTATAGAAATCCATACTGATACTAAATTGTCTCTCTGTGCAACTCAATAATGACAAAATAATCATCTATTAGAAGACTTTAACAAAGATGTTCTAGAAACTTTGAAATCGTTTTCAGAATTATAAAGTTCAATGGTTTCTACAAGTAGGGCCCTCAAATGTCCCTTTACCACAATCTTGGAAAATACTCCTGTTCCTGCTGCCTCCAATAAAAACATATGCATTCATGCACACACACCCATGCACATATATACAGTATACACACACATAACAATACACAGGGCTCTGTGTTAGAACTCTCTAATGGAAGCACCTTAAATGATTAAATAATAAATCAGTTCCAAATTGCAACATAAACTTCCATCATCCAAAATACTAAGATTTGACAAATGAGATTATTTTGTGTTTTGTTTTCTTAAAATATATATCTAGATGTCTAGTGATTATCATACCCTGTCATCCTTCATTCACATTAAATTTTTAAGAATTTACCATCCTCAGCTCCAACACTGGATTAAATTATTGTCAACTCTTACTTTAATCTAGAGTAAATATAACATTTCATATTTAACATATCAATATTTAAAGCATCATCCATACTATCTTGTCATAATAGTGCATTCCACCATAAAATGGTTTCCTCTTATCTTGCCAACCTCGTGTCTCATTTCTTCTTTCTATATATTTCATCTCTAAACTCACCTCTGCCTATCTCTTGAGAGACATAAATCTGCACTGAACATTCCTACATTTCTTCATCTGTACATATCACAAAACCCCACCTTTCTTCTCTAACTGTAGCTAGTCATTAAGAGATAGCCCATGTTCCAACTGGTTTGTAAAGTTTTCACTGACCTCCCAACCCCCAGTGCATTCTCTCTCCTGCACTTCTCTAACAATTTTACCTCTACAACTCATTGACACATTTCATATATTTTTGTCCCATTATCTTTTCATGTACATTTCTTACATCTTCCAATTACCTTGATTGTAGTAGAAAGCAGAGATAGATTTGCTTATCTTTATAGTCACAAAGTGTTCAGTGCATTTGTTCTATTAAACACATGTGACTGACTCACTGTGAACTCATTTTCTTTGTACATTGCTTAACTGATGATAATGAATCTTTAACGGTGGATTTTAGCTTAAAACTCTGGGTTCAAAAACAAAAAGGTCAGAAATCCTTTCCCTATATCCTCATATTCAGTGATTCATCTATGTATAAGGTTAATCCTAAGCACAATTTAAATTTTCCATAATAATAATAATAGAAGCCTAAGATCAAAGTTCCAGCAGATTTGGTTCCTAATGAAATCCCTCTTGTGGCTTGCTGACGGATGCCTTCTCTCTGTATCCTCCACATGGCTGAGAAAGAGAAATTTCTAGGGTCTCTTCCTCTTTTAATAAGGATACTAATCCAAGCATGGGGCTCCTACTCTCAAGATTTCATCTAAACCTAATTACCCTCCAAAGGCCCCACCTCCAAATACCATCACATTAGTGGTTAAGGCTTCAACATACAAATTGTGAGGGGAACCCAAGCAAGCATTCAGTCCATAACAATATTCATCTATTAAATGAAAATATAGGAAATCTTCAAGAAAATTCTTTTTTTTTTTTTTTTTTTTGCGGTACGCGGGCCTTTCACTGTTGTGGCCTCTCCCGATGCGGAGCACAGGCTCCGGACGCGCAGGCTCAGCGGCCATGGCTCACAGGCCCAGCCGCTCCGCGGCATGTGGGATCTTCCCAGACCGGGGCACGAACCCGTGTTCCCTGCATCGGCAGGTGGACTCTCAACCACTGCGTCACCAGGGAAGCCACAAAAAAATTCTTAAATAGAGCCTGAGAGCCCCTGGCACAAACCCTGCCCAAGTATCTGTTCCATTTCCTCCCACTTTTCCCTCTGATCACTTCTACTCTAGCTATACTGCTCTCCTTTCAGTTCCCTTAAAACTGCTTTATTCTTGCAGTTCTTTCTCCTGGGCAGTTTCTACCCCAAGTCTTCACACTGCTGGTTCCTTCAGATCTCTCAGGTTGTGTTCAAACTCCATCTCTCCAGTGATACATTCTTTTGCCAACCTCACTAAAAGACACTCCAGATACTCCCTGTTTTTTATCTTTATTCCACTTACTGTTTTATATTTCCCTGTTCATGCATTATTTACTCTGGACTGTCTTCCCTAATAAAAGTTAAGCTCCATAAAAGCAGAGGCTTTGTCTGTCTTATCCACTGCTGAATCTCAAATACCTAAACTGTGTATGGCACAGAGTGAGAACTTATAGAATACTTGTAGAATAATTAATTATTTAAAACGTTAGAATTTAGTACCCCACATAGAAGAATTCAATAAATGGTCTCTGTGTTAACATGGATATATAATTATTTCAACTTTAACAAAATAATCAAAATATCTGTGTTTTAATCCTGAAGTGCAAAGGATATAAAAATTTTGAAATAAGATATTTTCATATGATTCTATGTTGTCCTTTGTATATTTTTAAAACAATTCACCTTCCTATATATTAAAATTTAAAGTAAATGCATTTAATTACCAATACACATATGAGTATTTTTAACATATGTAGTTTAAAATGGTTTATATCTGCTAACACAGAAATAGATTTTCTCACAAAATAAAACATCCTCAGACCCTTAAGGGCAGTCAATGACCTATGAAACCAACACCTAAGGAAGGGCAAGAGGTTTAAGCAGAATGCCAGCATCATATAGTTTGGGAATAAATGGAATAAAACACCATTGGTCTCTTTGATGTATTCTGTCATCTTCACTCTTTTTTATGCTTTTGCTCTTCACCATCAATTTCTCTCCCGTGATTTAACATCATGCTGCCATGTACTCATCTTGTCATTTTCCCTCCTTTAATCTCTACACACAATCCATCATTCTCCCATCTTCTCAACCCTTTTCATTATTTTTCATTTTATTTTTTTTTCCTTAAATAACAGGTAAAAACAGATTCTATTAAGCTGAAAGTGGTAACTGACAAAATACAAGAAATGGGGAAAAAAATCCTAACAGGCAGTGTTAGTATCACCTTTTCTCACATCCAGCCCTTCACCTGGAACTTTCAACTTTTTACTATTCTCTTGATTTCATCAGCTAGGGACATAAAAGTCTAATTTGTCTTAACTCTCTAATGTACTGTCTATAGAAAGAATTTTTAGATCTTATTGGCTTGCCTCTTGAAGTGACTCCATTTCAAAGATATGTTCATTTGTTTTATTATTTGTTCCCTGACACATTCATAAATTATAAAAACATTTCTAATACAAAAGGATAATCAATTAAAAAAAGGAAACATGTCACCCTTCAAATCTGCATTCCCAATACCTCTCCACTCAGTCTCAGCAGTAGCTTCCTCTCCTGCCAGATTCACAATACTGGGCATATAGAGGCAATAAACATTTGTGGAAATAAATAACCTCTCTAAAAAGAGTCTCCATCCTGTCCTTCCTTATGTCTCACTGCTTCCCCACATCAACACGTGACTTCAGTAAAGTAATTCTCCTTTCTGATGCCTAATCATGCCTTGTAAATTTTCACTTCCATGCCACTGCACACACTATTCTATTCTATAACCCCCTACTTACTCCATCCCATGGAGGAATTATTTATTCTTACTCTTTAAGGTCCAGATCAAGTATCATCTTTTTTCATAAGCAATCCTTAAAACAAATCTCTCCTTGATGCAGAATTAACTATACACTCATCTGTGTCATTTGGTCCCATAGAAACTTGTACTTATTCATTTATCACTTTGCAAAAATGATACTTATGTTTGTTCATGAATCTATTTAAATAGGACAGGGCATTTTAAAAATTAACATATGTTACAAATGGATTTTCTACTTACAGCTAGAAGCCTTTACCTAGCACTGACTTAAAGGACTAAGATTAGAATTTGAAAAATCAGCAATTTTATAGGAAAATGGTGATTATTCATTACAAAGCCAGATGTAACATAACACACTAAAAAGGCATTTCAGAGAGGAGCAGATTAAAATTAAAAAAGCGTTCAAAAAATGGGTGGAAGATCTAAATAGACATTTCTCCAAAGAAGACATACAGATGGCCAAGAGGCACATGAAAAGCTGCTCAACATCACTAATTATTAGAGAAATGAAAATCAAAACTACAATGAGGTATCACCTCATACCAGTTAGAATGGGCATCATCAGAAAAACTACAAACAACAAATGCTGGAGAGGGAGTGGAGAAAAGAGAACCCTCTTGCAATGCTGGTGGGAATGTAAAGTGGTACAGTCACTATGGATAACAGTATGGGTCAAAGAAAAAAGCACAAGGAAATTAGAGATAAATGAAAACAAAACCACAACATACTAAAACTTATGGGATACAATACAAAGAGTGCTCATAGGGAAATATATAGCTGTATACACTTTTATTTTAAAAGAAGAAAAATTCTAATTAATAACGTAACCTTCTACTATAAAGCACTGGAGACAAACAGCAAAACAAACCTATTTAAAATAATAAGGAGGAAAAATATAATAAAGGCTAGGTTAGAAATAAGTGAAATAGAGAATAGGAAAAATAATAGAGGAATTCAACAAAACTAAAAGTTGATTTTTTAAAATAATCAGCAACATTAACAAACCTTTAGCTAGATTAATAGAGAGAGAAAGAGAGAGAGAGTGTAGTAAAATTACTAAAATCAGGAATGAAAGAGAAGACATCGCTGCCAATTTTACAGAAAAAAAAACGTTGTAAGAGAATATATGCCAATAATTTAGATAATTTAGATGAAATGAACAAATTCTTACAAAGACACAAACTACCAAAATGGACTCAAAAAGAAATAGAAAAGCTATATATGTTTATAACAAATAAAGAAATAGAACTAGTAATCAGAATATTTCCACAATGAAAAGTCAAGACCCAGTAGGTAAATCTTAGCAACATTTGAAGAAGAATTAATACCAGTTCTTCATAAATTCTTCTAAAAACTAAAGGATCAGTAACCATTCTCCAACTCATGCTATGATGACAGTATTATCCTAATACCAAAACTAGACAGACATCACAAGAAAACTTCACATCATATATCTTATGAATATAAATGCAAACATTCTAAAAAATAGTAGTGAACCAAATACAACAACATATGGAAAAAGATTATACAGTATGGCCAAGTATCTATCCCAGGAATGCAAGTTAGGTTTCACATCAGAAAAACAATTACTATAAAGCATCATACCAATAAAATAAAGGCAAAACCACATGATCATTTCAACAGAGAAAGGAAAAGTATTTGACAAAATCCAACAACTCTTTGTGATGAAAAGGTTCAACAAATTCAGAATAGAAGGGAGATTCCCCATCTTGATTTAAAGCAGCTGGGAAAACCTAGAACCAACATCATACTTAACAGAGAAAGACAATATGTTTTTGCCTAAGATCAAGAACAAGACAAGGGTATCTGTTTCCATCACTTCTATTCAACATTGTACTGGAGGGTCTAGCCAGGGAAGATAGGCAAGAAAATAAAATAAAAGGCATCCAGATTGAAACAGTAAAAATATCCCTATTTTCAGGTAGCACAGTGTAAACAGAAAATCCTGAAGATCCACTAAAAATCTAGCTGGAACTAATAAAAGAATTCAGCAAGGTTAAATGATATAAGATTAATATACAAAAATCAAATCCATTTCTACACTGTAAATGAATGAGCTGAGAATGAAATTAAGAAAATAATGCTACTTAGCAATAGCATCAAAAAGATAACATACTTAAAAAATTCAACAAAACAAGTGTAAAACTTTTACTCTGAAAACTACAAAACATGACTGAAATTGAAGGCCATAATAAATATAAAGACATATGTGTCCATGGATTGGAAAACAATATAGTCAAAATGGCAATACTCCTCAAAGTAATCTACAGATTTAACATAACCATTGTCAAATTCCCAACTCTTTTCTTTGCAGATATTGACAACCTAAAGTTAAACTTCCAAATGATGGAAATTCAAGCTACGGTAATAGCCAAATAATCTTAATGAATAAGGAAAAAGTTGGATGACTCATATTTCCCAATTTCAAAAAATTATAAAAAGCTACAATAATCAACCAGTATGGTACTGGTATAAGGATATCCATATTGACCTTTTCATTAAGTTAAAATATAAGGAAGATCAACTTAAGTAAGTGAATATGTTGGATATTTAGACACAAAAATAGTAAACAACAAAGTAAAAATGCCCTCCAAGTGTAAAATGAATGTTCTACAAGCAATTTCTGTAGAATTGACGGGAATCCTCAGAAAATATATTTTAGAACTGTTTTAAAAATGTTTTGTTTTCATTAACTTATTTTCACTGTTTTTGATCATTATTCAAGATATCTTAGAATACTTATAAGTCATAGTAATGAAAACAGTGGGTGTGACACTCTAGGTCCTGAACCCTAAAGACAGGACACTTTCACCTTGTGTCTCATGAAACAATTCCTTTGGTAGCTCTGTGGCTCAAAAGTGTCTGGCTATGTTGAGATAGCCATGAATGAGAGGCTATGACATCCAGGAGCTTGGTTTACCAATCACAGGTGTGTCCAACCTTCCAACCATTCCCAGATAAGAAGACAGATACGTGTGTAAAATCACCTTGAATACTCCAGACCATTCCGTCTGCTGGCTGAATCTTACCAAGTCTTCCCTCTGTATCATATAGAGCAAAAGCCTCATCCAGCTGAGCTGGGCCCCAAATTCCTGACCCATACAGTTATAAGGTATGAAAACATGGTAGTTGTTTTAAGCCCTAAATATTGAAGTAAGTTTTTACACAGAAATAGATAGCCAGAACATACAATAAGCATCCTCATCTGAAGGCAGGCTACATCTTTTTGACACACTGCAATTTCAACAGATGTCAACAGCTTTAAGAGTGAAGTTCTGCAAGAGCTCTGGTGAATGAGGCAAGGAGGTCCAAAATTACGCCTGAGGTCCTGGCCCCCTAGTCAGATTTTCTTTTCCTTGTGTCTGGGCAAAAGTACTACCAATAGTTCTCTGGATAAAGAACATGACAGGGCATAGAAATAGCTTTATTAATCATAATGATATTTTTGATTTATGATAATCTATCTCTTTCTTTAAGTGGAGGAGGGAGGCATAATGGAAAGTCCAGTAAACTAGGGTACCTCGTTCTTATTTTCGGTTTTTCATTGTTCGGGCTTGCTTTTTTTTTTTTTTTTTTTCCAAAGAAAAACCAGAGGAATTAGTTTAGGTGACTGGCCCAAGGTGTACTGAGTGTTGATATTTGAACTAAGTACTGGATTTTACTTGGCGTATTTACCTATGTTAAGGTAATCAAAATCTTAAATTTTGCTACAACATTATCTATTTTTTTCCTTACCTAAAGGCTAATCACTAATCATTCTATTCTTATCAGCATTTATATGAAACATATGTAAATTGTCTATGGAAAAAATATTACACCTGGATACACAAATGGAAGAAAGGGAATAACATCTGATACCTAAACTCAAGACTAGGCTTTAATAAGCAAAATATATTATATTTCTGTACCAGCTACTGAATTCAATAATTATGTAGGGAGACTAGCAGTACCATGGGGGGTCATTTGTTCCTTATTAAACAAAGGCCACTGGAGGGATCAGTGAATCTTAGGATTCTTGAATCCTAAGAATCAGGGTGTGTGTGTCTGTGTGTGTCTGTGTGTGTGTGATTCTTTCTATGCTTAGTTTCTTCTATAAGGCACAACCACCATTTTCTACATACAGACATATCAGTCAGGGCCCTCCAAGTAGGAAAGCTCCCTTATATTCTGCAATAAGACTCTCAACCCTTTTTTAGTTTCAGAGGTTTTAGATTGGACTAAAGCTGCATCATTAAAAAGCAGGCTCCCAGGAACATAAACAATTGTCATCACTGAGAGACAGGCTGGTAGCTTTGAATGACACACTGGCAATGGCAGCCAGCTGCCAGGAGAATGAGTACATCCTATGAGCATCTCCTTAATCCTCTGATAATATTTTCCATTTCATAAAATTAATTATTTATAGGGTAATAATTCACCTAAACTAAAAGTAATAAATATGAAATTCATCTTCCTCAGGGTACAGACACTGCTCACTCCGACAACACAATCAGACATTATAAAACTTATATCAAAAATAGCTTAAGTATTTATGTATTATTCACATTCCTTGATCTAGGATTTTGAGAGGAACACATAACGAATGAATTCAGATATCTATTATAACAAAGCTTTAAATACTAGCTGAAAAGTTAATCAAGGAATCAAGAGTACAGTTTGAAACATCAACTTCCAAATTTTGATGGAAACTGCTTTTCTATAACCTCAGTCACAGTGTTAGATTTATTCTGTTTTATATTCATGTCCGTTGTTCAAAAATGTTCTCTGATGGATATAAATGTCAATGTCTGCCCTAAGAGTCAGATATAAATTGTTTCTCTTTCTTTAATGACTGGAAGTGGCAGAGCTAACAATGCTAATGTAACACTTCAGAACTCTAGTGTCCTCGTGTACCCCTTACACATCAGACAAAATTGACCTCTTGATCCTTTCATGCATTTCTAGATTTTGAGTCTTAAAATCAATGGCTCTGTTTACTGTTTTGCCACTTACCTTCTTCTGTTATGACCTGACGTTCAGATTCCTCATCCTTCTGACATTTGGTTCTCCTTGGATACAAAGTGTCACTACATATGTATAACTTTAAAATAATTAATTAATTAATTAATTAATTAATTTTTGGTTGTGTTGGGTCTTCGTTGCTGCGCACCGGCTTTCTTTAGTTGCAGCAAGTGGGGACTACTCTTCATTGCGGTGAGCAGCTTCTCATTGTGGTGGCTTCTCTTTGTTGCGGAGCACGGGCTCTAGGCATGCAGGCTTCAGTAGTTGTGGCATGCAGGCTCAGTAGTTGTGGTGCACGGGCTTAGTTGCTCCACAGCATGTGGGCTCTTTCCAGACCAGGGCTCGAACCCACGTCCCCTGCATTGGCAGGCAGATTCTTAACCACTGTGCCACAGGAAGTCCCATATGTATAACTTCTTAACTCCTATTTTAAACAAGCTCTCTTCTTGAAATCTAACCCAACTCTAGCAACTGGTTTACAAGTTTGGCGTTTTAAGAGTCAAGGAAGAGTAAGAAAATCAAACAGAGAAATCTTGGTATGTACCAATTATACCTTAGCTGCTTTACATTTGTCATCTCCTTAATCCTCACAAGGCAACTTCAGTCTATCACTGTTCACATGTTTTACATATAAGGAAAGTGAGCTTCACTATAATTAAATAGCATTAAATGGTAGAGTATAAAAAACACTTTATTCATCAACGGAGAAAAAACACTTCTCAGTGATGAACTCCTGGGAACTTTGAACAAAATATGAAGATTGGATACAAAAAAAAACTGAAAAAAAAGTACTTGCTTACTAAAAATTGAAATATAAATCAACGTAACTTAATGAACAAAGCATTTTAATAGACCCAAACTAATACTTCCAATTGTATTTGTCTTCATATCTGAAATCCCATATTCATGGAGATAATATGTGAAATTACCCTAGGAAGTTATTAAGAATAATCAGTGAGTACTAGGAACCTGACACCTCAAAAGAGAAGTACAGAAAATCATTTCACTTTGCTCATGTAGAAGGGAAATACAAACTCCTATACATCTTGCCTCTGCATGGGATTAATTAACTAGCTTTTAATAGAATTAAATAAGTTGCAGTGTGGAAACAAAGCATTATTAATTATTAAAATAGCATTTTATTATAAGCATAACATTCAGATGTAGTATTTAGATATAGAATTTTCATAAACAATGATAATTCTAATATGTACACACACATATGTATTATATATATATATATTTAGTGTGTAAATGTGACAGCCAATACATACTGACTCATGAGGGCTAATGTTTAATCTTCCGAAATTTTGAAAGTTTCTTATTAAAGTCAACTATTATTAAAAACTAAATTAGGGCTTCCCTGGTGGCACAGTAGTTGAGAGTCTGCCTGCCGATGCAGGGGACACGGGTTCGTGCCCCGGTCTGGGAAGATCCCACATGCCGTGGAGCGGCTAGGCCCGTGAGCCA
Organism: Lipotes vexillifer; assembly: GCF_000442215.2. Taxonomy (NCBI): domain Eukaryota; kingdom Metazoa; phylum Chordata; class Mammalia; order Artiodactyla; family Lipotidae; genus Lipotes; species Lipotes vexillifer. The sequence continues at coordinate 508,234 of NW_006778701.1, read as the reverse complement.
TGGCCGCTGAGCCTGCGTGTCCAGAGCCTGTGCTCCGCAACGGGAGAGGCCACAACAGTGAGAGGCCCGCGTACCACAAAACAAAACAAAACAAAACAACTAAATTATATAAACTTATAATTGAATGAATTATAGTAAATATGAAGGTAGTTCATATTGAAAACATCATTTTCTGATTATTTTATCATGTTACTATTATATAAGTTCTTGAGATTAATTACATCTCTTGTCTCTGTGTGGCAGAAATACCACATAATTATGTGCTGCTGTACTTGCTGTCCAACTTCACGCAGTGATGTCACATTTATAGCTTGAAATTGGCTATGAGAGTATTTCAACCATCAAAAAAAGCAACCACTAAGAATCAAAGCTAGGGACTTCCCTGGTGGTCCAGTAGCAAAGAATCCGCTTTCCAATGCAGGGAGGCGGGTTCAATTCCTGGTCGGGGAACTAAGATTCCACATGCCGCAGGGTAACTAAGCCCGTGCGCCTCAATGGGACAGCCCACCTGCCACAAACTACAGAGCCCACATGCTCTGGAGCCCGCACATCACAACTAGAGAAAGAAAACCCACACGCCACAACTAAAGAGAAGCCCAAGCTCTGCAACAAAGAGCCTGTGCGCCGTAACGAAAGATCCCACATGCCTCAAAGAAGATCCGATGCAGCCAAAAAAATGAGGAAAATAAATAAATAAAATAAATAAATATTTTTTAAAAAATCAAGACTAATTTTTCTGGAGAGTAAGTTGTTGAACACTTACCAGTATACTGCTATATATAGTTATGTGGTTTTTTCATTCATCTCAATGATCCCTCAGTTGATAACTGTTTTAAGAAGCTGCTTTTAGACCTGCAGTCAAATGAGTTTTCTAAGCCTATGATGCAAAACTCGATAGACTTACTCCTGTTCCAAACCCAGCTGACAACTGCAAACTACCCTTAAGCAATCAGTCCTGAATGCAGCTACCCTGTAGGCAGACAAACCTACAGATCAGG
>NW_006778701.1:506940-507226 GCF_000442215.2 Lipotes vexillifer | reverse complement strand
GGGAAAGAGAAAGAAAAGGCTGAGCCAAGCATGCTCTGCAACTTCTCTCAAAATCAGAGTATCATTTAGTTTATGTTTGACTGCTTGTCACAGAAAAATACAAAGTATCAATTGATAAACAAGACAGATCCTACATTATAGGCACTTGGATGTAAGTGTTCCATGAATGCTACAGCTGTTTGACTTGCTGTTCCACCATTCTAAACAAGACATGACCCTCCTAAATATGAGTCACAATGACAGCAAGACCACCATCTCATCTGTACTCAGCCAGCAAGAGAAATGA
>NW_006778701.1:479648-506930 GCF_000442215.2 Lipotes vexillifer | reverse complement strand
AAAATGAAAGGGAAAGAGCCCACCCTCTGTATTAAAGAGACTTCCTAAAATACCACTCAACTCTTCCCATCTCATCAATGAAAACAGGCATGTGGCCACAATTACTGCAATACAAAGTGGTAAATTTAGTCTTTCAGTCAGACAGTGATGCTTGAGGTAAATTTTATGTTCTATTACTAATAATGAGAGAGTGAATAGAGGATCTTAGTAGTACTCACCAATTACATACTTAACTGAATGGAAAGAGAGGTGAGAAATGTCAATGTAGCTGAATGCTACTCTAGAAACATAAGGCATGGTAAATCATTGTCTACCATAACCTCTGATTTCTTACTCCTTGAATCCATTATGATGAAGGCAGTAGAACTCTCACTTATAAAAGTGTATGTAAAAAGACTGCAAAGCAATTGCAAGGGACACCACAAAAAATGTAAAGAATTGTCCAAAACTAAATAATTCTAATTACTTTGTATGTAATTAGTCATTGGACTTAGACATGGGGGAATGGGTAACCATGCATTCCTACAAAACATTCCATATTTAACATAAAAAATAATTAAATGAAACCTCAGTTCCTGTGACCAATTTGGAAGAGAAATCTACATTGTAAGAAGGCTAAAGTATAGTACCTTCTAAAGAAGAAAATGTAACTTGACCACACTAATTACCAATTGTCTATCAAATTGGGTTTAAAAAGCATAAATGACATAAATCTTTAAGAATCTGCTGTAATAAATGGATAAAAATAATCTGTAAATCTAAAGGTTATTTTTAGCTAAATTTGCTTTTCTGAAGAAATTGAGGATGTTTACAGTGTTTCTTCTTAAGTAGTTTAATCATTATTATAACATGCATTTGTGTCGCAAACACTTTTTTTTTAAGTACTATTCTAATCCTTGTCTAAATTTCTGCAAATTTGAAACACTAGTGTCTGAATTAATGAGATTTACTCTAAATTATAATTTTTGCAAGGACACAGAAAGTTTCATCATCAATAATGGAAGAATATTGAATATGCCTTAATATCTCTTCTTAATGTGACTTTGCAGTATTTTTGTAAGCACCAATGCAGAGACACTTAACATTATATGATTAAGTTAGTGTGTTTTAAACATTTTGATTTTTTTTCTGAACAGCAATAAATCAGCATGTTTCTAGACAATGCTGAGGAAGAGTAATATCTACAAAACGAAAGTTTTAACATTTGCCTAATATTATGCCCTTGCTATAAAAATTCCTTTCCATTCAACTTCAGCATAGGAATCATTTTTAATCAGAGAAAATAGGCATGAAAACCAAATACAAAGGAGCAGAGGCTCACAGTTTGTTCTAATGAGAATTTAACTTCTGCTTTTGTCAGATAATTAAGTTCTTAAAGCTATAACTGACTATTAAGCCAAGGAATAGTCCAAGAAAAGCTATAATAAATTCCTCCAGGAATCTAGAAAAGAAGTTCCCTATAACCTTTGTGCATTTTCTCATTGTTAAAGAGGTCATAGTTTCTCTGGAGCCAGAAGTACACCCACATTGCATGCCTCATCAATTCTGAGACTGTGTACAGACTTGCAATTAATATGTAGGATGATGTTAGAAACACTAACAAAAACTCACTTGATCTAGCTAAGCTCATTTGTTGAGCCTTCAAGGTTAAACTAGTCTAATTAAAGGTGGTAGTAAATTTTAAATTACTTTTGCATCCATTCTTCTACCCTCCAGACATTGTTCAAAAGACCTGAATGTTAACACTATCTTCAGGCCCCCTTTTTTTTTTTTTTTTTTTTTTTTTTTTCCTTGCTTTAGGCGAGCCTCTCACTGTTGTGGCCTCTCCCATTTGCGGAGCACAGGCTCCGGACGCGGAGGCCCAGCGGCCATGGCTCACGGGCCCAGCCGCTCCGCGGCATGTGGGATCTTCCCGGACCGGGGCACGAACCCGTGTCCCCGGCATTGGCAGGCGGACTCTCAACCCCTGCGCCCCCAGGGAAGCCCCCAGGCTCCCTTTTTTTTTTTTTTTTCCTTGCTTTAGGCGAGCCTCTCACTGTTGTGGCCTCTCCCATTTGCGGAGCACAGGCTCCGGACGCGGAGGCCCAGCGGCCATGGCTCACGGGCCCAGCCGCTCCGCGGCATGTGGGATCTTCCCGAAACGGGGCACGAACCCGCGTCTCCTGCATCGGCAGGCGGACTCTCAAGCACTGCGCCACCAGGGAAGCCCCCAGGCTCCCTTTTAATGGCATAAACCTTACATAGAGTGGGACAGCTCATGCAAAAAAACAGAAGCAGTCAAACTACCTAATGTCATGAGAAATGATTAATTTGTTTCCTTGAACAAGAGAACAGATAAGCATTTGGTTGACCTAATCCATTGAGGGTCACTGGGATGTGTTTTTTTCCCCTAAATGGTTTTCAGAACCTTGAACGCAATACTTCAATTCAGATGTGGTTATAGGGGGGAAAAAAAGAATACACTGAAGATGGGTTTTTAAATACTATACATTTCTATAATTTGCTCTTAAGTAGATTTAGATTGAGATGATGGAACAATCAAAATCAGATACCAAAGAACGAATATGCTATGAAGTTGGGAATCAGTTTAGAATCTTATGGAAATTAAAATTGTCAGATGATACTCCTTCTTACTTCTCATTTGGATTAAGTGGGATCCTCACACACTGAAGTTTTACTGGATTCCTGAGTGTTTGAGGTAGATACTGATGTGACATTGAACTGATACCAGGGTTGCAGTGGAGTTTGAAAGATAGAGGCAAAATAATATCAAAATCTAGGCATAGACTACTGGCTTCCACTTAAAATGATGAGAGTAGGAAATATCATTGCTCCCATGTAACAACAAGAAAAAGGTGGATAATCTACAAAATCATAACTTTTCTTGAAAATGTCTGAGAACTGCGATGGGAGGACAGCCAACTTACATAAAATTTAAGGAAATACAGGCACCTCCAAGGAAACATAGCACATGGTCAGAATCACGTTAAGCACAGCACTGGAGGAAGACCAGGCTGCCATGCCAGCAGTTAAGAATTCATATATATATGTATATATATACAAATTGTTAAAAGTTGAGTATGAATCAGGGTGATAATGTAGAAATCCCTTAGATCTGTAGACATAATGGTAGTTTTTAACCCAGTCCCAGACTCCTCTCCACAGAACATCACTGAACGTTCAGGAGAAAGAATGTGGGCAGGGTGGGTATTGGATAAGACCTCCACTAGTGGTGCCTGATTGGGGAAGGGGAGTGGACACTACTGCAGGAAAGGCATAAATCCCTGCAGAAAGCCCCTTCTGGATGATCACTCAAGGATAAAAGCTTTAAGCTGCCATGGAAAGGGAAACAAATCTGTCATACCCAAGGCAAATGTCAAGACCCACTGCAGCTGGGGAGTGGGAAGCAACATAATTCTACCAATGAGAAAGTGGCATAAAACTACTCTTGTCCAGACTACAAGATAACTCCTACCATTAAGGGAAACTGAGAAGTCCATTACAGAGATCTAGGGTCTCAGGGCCTGCCTGTGTCTGAGTCTGGACCAGGACAACAGAGCATACCTCCACTCCAGTACAGGCTAGCAAACAAGGTAACAGCCTTCTGCTGGGGGAAGAACAAAAGCATGAGACAGGCCCTCGCTGAAAGAATCATGAGAAAAAGCTTAAAATGAGTATGAAACCAAACAAGAAAAACCCTTCAGCAATCCAGACCTCTCCTTGTATACTAGTTAACACTAAATAAATTATAAAGCCAGCCATACACCCAAGTAACCATAATGACAGCAACACTCAAATTTAGGTCAACCTCTGACTACATCAATTCAATTCCCCCAGTGTAAAGTCATAAGACACAATAAGCCATGCCTATACTCAGACTTAAATAAAAATTACCTCAGTCTCTATTTTTCAACATATGATGTCTAACTTTCCATCAAATATTACAAGACACACTAAAAAGCAAGAAAAGGCAAAGCACTTAACAGATTCAGACTTAGATATGGGCACAAATATTAGAACTACCAGATAAAGAGTTTAAAATAATTATAATTAACATAAAGACACTAGTAGAGAAGATGTACAATGTGTATGATGAAAAGCATAAATGAGAAATTGAAACTATAAGAATAAGATTCTAACAGTTTTTGACATAGACTATCTAAACTTTAAACACCAAAGATAAAGAGAAAGTTTTGGAGAGTAGTCCCACCCCCTGTGCCCAGAATGGAGCCCGTGTTTCTGCAGAGCTGGAACTCCTGGCTCAGGGTCTCTTCCCTCCACCATCACTGAACGGCCCCAGAGCCCAAGAGGAGGGCAGCCTCACTGAGGCAGCCGGCTCTGGAGGGGCCACACCAGCTGAAGCCGCAACATCCTGGGGACAGTGGGCTGGAACCCTCAGTAATGTTTTCAATAGTGGCTGCACTGATTCACATTCTTAGCAACAATGCAGGCCACAACACACAGTATGGGGGACCCTAGTTCCCTGACCAGGGACTGAACCCACACCCCCTGCAGTGGAATCGCAAATTCCCAACCACTGGACTGCCAGGGAAGTCCCTGTCTTTTATTATAAAAAGAGGAGCTTCAAGATGACAGAAGAGTAAGACTCAAAGATCACCTTCCTCCCCACAAATACATAAGAAATACATCTACATGTAGAACAACTCCTACAGAACACCTACTGAACGCTGGCAGAGGACCTCAGACCTCCCAAAAGGCAAGAAACTCCCCATGTACCTGGGTAGGGCAAAAGAGAAAAGAAAAAACAGAGACAAAAGAACAGGGAAGGGACCTACACCTAGGGGAGGGAGCTGTGAAGGAGGAAAGGTTTCCACACACTAGGAAGCCCCTTGGTGGGCAGAGACTGCGGGTGGCGGAGTGGGGAAGCTTCGGAGCCACGAAGGAGAGGGCAGCAACAGGGGTGCAGAGGGAAAATTGGAGAGATTCCCACACAGAGGATTGGTGCTGAGCAGTACTCACCAGCCTGAGAGGCTTGTCTGCTCACCCACCAGGGTGGGCGAGGGCTGGGAGCTGAAGCTTGGGCTTTGGAGGTCAGACCCCAGGGAAAGGACTGGATTTGGCTGTATGAACACAGCCTGAAGGGGGCTAGTGCACCACAGCTAGCCAGGAGGGAGTCCGGGAAAAAGTCTGGAGCTGCCGAAGAGACAAGAGACACTCTTGCCTCCGTTTCCTGGTGTGCGAAGAGAGGGGATTAAGAACGCTGCTTAAAGGAGCTCCAGAGACGGGTACAAGCCGTGGCTATCAGTGCAGACCTCAGAGATGGGCATGAGATGCTAAGGCTGCTGCTGCAGCCACCAAGAAGGCTGTGTGCAAGCACAGTTCACTATCCACACCTCCCCTCCAGGGAGCCTGTGCAGCCCGCCAATACCAGGGTCCCGTGATCCAGGGACAACTTACCCAGAAGAGCACATGGCGTGCCTCAGGCTGGTGCAAAGTCACGCCGGCCTCTGCCACCGCAGGCTCGCCCCACATTCTATACCCCTCCCTGCCCCCAGCCTGAGTGACCCAGAGGCCCCGAATCAGCTGCTCCTTTAACCCTGTCCTGTCTGGGAGAGGAAAAGACACCCTCAGGTGACACTACACGCAGAGGCAGGGCCAAATCCAAAGCTGAACCCGAGGAGCTGTGCGAACAAAGAAGAGAAAGGGAAATCTCTCCCAGCAGCCTCAGGAGCAGCGGATTATATCTCCACAATCAACTTCATGTGCCCTGCATCTGTGGAACACCTGAATACACAAGGAATCATCACAAACTGAGGAGGTGGACTTTGGGATCAATGATATTTTTTTTATTCCCTTTTTCTCTTTTAGTAAATGTGTATGTGTATGCTTCTGTGTGTGATTTTGTCTGTATAGCTTTGCTTTTACCATTTTTCCTAGGGTTCTGTCTGTCCGTTTTTGTTGTTGTTGTTTTTAGTATAGTTTTTAGTGCTTGTTACCATTAGTAGATTCGTTTTTTGGTTTGGTGGCTCTTTCTTTCTTTTTATTTTATTACTTAAAATTATTTTTAATAATTATTTTTATTTTACTAACATTTTAATTTAATTTAATTTAATTTTATCTTCTTCTTTCTTGCTTTCCTTTTTTTCTCCCTTTTATTCTGAGCCGAGTGGATGACAGGCCCTTGGTGCTCCACCCAGGAGTAAGGGCTGTGCCTCTGAGGTGGGAGAGCCAAGTTCAGAACATTGGTCCACAAAAGACCTCCCAGCTCCATGTAATATCAAATGGTGAAAATCTCCCAGAGATCTCCATCTCAATGCCAAGACCCAGCTCCACTCAATGACCAGCAAGCTACAGTGCTGGACAGCCTATGACAAACAACTAGCAAGACAGAAACACAACCCCACTCATTAGCAGAGAGGCTGCCTAAAACCATAATAAGGCAACAGACACCCCAAAACACATCATTAGACATGGACTGGTCCACCAGAAAGACAAGATCCAGCCCCATCCACCAGAACACAGGAACTAGTCCCCTCCACAAGTAAGCCCACAAAACCCACTGAACAAACCTTAGCCACTGTGGGGAGACACCAAAAACCATGGGAACTATGAACGTGCAGCCTTCAAAAAGGAGACAACAAACACAGAAAGTTAAACAAAATGAGAAGACAGAGAAACACACAGCAGATGAAAGAGCAAGGTAAAAACCCATCAGACCTAACAAATGAAGAGGAAATAGGCAGTCTACCTGAAAAAGAATTCAGTATAATGAGAGGAAAGATGATCCAAAATCTTGGAAATGGAGAAAATACAAGAAACATTTAACAAGGACCTAGAAGAATGAAAGAGCAAACAAACGGTGATGAACAATACAATAAATGAAATAAAAAATTCTCCAGAAGGAATCAATAGAAGAATAACTGAGGAAGAAGAACGGATAAGTGACCTGGAAGATAAAATAGTGGAAATAACTACTACAGAGAAGAATAAAGAAAAAAGAATGAAAAGAATTGAGGACAGACTCAGAGACCACTGGAACAACATTAAACTCACCAACATTCGAATTATAGGGGTCCCAGAAGAAGAAAAGAAAAAGAAATGGATTGAAAAAATATCTGAAGAGATTATAGTTGAAAACGTCCCTAATATGGGAAAAGAAATAGTTAATCAAGACAAGGAAGCACAGAAAGTCCCATACAGGATAAATCTAAGGAGAAACACACCAAGACACATATTAATCAAACTATCAAAAATTAAATAAAAAGAAAAAATATTAAAGGCAGCAAGGGAAAAACAACAAATAACACACAAGGGAATCCCCATAAGGTTAACAGCTGATCTTTCAGCAGAAACTCTGCAAGCCAGAAGGGAGTGGAAGGACATACCTAAAATGAAGAAGGGGAAAAAATTACAATCAAGATTACTCTACCCAGCAAGGATCTCATTCAGATTTGATGGAGAAATTAAAACCTTTACAGACAAGCAAAAGCTGAGAGAGTTCAGCACCACCAAACCAGCTTTACAACAAATGCTAAAGGAACTTCTCTAGGCAAGAAACACAAGAGGAGGAAAAGACCTACAATAACAAACCCAAAACAATTAAGAAAATGGGAATAGGAACGTACATATCGATAATTACCTTAAATGTAAATGGATTAAATGCTCCAACCAAAAGACATAGACTGGCTGAATGCATACAGAAACAAGGCCCATATATATGCTGTCGACAAGAGACCCACTTCAGACCTAGGGACACATACAGACTGAAAGTGAGGGGATGGAAAAAGATTCCATGCAAATGGAATTCAAAAGAAAGCTGGAGTAGCATTTCTCATGTCAGACAAAATAGACTAAAAACAAAGACTATTACAAGAGACAAAGAAGGACACTACATAATGATCAAGGGATCAATCCAAGAGGAACATATAATAATAGTAAATGTTTGTGCACCCAACATAGGAGCACCACAATACATAAGACAAATGCTAACAGCCATAAAATGGGAAATTAACAGTAACATAATCATAGCAGGGGACTCTAACACCGCACCTTCACCAATGAACAGGTCATCCAAAATAGAAGTAAATAAGGAAACAGAACCTTTAAATGATACATTAAACAAGATGGACTTAATTGATATTTATAGGACATTCCATCCAAAAAAAACCAGAATACACATTCTTCTCAAGTGCTCATGGAACATTCTCCAGGATAGATCATATCTTGGGTTCCAAATCAAGCCTTGGTAAATTTAAGAAAATTGAAATCATATCAAGTATCTTTTCCGACCACAACGCTATGAGACTAGATATCAATTACAGGAAAAAAATCTGTAAGAAATACAAACACATGGAGGCTAAAAAGCACACTACTTAATAACCAAGAGATCAGTGAAGAAATTAAAGAGGAAATCAAAAAATACCTAGAAACAAATGACAATGAAAACACTACCACCCAAAACCTATGTGATGCAACAAAAGCAGTTCTAAGAGGGAAGCTTATAGCAATACAATCCTACCTTAAGAAACAAGAAACATCTCAAATAAACAACTAAACCTTGCACCTAAAGCAATTAGAGAAAAAAGAACAAATAAACCCCAAAGTTAGCAGAGGGAAAGAAATCATAAAGATCAGATCAGACATAAATTAAAAAGAAATGAAGGAAACGATACCAAAGATCAATACAACTAAAAGGTGGTCCTTTGAGAAGATAAACAAAATTGAAAAACCATTAGCCAGACTCATCAAGAAAAAAAGGGAGAAGACTCAAATCAATAGAATTAGAAATGAAAAAGAAGAAGTAACAATGAACACTGCAGAAATACAGAGGATCATGAGAGACTACTACAGGCAACTGTATGCCAATAAAATGGACAGCCGGGAAGAAATGGACAAATTCTTAGAAATGCACAACCTTCAGAGCCAGAACCAGAAAAAAATAGAAAATATGAATAGACCAATCAAAAGCCCTGAAATTGAAACTCTGATTAAAAATCTTCCAACGAACAAAAGCCCAGGAGCACATGGCTTTACAGGCGAATTCTATCAAATATTTAGAGAAGAGCTAACACTTATCCTTCTCAAACTCTTCTAAAATATAGCAGAGGAAGGAACACTCCCAAACTCATTCTATGAGGCCACCATCACTCTGATACCAAAACCAGACAAAGATGTCACAAACAAAGAAAAATACAGGCCATTATCATTGATGAACATAGATGCAATAAATCTCAACAAAATACTAGCAAACAGAATCCAACAGCACATTAAAAGGATCATACACCATGATCAAGTGGGGTTTATCCCAGGAATGCAAGGATTCTTCAATATACGCAAATCAATCAATGTGGTACACCATATTAACAAATTGAATGAGAAAAACTATATGATCATCTCAATAGATGCAGAGAAAGCTTTCGACAAAATTAAACACCCATTTATGATAAAAACCTCCAGAAACTAGGCATAGAGGGAACTTACCTCAACATAATAAAGGCCATATATAACAAAACCACAGCCAACATTGTTCTCAATTGACGAAAAACTGAAACCATTTCTACTAAGATCAGGAACAAGACAAGGTTGCCCACTCTCATGATCATTATTCAACATAGCTTTGGAAGTTTTAGCCATAGCAATCATAGAAGAAAAAGAAATAAAATGAATCCAAATCGGAAAAGAAGGAGTAAAGCTGTCACTGTTTGCAGATGACATGTTACTATACATAGAGAATCCTAAAGATGCTACCAGAAAACTACTAGAGCTAATCAATGAATTTGGTAAAGTAGCAAGATACAAAATGAACAGAAATCTCTTGCATTCCTATACACTCATGATGAAAACTCTGAAAGTGAAATTAATAAAACACTCCCATTTACCACTGCAACAAAAAGAATAAAATATCTAGGAATAAACCTACCTAAGGAGACAAAAGACCTGTATTCAGAAAATTATAAGACACTGATGAAAGAAATTAAAGATGATACAAACAGATGGAGAGATATGCCATGTTCTTGGATTGGAAGAATTAACATTTGAAAAAGACTATACAATCCAAAGCAATCTACAGATTCAATGAAATCCCTATCAAACTACCACTGGCATTTTTCACAGAACTAGAACAAAAAATTTCACAATTTGTATGGAAACACAAAAGACCCCGAATAGCCAAAGCAATCTTGAGAAAGAAAAACAGAGCTGGAGGAATCAGGCTCCCGGACTTCAGACTATACTACAAAGCTACAGTCATCAAGACAGTATGGTACTGGCACCAAAACAGAAATATAGATCAATGGAACAGGATAGAAAGCCCACAGATAAACCCATGCATATATAGTCACCTTACCTCTGATAAACAGGGAAGAATATACAGTGGAGAAAAGACAGCCTCATCAATAAGTGTTGCTGGGAAAACTGGACAGCTACATGTAAAAGAATGAAATTAGAACACTCCCTAACACCATACACAAAAAATAAACTCAAAATGGATTAAAGACCTGTGTAAGGCCAGACACTATCAAAGGCTTAGAGGAAAACATAGGCAGAACACTCTATGACATAAATCACAGCAAGATCCTTTTTGACCCACCTCCTAGAGAAATGGAAATAAAAACAAAAATAAACAAATGGGACCTAGTGAAACTTAATAGCTTTTGCACAGCAAAGGAAACCATAAATAAGACAAAAAAACAACCCTCAGAATAGGAGAAAATATTTTCAAATGAAGCAACTGACAGTGGATTAATCTCCAAAATATACAAGCAGCTCATGCATCTCAATATCAAAAAAGAAACAACTCACTCCAAAAATTGGCAGAAGACCTAAATAGACATTTCTCCAAAGAAGATATACAGATTGCCAACAAACATATGAAAGAATGCTCAACATCTTTAATCATTAGAGAAATGCAAATCAAAACTACAATGAGATATCATCTCATACCGGTCAGAATGGCCATCATCGAAAAATCTACAAACAATAAATGCTGGAGAGGGTGTGGAGAAAAGGGAACTCTCTTGCACTGTTGGTGGGAATGTAAATTGATATAGCCATTATGGAGAACAGTATGGTGGTTCCTTAAAAAACTAAAAGTAGAACTACCATACAACCCAGCAATCCCACTACTGGGCATATACCCTGAGAAAACCATAATTCATAAAAGATTCATGTACCACAATGTTCACTGCAGCTCTATTTACAATAGTCAGCACATGGAAGCAACCTAAGTGTCCATCAACAGATGAATGGATAGAGAAGATGTGGCACATATATACAATGGAATATTACTCAGCCATAAACGGAAACGAAATTGAGTTATCTGTAGTGAGGTGGATGGACCTAGAGTCTATCATACAGAGTGAAGTAAGTCAGAAAGAGAAAAACAAATACCGTATGCTAACACATATATATGGAATCTAGGGGGAAAAAAAAAGGTCATAAAGAACCTTGGGGCAAGACAGGAATAAAGATGCCGACCTACTAGAGAATGGACTTGAGGATATGGGGAGGGGGAAGGGTAAGCTGGGACAAAATGAGAGAGTGGCATGGACATATATACACTACCAAATGTAAAATAGATAGCTAGTGGGATAGCTAGTACGAAGCAGCTGCATAGCACAGGGAGATCAGCTCTGTGCTTTGTGACCACCTAGAGGGGTGGGATAGGGAGGGTGGGAGGGATGGAGATGCAAGAGGGAAGAAATATGGGGATATCTGTATATGTATAATTGATTCACTTTGTTATAAAGCAGAAACTAACACACTACTGTAAAGCAATTATACTCCAATAAAGATGTTAAAATAAGTAAATAAATAAAGAGAAAGTTTTGAAGGCAATGAGAGAAAAAGGTGTATTATGTTTAAAGGAATGGTGACAAGAATTATATCTGACTTCCTGTTAGAAAATATGCAAGTCAGCGTACAATGAATTGGCATGATTAAAGTGCTTGTAAAAAATCTGTCAATCCTGAATTCTAAATCCTAAATTTAGAATCCTGAATTCTAAATTTAGTGAAAATATTCTTCAAAAATGCAGAAGCCATAATGGCAGCTTTAGACAAATAAAAACTACTATAATTCATTAGCAACAGCCTTATACTTCAAGAAATGTTAAAGAAAATTCTTCAGCCATAAGGAATATTATAAAAGATAGACACATCTAAACAAAGAATACTTGAAATAAATATAAACATACTAGACATTTTTTCTTATTTTAATTTCACTAAAGTATTATTTCCTGTCTATAGAAAATTAAGGAGGAATATAATTAGGTTTATAGTGTTCAAGATTAAAATATTTTATAAAGGCACAAAAGATGGGAGGAAGTAATTGCACACCTATTGGTGTAGGGTTCTTATACTACATCTGAAGTAGTATAATATCATTCAAAGAGAGACTGCAGTTAATTAATATTATAAACACTGACAACAATTGAAACATAAAAATTAGCTATAAATAATAAGCCATAGTGAGGATTAAATATAATCATAAAAATAATCAAAAGCAGGCAGAAAAAGGAGAGAATGGAACAGAGAACTGACAGAACATATAAAAAACAACTAGAAAAATGGTAGATTTTAATCCAACCACACCAATTAGTATAAGGAATATTATTGGTCTAAACACAGGGACTGTAAAGTTGTATGAAGTAGCAAGACCCAAATATATACTCTTTATAAGAAACTAAGTTAAAGAATACAATAGATTAAAAATAAAGAATAAATAACGTTATATGATGTAACTCCTAATTAAAGAAAAAAATGAGAGTGAGTGATAATGGTAATACAAGACAAAATATATTTCAGAATAAGAAATATTACCAGAGTAAAGAGAAACATTACATCATGATATAGAGAAAATACACCAAGAACACATAAAAGTTGTAAACGTGTATAAATTTAACAGTAGAGTTTCAAAGTACATGAAGCAAAAAAAAACTGATAGAACTCAAGGGAGACATAAAAAATACAATTATTGTTGAGGTTGCAGCACTCCATTACAGCAATAGAAAAGGTAGACAAAATCAGTAAGAATGTAAAAGATCTGAATAACTCTACCAAAGAAATTGACTTAATTGAAAACTGATAATACTGCAAAACAGCAGCAAAATAGATCTTTTCTCAAGAGCACATGGAATATTCACAAATGTAGACAACATTCTAAGCCATCGAAATAGCTCGAAAAGTTTAAAAAAGAATACAATGTATAGTCTCTACTATAACATAATAAAATCAGAAGTCAAAAATATAAAATTCCCAATATTTTGAATTTTAAAATATTTAAATAGAATGAAAATTAAAGTATGAAATTTAAATGTGTGACACAGTTAACATAGTGTTTAATATACAGCATTAAGTGCTTATGTTATGATTATATTAGAAAGGAAGAATGGCTTCAAATCAATGAAGTTTCTACCTTATAAAACTTTAAAAGAAGAACAAATCAAACCAAAAGCCAGCAACAACAACAAAAACAATAGAGAAAAGCAGAAATCAATGAATTTATTAAAAAAGAGGAAAATTAGAGAAAATCAATACAAACAAAAGCTGATTATTTGAAAGAGAACAAGGAAAATGGTAAAAAAAAAAAAAGCAATTAATCAAGAAAAAATGAAACAAAATTAAAAAAAAATAGCAATCAATCAAGAAAAAATGAAACAAAATAAAAGTTACCAGTGTCAGAAAAGAAATACACTGCACTCTATACTCACTAAAAGCTCTACAATCATTTAAGGTGTAATACAGAATGATAACAAAAAATGTATGCCTCAAATTCTGAGAATTTAGATGAAATGGACAAATTTCTTGGAAGACACAAACTACCAAGCTTACTTTATAAGAATTGCATCATCTGAACAGTCCTATATATGTTAAAGAAATTAAATGTGTAATTTAAAAACCTCCAGATGGTCTCCAGATCACTGTTTCATAGCAGTATTTAAACTTTACCAAGATCACTTTAAATAGACATCCAGAATTGAGAATCCCTGCTCTGGGCTCTTCATCAATTATGGATGGGGGTAATTGGTGAGCCATGCAGTGATCATCAGAATTACTAAAATATTTTGGAGTAGCTGAGCTGGGCCACTAATTTCAAAAAATGAAGCTGAGGCATTTGTTTCAGGATAGAACTAGCAGGCTAAATTGACAAGTAAGAATGTTCCAGGGTATTTGACTGCATCAATCGTTTTCAATCAAGGATGCAATACAGTAAGAACCTCTAGGGGTGACACACAGGCATCAGTAATTTTTAAGCTCTCCAGATGTTTTCAATACATAGTCAATTTTGAGAAATACTGAGCTGAAAGGTGGAGAATTTTAATGAGGTTAGAGTTAAATCATCTTTATAAACACAGATTAGTAACATGTTTTAAAAGGCAGTATTTTATATTAGAAAGCCTTCCTTACCTCAGTTATAAACAAAAGCATCAACTTGACTACATGCTCCCCACAGACTGAGAAGAGAAGCTATCAGACTAAACGTCCCTGCCCAACTATCTACTCAATATTCCAAGAGTCCCTTTCCCTGTGAGAATCCTGCCATGGACACAGCTCAATGAATGTCAAGGGATTCCATGTCAGATACAATCAAAATAAAAACATGATAGCAGTGCCATAACACAAATAAGCAAAACAAATGATCTTGAAGGTAAGAAGCAATGCAGCAAGGGAAAAAAGAAAACATGCAAATATTCTAATCCGTGTTTTCAAAACCAAGTGTGCATTCAATGTAAAACAATAAACAAAGAATTCAAGTAATTAAAAATGAGCAAGAGCTGTATATTATATTGAAAACTACACATCCTTACAGAGAGAAGTGGAAGAAAAACTAAATAAATGGGCAAATACGCTATGCCCAAATATAAAAAAAACTCAATAATGTGTAAATATCACTTCTCCTCCAATTGTTTTAAAGATTCAATCTAATCCCACCATAAATACAATAGGCATTTTTGTAGAAATTGATGAAATGTTTCTAAAATTTGTATAAAAATAAAAAGACCTAGAATAGACAAAACAATTAGGTGGAAGAACAAACACTAGAGAACTAGAACTATCTGATTTCAGGAATTAAAGAGCTACAGTAATCAACACAGTGTAGTGCTGATGTAAAGACAGACAAATCGGTGAATATAACAGAATAGAGATACATACATATTTGAGAAAGACTGAAATACAAGTCCAAGGACAACGAATGCTTTTCAACAAATGCGGCAGGAACAATTGTTCCATGAACATCCATGTCCCCTCTTCCCTAAAGGATGGGGGGAAACTCCAATGCATACTTCTCATCTATGCAAAAATTAACTGAAATTGATCCTACACCTAAATTTAAAATCTAAACTCTAAAATTTAGAAGAAAATCTTTGTGACTTTGAGTTAGATGAAGATTTCTTAGATATAACATAAAAGTACAATCCATCAAAGAAAAGTACTGATAAAATGGACTTCATTAAAATTTAAAACTGCTCCTTAAAATACACCACTAAGAAAATGAAAAGATAAGTCACAGACTGTGAGGAAAATGTTTTCAAATTATATATCTGATAAAGAACTTGTATTCAAAATAAAGAGCTCTGTAATCTCAACAATGCTTAAATGAACAACCCCGTTTAAAAAAAATGGACAGAGTTTTTCTTTTTTTTTAAAGCCACTTCACAAAAGAAGATATGTGGATGCAAAATATATGTTAAAAAATGCTCAAGAAGGGGCTTAAGAAAACTTCTGGAAAAAATAGATAGGCTCATTATCTTGATTACAGTGATAGTTTCTTGGGTGCATGTTATGTGAAACTTACAGTACACTTTACTATGGGTAATTATATAACAATTATACCTCAATGAAACTAATAAAAAGTCAAATATTTAAGAAAAACCATCTAATAATGGGTACAATACCATCTATAGCTTCCAAATCATTCCATCTATAGCTTCATTCCATCTATAGCTTTCCATCAATAGTGATAAACAGTATATGTAGGAAATTTTGTCAATATTCCAGAAAACATAAAAGGAGAAATTAGTGGAGAAACAGTATAGATGACATAAAACAAAAACTTATTTAACATTCAAATCATATTCAACCCATCACTATGTTCAACCAATAATACCTCCAAATTATATTTTATGTAATTTAATACCTAAGTGAAGACTTAAAAACTTTTCCAATTCACAAACTATGAGACATAGATGACTGGACTCTGGAAATAAAATTAATTAAAGAAAACAACATTTTCTTACAGAAGTTACAATACATGTTAGTATATGAGAAATCTATTCTTCCAACATTAATTCATTTTGATCAAATAATTGAAGGTTTGACTTGAAACTGTATTGGATTGCATCAGCATCTTTGAAAAGCATAAAGATAAGGCTGCACCTAAAATAAAGGAACTTTTTAATTTATGATTTTTTTTTTTGCTGAGATAAAATTGATATAAGGAAATAATTCAGCCAAAATATGGACTTCCTTTGAGAATACAGGCAACTATTTGGACGATATTATATTTTCTCACTATAAAAATAATATACAATGGAATATTACTCAGCCATAAAAAGAAACGAAATTGAGTTATTTGTAGTAAGGTGGATGGACCTAGAGTCTGTCATAAAGAGTAAAGTAAGTCAGAAAGAGAAAAACAAATACCGTATGCTAACACATATATATGGAATCAAAAAAAAGGTCATGAAGAACCTAGAGGCAAGATAAGCTGGGACAAAGTAAGAGAGTGGCATGGACATATATACACTACCAATCGTAAAATAGATAGCTAGTGGGAAGCAGCCGCATAGCACAGGGAGATCAGCTCGGTGCTTTGTGACCACCGAGAGGGGTGGGATAGGGAGGGTGGGAGGGACGGAGACGCAAGAGGGAAGAGATATGTGTATATGTATAATTGATTCACTTTGTTATAAAGCAGAAACTAGCACACCAACGTAAAGCAATTATACTCCAATAAAGATGTTAAAAAATAAAAATAAAATAAAATAAATATGGGGGAGTTGATTGATGAGGGGGTAATGATGGCACTCTGACAATGCTGTCATACAACTCTCAGGTATAAACTCTCCCATCTGGGATTAGAGAGAATAAGATAACCATCTTTTTGCCCACAGTTTCACTTTCAAGCAAGTACTTAATGTCTGAAAGATGCAATTTCTTTGCCTGAGAATGATCCTTACACCTCTAACATCTGTAATTCCCAAACATTATGACACAGTGATCATAAGAATCATCCCAATTTGAGTAACATGGGTTGTTTTTATAATTGTCATGAGTACACACACTATCATTATAAATGGAAAAAGACTGAAGTCTCACCTCATGCAGAGAGTAAAGCAATGTTTTGCACCATATTGCTAAAAATGAGGACGGATCAGTGAAGGAATGACACAAGGACAATGATGAGAGTCAGGTATGGTAATATTTCATATGATTTAAGTATTTTGTGTAGCCACATTCATGGAGGTAAATATCCCAGAAGCCATTGAATGTCTGGAGCCAAGGCAGAGCCATTAGAGGGTGACCAGACCAAAGGAAAAAAAACAAAAAAAAAGCAACATAGAAATGAGAAGTCTCTCAGAAAAAATGCCACAGTATAGGGACTGATTTTATAGAAAAATATAAATAGATAGGATATTTGAATAAATGGCTTATTTTTGGTTGTTGTTGATCTATAAAAGAAATAATTAAATATGAAGTGGTTACTGTGTTTAACCCCTGGTCTCTAAAATTGTTCATATGAATTCTCCTATTCAGTTCCATTTAATTATATTTAATAAGCAACACAGAATTCAGAGAAAATATAAACTAGAGGAAACCACAAATCTGCTAATGCCTTGTTTGGTGTGTAAGAATGTTTTTGATATTATAGAATGAAATGTAAATTAGACGATCTCTGTAAAGTGTGAGCATGCAAAAGTCATGCCCTTTATACTTGGTCCCCCTCCCTCTCCAGAAGATATTCTACAGAAGAGTATCTAGAAATGTAGAGAAATTTTGGTTTAAAAACATATTATATCATTTGAAACAAGAAAATACAGCCATGCAATTTGTATAAACTGTAACCTGATAAGAAAATGAGTAAAATCTAAGGAGAATTCACATTACACATTTAATCAGCCAACTCCTCTCTCTACTCTCTCATAAAAATGGCATTGACAGTAACAAAACGACATAAAAAAAGGAGAAAATCCTACACAATCCATAAATGGAATACCTATCTTCTTGGTTAAGACATTTTTTTCTTTTGCTCAAAAAACTACAGATAATAGACTCTAAGTTCAGTCCCTATGGTAAGTTTCTCTATTTCCAGAGACACCTTCTAGAAGAAAAAGAATCCCCTTCGAACTGATGGGTGAATTCATTAAAGTTGCAATACAGTATCTTCACTATCCCACTCAAAATCTCAAAATAATTGTACTTTCTACCAAAGAGATCATACAGTCAACTTTTCAAGTCATTTGTCCCTCAGCCAGAAGTTGTTACCTAAATAGCCAGAGATTTAATTTTAGGTTTTCAGCAGATGCCACATCCTAAGGATATGAAATAAAAGTGACAAAACTAAAATTTGATGTTCTGGTTCTTCAACTTACTTGTATTTAATTAAATATTTCATTATATCCCAAAAATAAGTCAAATTCTAATTTAGTGAAGAGATTTTTTTAAATTGCTTTCAGATGTAGAATATCTATTGTTCTTTTTCATCCATGATACATTTGGTCAAATATGATTAAACCTGTAAAGAATCACATATCTTTGAAAAAAACTTTTAAAACATAATTTTATTTTCAAGATAGCTTGATTCAGTACATGCCATCTGAGGAAAGGACCTTAAAAAATTCAAAGATAATTCTATCAATAAAAATCGGATGTAAAATAAATAAACATGAAATAAAATGTGAGGTTATACCAACATCAAATAAATGTTACTTTTTAATAAATAAGCATCCTTTTCTAAGTTCTTAGTTAGATCAGAAGTGTTTATGTTCCACATGAACAATTATTTCGCCAGTGTTAAAAAGGGCACTTCATTAAAATTTGTTATACACAGTTGAATAGCAATAAACAGTATTGGAATTTTAATAGAGTTAAACTTAATTGTATTACAACTCCAGTAATCATTAAACTACAGATATTAAGGAGACATTTATTATATAGAGCAACTCTGTAACAAAATATATAATAGGTATGTTATAATATAAATTAACTAAAGAGAAAAATCATACCTACTGTATACTTATATTGCTTCTGAATTCTCTGACAGATTTTCTTCAGCTCAATAAGATAGAACAAACATTAGACTGAAGAAAATTTCTATTGAGCCAAATTATTTATTTAACAAATATTGTTGCCATGTTCTTTCTAGGTGCTGAGCTATAGCAATAACATAACATGTTTCCTCATAGATTGTATATTCTAATGGACAAAAATTTGGTATATTAGCTACAGTGGTAAGAGATGACTGGGAACTTCAGTTTTAGGGGCATGATCAGGCATTTGGTTTTGGATCTGTTATACTGATAATGTCTATTAGTCATCAAACTGGAGATGCTTAGTAGATATTTGTGTCTGGAGATCAGATTACATTACAAACAAGATGTGTACATTTGAGATTCACTATCATGGATAGGTAAGGTTTGAAGTCACGATATTGGATGAAATGAGGGAATTAATAGAGATAGAAACAAAGCTCTGAGGACCAAGATCGATGACACTCCAAGGTATGAAATCAGGTAGATAAGGTGAAACCAGTAGAGATGATTTGGAAAGCATAGCCAGTGACATAAATGCCAATTATTCCATGATCATTTGTTTAAAAAAAATTATCCTTTCTCCACTGAATTGCCTTTATATCTTTGCCACAAATCAGTTCATAAAGGTCTAGATCCAGATAGGTATATTTCCAGATTCTCTATTGTTCCATTAATCCATATTTCTATTTTGTGAAAACCACACTTGATTACTGTGACTTTTAATAACCTTTGCTATCAGATAATATAGCTTTATTATTTTTCAAAGTTGTTTTGGCTATTCCAGAATGTTTGCACTTCTATGTGAGTTTACAATCAGCTTGCCAATTTCTACAAAACAAAACAAAAACACTTGTTGGATTTTTAATTGGGATTCATTTGAATCTATAGATCAATGTCAGGAAAATTAACATCTAATGAATATTCCAATTAATGAACACAGTGTATCTCTTTATTTAGATACTCTTTCATCTTTTCTCAGTAATGCTTAATAAATTTCACCATGATGGTATTATACATTATTTGTAAGATATGCCATAAAGTAGTGAATAATTTGATGCTTTTTTGAATATTTCATATTTCAATATCTCATTGTTTATTGGTTGTACACAGACATACAGATGATTTTTGTTAGAGTGTATTTTGCAACTTTACTAACCTAATTAGAATATTTCTAGTAGAGTCCCTGGATTTCCTACATAGATGAACATGCAGTCTGCAAGTAATGAGAATTTCACTTCTTCCCTTTCAATATATAGGCCTTTTGTTCATTTAATTTGGATTTATTGAATCCTCTATTGATTTCCTTTTTTCTATCTCATTAATTTCTCCTCCTTACTATTTCCTTCTTTCTCTTTCTTTGGTGTAATTTGTGTTTCATTTTCTATTACTACAATATAGAAGCTGAGGTGTTTAATGTTACAATTTCCCTCTACTGTACTACTTTTATATACCTGACATTTTTTAAGGCATTATATTCATATATTCTTTTATTTCATATTTTTCTCTAATTTCCACCCCCCTTTTTTCTTCTTTAACTTTTGGGTTATTTAGAAGTATATTGTTTAGTTTCCAAATATTGGGGGATTTTCCAGATATCTTTTTTTAACTAATTTCTGATAGAATTTATTGTGGTAAAAGAACATGCTTTACATGAAATTAATCCTTTAAAATGTAATTTGTATGGCCATTGGTCAAATCTTTTATACATTTATTATTAATTTTCTGTCAACTTGTTCTATGAATCATTGAGAGAGAAATGATAAAATTTCCAACTATTACTAGGGATTTATGCTTTTTTTGCAGATCTGTGAGTTTTTGTTTTGTGTATATCTGGGCTCTATTATAGGAGTTTGCAAATGTTTAAAATGGTTATGTCCTCTATCCCCGGTTACTTTTTTGGGGGCTCTGAAATCTACTTTGTGTACTATGGGTATAACTACTCCAGATTTATTGTTTGGTGTTAACGTGGCATATTTTTTCCATACTTTTCTTGCAACTTATTTGTGTCTTGATCTTAACAATTTGTTCCTTGTAAGCATTATACATTTAAATTTTGCTTTTTAAAAAAAATTAAATTGGCAGCATCTGACTTCTAGTTGTTATATTTAGATTATTTAAATTTAATATGATTACTTACATGGTTTAAATCTGTCATCTTGCCATTTGTTTTCTATACATCTATTCTGCTTCGTTCCTTTTAGCTTCTTTTTCTTATACTTTTGGATTAACTGAGTAATTTTCATGATAGCAATTTATCTCCACTATTGGCTCATTAGTAATGACTTATTTTTCCCCTATTTCATTGGTGACTTAGGGCATATAGTGCATATGTTTAACTTATTAAAGTTTACCATCAAGAAATATTATACCTATTCACATATTATACAGGTAACATACTAAAGTGCACTAACATTTTTCCCTTCCAGTCTTTGTGTAACTGTTGTCATACAATTTAAAATTGCTTATGTTATAAACCCCAAGATACATTGTTATTGTCTTTGCTTTATATAATTCATTACCTCTTAAAAAGATTTCCTTAAGTAAGTAAAAATGTACTTCATTTTTACTCACATATTTAATGTTTCTGGTTCTCTACATTCTTTTGCATAAAATCAGAGTTCCATCTGACATCATTTTCCTTTGTCTGAAAGACTTCACCATTTCAACTTCATCCATCATCAGTTGACTCCCTTTACCCATTTCGACCTCTCTGCAACTTACCCTCTGGTAATCATTACGCTGTTCATTGTAACTATGTATTTCTTTTTGTTTGGTTTGTTGTGTTCATTTATTTTGTTCTTTGTTTGTTTTTTATATTTCACATATGAGTGAAATCATAGTATTTGTCTTTCTCGTCTGACATTTCACTTCGTGTAACACCCTCAAGGTCCATCCATGTTGTTACAAACAGCAAGATTTATTTATTTTTTTTTATGGCTGAGTAGTATTATGCTGTATGTGTGTATGTGTATGTGTGTGTGTGTGTGTGTATACACACCGCATCTTTATCCATACATCTGTTGATGGACACTTAAGGTTATTTGTATATCTTGATGATTATAAATAATGCTGTGATGAACATAGGGGTGCATATATCATTTTGAATTAATGTTTTTGTATTCTTCAGATAAATACCCAGAAGTAAAACAGCTGGATCATATGGTAGTTCTATTCTTAATTTTTTTGAGCAATCTCCATACTGTTTTCCATAGAAGCTACCCCAATTTACATTCCTGCCAGTGACACATGAGGGTTTCTCTTTCTCCACACCTTTGCCAATAGTTGTTATTCCTTGCCTTTTTGATAACAGCCTTTCTCACAGGTATGAAGTGATACCTCATCGTGGTTTTGATTTGCATTTCCCTAATAATTAGTGATGCTGGACATCTTTTCATCTGCCTATTGGCCATCTGTATGTCTTCTTTGGAAAAATGTCTATTCAGCACCTCTGCCTATTTCTTAATAGGATTGTTTGTTTTTGTTGTTGTTGTTGAGTTGTATGAGTACTTTACATATTTTGGCATAGTAACTCCTTATCAGACATATGAATGCAAGTATCTTCTCCCATTCAGTAGATTTTCTTTTCATTTTGTTGATGGTTTGATGTGCTGTGCAGAAGCTTTTTAGTTTCATGTACTCCCATTTGTTCATTTCTGCTTTTGTTTTCCTTGTCTGAGGAGGCATACCCAGAAAGATATTGCTATGACCAATGTAAAAGAGTATACTCCCTATGTTTTCTTCTAGAAATTTTATGGTTTCAGGTCTTATATTCAAGTCTTTGATCCATTTTGAGTGGTTTTTGTGTATGATGTGAGATAGTGGTCTAGTTTCATTCTTTTGTATGTGGCTGTCCAGTTTTCCCAACACCATTTATTGAAGAGACTATTGTTTCTCCACTGTATATTCTTTGCTCTTTGATTGTAAGTTAATTGTCTATATATGTGTGGGTTTATTGCTGGGCTCTCAGTTCATTCCATTGATCTATGTGACTGTGTTTTCTACCAATATCATGCTGTTTTGATTACTATTGCTTTGTGATATAGTTTGAAATCAGAGACTATGATACCTTCAGATTTGTTCTTCGTTCTCAGGATTGCTTTGGCTATTCATGCTCTTTTGTGGTGCCATATACATTTTAGGATTTTTTGGTTCTTTTTCTGTGAAAAATGTCATTGGGAGTTTGATAGGGATTGTACTGAATCTGTAGATTGCTTCATTTAATATGGACCTTTTAGCAATGCTAATTCTTTCAATCCATGTTGCATCTATGCTAATCAGAGATACTGGTCTGTAATATTTTTTGTGTGTGTTGTCTTTGTCTGATTTTGATATCAGGGTAATGTTGTTCTCAAAAATAAGTTAGGAAGTGTCCCTTCCTCTTCAATTTTTTGGAAGAGTTTGAGAAGGATAGGTATTGAAATCTTCTTTGAATGTTTGGTAGAATTCCCCTGTGAAGCCATCTGATCTTGGACTTTTGATCTGGGGGAAGTATTTGATTACTGTTTCAATCTCCTTTTTAGTGACTGGTCTATTCAGATTTTCTGTTTCTTAATGATTTAGTCTTCAGAGGTTGTATGATTCTAAGAACTTGTCCATTTCTTTTAGGTTGTCCAATCTATTGGTGTATAGCTCTGCAAACTATTATTTTATAATCCTTTGTATTTCTGTAGTATCTGTTGATATTTCTCCTCTTTCATTTTTTTATTTTATTCATCAGGGACTTCTCTTTCTCAGTAAGTCTAGCTAAAGTTTTGTCAATTTTGTTTATCTTAAAAAAGAACAGCTCTTATTCTCATTGATCTTTCTACTGTCTTTTTAGTCTCTATTTCATTATTGCCACTGTGATCTTTATTATTTCTTCCTTCTATTGACTTTGAATTACTTTTGTTCTTCTATTTGTAGTTCTTTAAAGTGTAAGGTAAGTTTGTTTACTTGAGAGTCCTCTTGTTTTGAAGTAGGACTGTACTGCTTTTGTTACACCTCATTGATTTTGGTACGTCACATTTTCATTTGTCTTCAGGTATTTTTTTATTTCTTCTTTTATTTCTTCATTGACTTGATAGTTATCCAGTAACATGTTGTTCAGTCTTTATATATTTGTGATTTTTCCAGCTTTCTTCTTGTAGTTGATTTCTAGTTTCATACCATTGTGATTACAAAAGATGCTTGATATGATTTCAGTCTTCTTAAATTCACTGAGACTTGTTTTATGTCCAAACGTATGGTCTGTCCTTAAGAATGTTCCATGTACACTTGAAAAAAATGTGTACTCTGCTGCATTTGGATGGAATGTTCTGAATATGTCTGTAAATTTCATCTAGTCTAATGTTCCAATTAAGGCTGTTGTTTCCTTGTTGACTTTCTGCCTAGATGATCTATCCAATGATGTAGATGGAGGGTCAAAGTCTCCTACTATTATTGTGTTGCTGTAAGTTTCTGCCTTTATGTCTGTTAATAATTGCTTTAAATATTTAGGCACTCCTATGTTAGGTTCATATATACTAATAACTGTTATGTCTTCTTGATGAATGGTACCTTTATCTTATATAATGTCCATCTTTGTCGCTTTCTTTTTTTGACATGAAGTCTATTTTGTCTGATATGAGCATTGCTACATCTGTTTTCTTGTGGCTGCCATCTGCTTGGAGTATTATCTTCCATCCCTTCACTTTCACCCTATATTTGTCTTTAAGACTGAAGTGAGTCTCCTGTAAGGAGCATATAGTTGGGTCTTGTTTAGTAATCCACCCAACCATTCTGTGTCTTGATTAGTGAATTCAATCCATTTACATTTAGGTGATTATTGACGGATGAAGACTTAGTACTGCCATTTTATCTTTTGTTTTCTGATTGTTCTATATCTCCATCATTCCTTTTTCCTTGTGTTTCTGTCTTCCATTTTAGTTTGGTGCTTTTATATGATGTTTTTCTCAGTTTCTTCTTTTTTATGTTTTATATCTCTGCTTTAGATTTATGTTTTGTAGTTACCATGAGGTTTGCATAAAACATCTAATAGAGATAATAATCCTTTTCACTAATAGCATCTTATCTTCTTTTTCCTACACAGGCTCCTTCCTTTATCTCTTCCCCTTTTATAATTTTGCTCTCTCAAATTATCTCTTTTTATGTTGTGAGTTTTTAGCAAACTGATTTGGAATCCAATATCACTGATTTGAATTTTATAATTTTTTATGTTTTGGGGAAATAATAAAAAAATATGTTTTCAAAAGGATAAACATTTTCATATGTTTATTTAAAGAAAAAATGTCCAAATTTTATGTCATCATAATTATCTATAGAATAACCACTATGTATGCTCTAATTCAGCCCTATCAAGAATATAGAAGATACATTAATTCAAGAAAACTAGATATGAGAGTACCTCTGACTGCTGAAATATACCACACAGGCATTATTTTTTAAACTAACACACTACATGAAAAAATAAAAAAATAGGATCCCTGGTTGGGTTCTCCAGGAAGCAGAATTTGAGATGGAATTCAACGTGCAGAATGCCTGTAAGGGAATGCCCTTGGGATCAACAGCTATAAGAGAGAAAGCAGATTTGAGTAGGTAGAGAAATGGAAGTAAATTGGCAGTTGGTAAATGCCTCCATAGGAAGCTCTGGAGCAAGTATGGCTCATCATACTCATCAGAGTTGTCCTGGGTTGGTCTGAAATGGCTAGGCCTTTATAATCTCTCATATAAGTCACTGAAGGTAGGCTGCACAGGGAAGGTCATGACTTTTAGCAAAGAAGCTCTCCACATCTGAGGCAATTGCTAAAGGTGCTGACAACTGAAGGATATCTACTGACAAATGCTCCCAACAGCTGGGGCAACAAATCCTTCCTGGAGAGCAAATGTTTGCTGAGCTTTGCCATATCAACTACAAACAGTTGTGAGTTGTAAAATGTGAGATATGAAAAATAACTGTCCTAACCGAGCACTAATTATACACTTGAGTAAGACAATAGAAAATAATAATTTCTTTTACCACTGGAAGTTAATTTAAATAATATTATTATTGTCATTACATCAAGTTGTAATAGTTCATGGATTTGGATTTTTGTGTCTGCTCTGTTTTGTTTGGTCCTGGAGGGAGGGATCCTTCTCTTTTGGTTTGTTGTTGTTGTTGTTTTGGTTTTGTTTGGTTTTTCTCCTAAAGCAAGCTCCCTTATTCAACATACCTGGTATGTAATAGCAGAAAAGGAAAAATTTATTCAGGAACTTAGAAGTTTTATATAAAAATATCTGTTACACTCTCAGATTTATCAGTTTTTTTAAAACTGACTTTTAATGACTTGGGGTGGTTACTGACTAAGGAAGTATTATAAATGTGCTACATTACCATCTTTTTAGTGATATCCAGAACAATCTACATTGGAAATACACTTTTGTGATATTGCTGTCTATTGCATATTAACCTAAATCAATTTGATGATTCAGGAATTATTAGTTTCCTTTAGGTAATTATCAGTCCTTTCTATAGAGGTAGGTAATGGATATATGCCTCCCCACTAACAACCTATTAGGAATAAGCTTAAAATTATAATTTTCACATGGAATACTACCACATATAGCTTTATGAACCAAGAGAACCAAAATACATTGATAGCAGCTATTCTCTAACCGTACTGCAGTCACAGTTCTTTGTTCTTTGGGTGTTACAACAACACCTTGTATGAAAAATTCATTCAAGTCAGGTGCAGCTGTATTCTCAGCTGAGCATTTACACAGAGTCATGTGACAAAGGATCCTCCGAGTCAGTTTCTGGACACTAAACCAGTTGAAATAGTAAACCCAGGGCATTGCTCCAAATGGTATAGGTTATAGGGTTGAATACATTCTTAAAACCCTATTCTTGCAAGGGTGAGAATTCCTGTTCAACATTTCTGGCAA
Organism: Lipotes vexillifer; assembly: GCF_000442215.2. Lineage (NCBI taxonomy): Eukaryota > Metazoa > Chordata > Mammalia > Artiodactyla > Lipotidae > Lipotes > Lipotes vexillifer. Next base: position 479,818 of record NW_006778701.1, on the reverse strand, counting down.
TTCACACACTATGAAACTCATTTCATCAATTAAAGAAATCATTTCTATGATCTAGTATACTAACACATCCTCAAGTGTTGACTGAGTGTCATATTAGCAGAAGTATTTAGAATAGCTTATTCTGCATTGTGGACTTCTAAATCAAGTTGTTTAAATGCATCCTGTAGGGA
>NW_006778701.1:440782-479638 GCF_000442215.2 Lipotes vexillifer | reverse complement strand
GGGAAAGCCTTCCTAAGGAGGACAGTTCAGAAATTAGCTGTTCATGTTGGTAGGAAGGGTAGGCTACAACTAACCAATACCCACAAGTATTTCTCACCCAGACTTCAATATCTTAAAGTAAATTACAGACAATTTAACATGGGCACAAGAATACAAAAGTAAAATTAAAGTCAAGAACACAAAACAAAACATTTTAAAATGCCAAATAAAGCATAAAATGTTATTATTGTAACTAACTTTGGTAACTATAGTCATCACCAAAATGTATCACTAAGATATTATACGTTGTTTTTAGTATGTATGCCACCTAATATGTGACACCATGTCCAGGACCAAGGCAGCCTATTAGATATCCCTACCTAATTCACTCATTAGGTTCACGACTAAACACTGAGATACAGATTCCAAAATATACCTGACATATAACTCCAGTGTTTGATACTTCTGTATATTGCTTTGAATAATTAAAATTTAAAATATTTTCAATGAAATGGTAAAGTAGGAAATAAATCCTAACTAAAAAAGAAAAGGAAATGTGTACATGTGTAAGAGATTATGTGATTGTGTGTGAGTGTGTGTGTGTGTGAATGTGTGTGTATTTATTTCCATAATGGAAAAAAATTCTCTGGGCACTAGGTTATATTCTAAATACTAAATGTCTAATGTCATATATGAGAACAAAAAAGAGAACAGAATTTTAAGTCATGAGAAAATTATTATGAGGAAAAACAACTTTTCATATGGTTAAAAATATCAAAAATGTTAAAATATCAGAGTGCTGCTCAAAGCTACTTGGAATGTATATAAAGCTAGGACAATAAATGCATGTCACATTTTGTTATGTTTTCTAAAGATGAGTACCCTGCCATACAGGATGGTGGGTGCTGTTTAGTTTACAACAGAGTGATTACTATTTTTTCTATTATTGATATTATTACAATGTTGCCTTGTGCTTGGGCATCCCCAACAGAACTCACCCTAACATAATCAGATTCAAGACTTTTATCAGAACAGAAAACTAAGTCAACAACCACAGTCAGCCAGTGTTCTGAATGAGTACCAGAAACTAGCATTTGGGCAAGTCTTTTAAAATGACCTCAGGTTTTTACTCCTAGATGTGTTGCACAATGAAGAGAAAGACAGTACAAGAAACACATAAGCACAGCCTCTTAGAGATAGAAGGGTCATGTAGTCCAATCTCCATCTCAATGAAGGAATACCTTGTACATCATGCTTAAGAAATGGGAATCAGTCTCCCCTACAATGAGTCCACAGCAGGAAGTGTTTGGTGCAGAGGATTCCTTTATTTGGAAAGCCATTATTCTCAGAAAGTCCTTTATTATTTGGAGTGAAAATGTGCCTGCCCACTGTTCCTAGTTCTACATTGTGAAGAAACAAAAAATACATCAACTCTTTCTTCCAAATGAAAGTTTTTTAGGTATTTTAAGATACAATAATGTCTCTGGTTTACCTTTTTTTCTTCAGGTGAAGCCTTCACAACTTCCTTGCTTGTCCCACACATGGACCCTCCAAACCCTGGGGAAATCTGCTTGGGGAATATTACTTTCTCAATTTTCTTTTTTTGTGTGGCACCTACAATGGGATATAATGCATCATCAGTGGAATAATAAAGAGTCATGGTCAGAGAACATGTTTTCTGCACCCGGACACTATTCTGCTGCAACTTTAGCTGGATGTGGATATTTTTAGAGCAGTGTGTGGATGTCTGTCTACTTGCTCGTTTTCACCATGCACATCACACATTCTTTCCATAGAACTTGTAGCCAAACAAAAATCCTCAATTTGCATCTAGATTACCAGTCATTCTGCAAGTACGTCATTTATTCTGAAAATCAAAATGCAAATTTTTATATCTAATCCTCCTATATATGCTGGTTGGTTTCTGTTCATCATACAGCTCTTTATGACCTTCAAAATCCAGGCATAATGAACTTCACATACACACAGTTATGTCACTTCTGCTCAAGGCCTTTGTTTGTACTGTTTCTGCTTCCTGGAAGACCCTTTCCAAACCCACACCCATCCACACTCACTTTTCTTAACTTCTTTCAAGTAGTTCACTAACTTTTGCTTATTTGTCAGTTCTGACTTCAAAGATCCTCCAGAACAGCCCTAATGAACAGTGCATTTATACACTGAAGTGCTCCTTATTAACATTCAGTGCTCTTACTAAACAGCCAACACTGGTCTCCCATGTTACACAGAGCATTCTGTAATTTGCACTCATATTTTCTGCCCTGTATTTTTACCATGTATAGCTTTTCTTTCATATTTAAACAGTGATGTATTTAGGATAAAAGAGAAAAAAATATAGAAATCTTGCATTTCTGCCTTTAATCTAATAAATCATATTTTATTACCACATCCTTTCTTTGTTCATTTTATTTCTATTCCTAAGGATTCAGACATACTTTATTGCTTTTAGCATTTTTCAAATCCCCCAATTTGTGCACTGGACATCCTGAGGTTATTCTTAAAGACTCACAACAACAATGTATAATATTTTTCAACATTTATATATCCCTCTTTCTGATGTTTGAACATTTTTTTGCAAGTTGAGCTTATAGTATAGAGTCAATAATTTCTTTAGATGACTATCTTTTCTCTTTTTCATTTGAATTGTTTTCAACTGCAGAATTTGAATTACATTTTAGAAACTCTCATTTTTCTTCAGCTATATTCCTTTTTAGAGTTTATAATCATAATACTCTACCTAAAGTGTTTAAGTCATTTTTTTAAAGCTTGTTAGAGTATAATCTAAATATGAAAGTGAAAAAGTCGTAAGTGTGTGACTCAAACAATTTTCACCAAGGAAGTACATCCATATAACCAGAGAAGTCAAAGAGATCTGAAGAAGCAGAGATGCACTCCTGTTTGCCTTAAAGAAACAAACTGCCCTATGAGGAAGACCACATGGCAGGAGATGGTGAGAAACCTTTAGGAGCTGACGTTCTTGGTTCTACAACCACAAAGAAGTAAATTTTTGCCAACAACCAATGAGCTTGACAGAGGATGTAAAGTTTTATATGAGACTGCAGTCCCTCACAATACCTTATTTTCAGCCTGATAGGCCACTGAGCATGGGAGTCAAGTAAATCATAGTCATAATCCTGACCCACAGAAACTGTAAGAAAATAAATATGTGTTGTTTTGAACTATCATGTTTGTGGTAATTAGTTACACAGCAATAGAAAACATAAACATACTAAGTCAGAATCTGGATTTTTAACAAGAATCCTAGTTGACCCTCATGTGTGTTAAGTTTGAGACATTTCTGTGTAGTCTATGCTAAAGAAACTGTCCGCAGCAGCTCTAGAAAAGGGGATGAGAAATAACAAGGATCACAAAACTACTTACCATGAATCTTAATGGTTAAAAAGTAGCATAAAAGGTTAATATCTGAACATTTATATTTATAACTTCATCACAGGTATGATTATATTTTGCACATCATAAATTATATATGAAATAGAAATATAAAAAGTTGAAATAAACATAAAATAATGTTTTAAATATTTAATTTTCTATTTTATGGTATAAAATATTTTTCTCACTAAGTTTATTAGTAATAATGTTAATAACATTATTATATATATTTTATATATAATTCTTACATGTTAATATTAGTGACCAACTTACTAAATGTTCAGTTTGTTTGAAAATTGTTGGCTTACATTATTGTAGAGAAATCTGAATGTAAGAATATACATTCAGTTTATATCTGTGCTTAAATTTTATGGGTGCAATAACTTTTAAATTGAGAAATTTACATACACTGTAATATGTTGTAATAAACTGACAAGGGACAAAAAGCATACAGAGTGCCCAGATCTTGATTTCTAATACTGTTATTCAATAATAGGAAGCAGAGATCTTTGGATAAACAGCTGACTCCAGGACTGGGACAGGAAATACAAAAGATGAGCCTGAATCTTCTAGAGCTTCTTGTAGGGCCATAAAGTAAGGAAGCACTCAACAAATAAAACAAACAAAACACACACAAAACAAAACAAAACCCCACAATGATGCAATATATCTAAGGGACATAGGAGTTAACTGCGTCCCTTTGCCAGTAGCCAACACTGGAATAATCTGAGCAACAAAAGAAATAAAGCAGTAATGGATTATAACTGAAATTATAAAATAATTCAGTATGGGTTCATACTGACATAAATGACTGAATAAATAAATGGGGGACAAAAGACAAATCTCCAGTGAAGAATCATTCCAGATAGTTTATTTAAATACTTTGCCTTCAAGGATGTGGAACACATAAGCTTCTGAAAAGCCAAAACAATCTTGAAAAAGAAAAACAAGGCTGGAGTCATCACATTTCCTGATTTCAAAATATATTATAGAGCCACAGTAATTAAAAGAGTATGGTACTGATATAAAGGTAGACATATAGACCTATGAAATAGAATACAGATGGCCAACTGATTGTCAACATGACTGCCAAGCATACACAATGGGGAAAGAATAGTCTCTTCAACAGTAAGTGCTGGGAAAACTGGATATCCACATGCAAAATAATGAAAATGTATCTTAAACCATACACAAAAATCAACTTGAAGTGGATTAAAAAAAAAAGTAAGACTAAAATTGTAAAACTCCTGGAGGAAAACACAGGGGAAAAGCTTCTTGACATTGGTCTTGGAAATAATTTCTTGGATATGACACCAAAAGCACCAGTGACAAAAGCAAAAAAAGGCAAGTGAGACTCCTTCAGGAAGGTAATCAATCATTCAGTCAGTCTATAATTTGTTTTTGTGTCTGCTGATTAGCAAAGCAAGGTTGCAAGCCAGCCCACATACAATAGGAACTCCATGTACACTTGTGGTGAAGTCATATGAACACCACTGTCTTTTCCCATAGCAGCCTGGTTAGGGAGGGAAGGTAAACGCATGTAGAAATGAGATTGTGAAGCAAGTCAGTGTGCAGTAATAACTTCAATTTATTGAATATCTATTATATGCCAAGGAAATTTTAGCTGCTTTACATACCTAGTCAAATAGTAACAATTCAGTAAACTGGACATTATTATTCTTATTTATCTGTAACTGAAACCCAGAAAGATTAAACAATATGCTCAAGGCATGTCCTCACAGGTACTGAGTCGCAAACCTGATATATGAATCCAGGAAGCAGTTGGGCCCTTGCTCTTAATCACCAGGGCACACTGACTGCTGATACAAATACAACAGATATAGTAACGGACACAGTAAACATGTGCTTTGATAAGCATGCTGTGCAAGTGATTTTTCTTTCGTACGTAGCAAAATGTGAGCATTCTTTAACAAGAAAAAAGACATTTCTTATATACGTAGAAAGACTACTCAAAGGTCTACTCTGATATTGCAACTGAAGAGGCACACAAATGAGATCTCAAACAGCCAGAAGCTGATGGTCAATTTGGGGTTTACTGTGAATCCCTGAATTCAATGACTACCTTTTTTTTACTTCCCAATGTGATCAGGTATAAAGTTAAATGACCTGTGACTAATGCTGGCATAAATTTCCAGCTGCTACTCAAATATTTGGAAGTTGCTTATCACTAGAGCATGAGTTTTCTCACCCCACTTACCTCTCTTTTCTCAACTACCTACTATTTCTTTGTTTTTATAAGAGAAACACAGCAAACAAAAACAAATTCATAGAGTTCTCTCCTGCTTTCCAAATGGTTGATGTGTACCAGGTGAGAAATCCAGTAAATCAATGGATGCATGCTGCTAAATATCTGCTTAAACTTTCTCCTACAGAATGATATTAGGAGATTCATGTAAAAAGTTGTACATACTTTACATGTTATACAATCAGATTTTAAGAAATTCTCATCTCACCAATCATAGTTGAATTCTTGGATCCCCATTAAAAATACCACTAAATTATGAGAGCAACACTTACATAATAAGAAAACAAAAATGTGGTGGGATATTTATAGTTTCTGGTATATTAGTGTTACCATGTTAGCTCAATAGCATCACCCAATTAGGTTTTAAAAAAATGCTTTAACAGTGGTCTTTTCAAAGATAAATCTGAAAGCACTCTGGATATACAAATTAATTATCCTGTTTAAACACAACATTTTTTGATAAATTAAACTGCTGTAGATGAAGTTAATAAAGGTATCTGGAAACCAAACTACATAATAAATGAAAGAGTTAAAGATATGTCTAGAAAAGAGAAAATGGATTGGTGCAATAACTGTCTTTAAACATCTGAATGTCACTTCCATTCACTTCATTCTGCATGCTAACTATAACGCTTTTTGAAACTCATGTTCCCCTTTTCTGTTAGGCCTTCATACTTTTGTCTGCATCAGAAACAGCTGCTCTAGGTAAAGGTCTTTTCCTCTTTGAAGACTTTCTTGACATCCAACCTCACTGGTGAAAGGAGTACTTTCCTTAGCTTCTATAGCAACTCACTGTACTTACTTCATAGCATTGATAATAGTGGCTGACTGTTTGACTTGCTCATTTTTCAGGGGCAGGGATATTTTAATATCCATTTCCACATTCAGGATCTGATACTAACTTTGGTCACCAGCTAAGTATGTGTGAATGAATGGATGAATGAGTGAATGAAGAGCATACAGAAGGCAGGGTAGTCTTGCTCTCTGTTGCTGTCATGTGCCCTTTACCATTGGTTGAAATTATAGGGACAAAGAAATGACTTCGAGAACTGTCAAGCAGGATGCAGATTACTTTTCAAGGTACTAAGCTGATAGCCTTTAGTATTTGGGCACAGGATGATGTCAGAGGCACGATGGATGAGATCCCTCCATTTAGAGGAATTTGGAGTAGATAACTTCAAAAATACTTTTTTAAGTATTTTTTCTTCTTAAGCTGGACATTTTGATAAAATCTGCATTAGCTTTACCTAGAGTAAATCTATTCCACATTCAAATTCTGTCCATATACAAGTAGTTCTTTTAAATACAAAGATTATTCTCTACTGATCACATACCTGCTAGCTTCCTTTTTAAAGATAGTGTGAAGTATGGTGTATAAAATGAAACTGATATATATTTTTTAAAGTTGAGGTTAAGGAAAAGTACCTCTTAATTACACTTCCACCCTTGCCCTGAATTAAGAGTGTGCTTAGATAAACTGTCTTAACTCTGCATCCTAACAATGAAACACTATAATCTGCCTCATCAGGGTACCCTGTGTACTTATGGCCTAAATTTTCTAAGTTAATCAAGATGAAATATGGTATGTAAAATGCAAAGTCATCAGTATTAATACAATTCTGTGAGAGTCACTGTTAAAACTCTTCTTTCCCTGTTTTAACTTTTTTTTTAAACAAACTATGCTTTCAGAATAAATTAATAAATTCTGAATGAACTAACCAAAAGGAAAAATAAAATATATTACCAATACCAAATGTTATCCATGGAGAGTTAGCAGTAATAAAATATGACATCAAATAAAATGACAGGGCCATTCAGCCGATGATGGACACTTAGGTTGCTTCCATGTCCTGGCTATTGTAAATAGAGCTGCAATGAACATTTTGGTACATGACTCTTTTTGAATTATGGTTTTCTCAAGGTATATGCCCAGTAGTGGTATTGCTGGGTCATATGGTAGTTCTATTTGTAGTTTTTTAAGGAACCTCCATTCTGTTCTCCATAGTGGCTGTACCAATTCACATTCCCACCAGTAGTGCAAGAGTGCTCCCTTTTCTCCACACCCTCTCCAGCATTTATTGTGGCACATATAAACAATGGAATATTACTCAGCTATAAAAATAAATGAAATTGAGTTATTTGTAGTGAGGTGGATGGATCTAGAGTCTGTCATACAGAGTGAAGTAAGTCAGAAAGAGAAAGACAAATACCGTGTGCTAACACATATATATGGAATCTAAGAAGAAAAAAATGTCATGAAGCACCTAGGGGTAAGACAGGAAGAAAGACACAGACCTACTAGAGAATGGACTTGAGAATATGGGGAGGGGGAAGGGTAAGCTGTGACAGAGTGAAAGAGTGGCCTGGACATATATACACTACCAAATGTAAAATAGATAGCTAGTGGGAAGCAGCCACATAACACAGGGAGATCAGCTCAGTGCTTTGTGACCACCTAGAAGGGTGGAGTAGGGAGGGTGGGAGGGAGGGAGAGGCAAGAGGGAAGAGACATGGGAACATATGTATATGTATAACTGATTCACTTTGTTATAAAGCAGAAACTAACACACCATTGTAAAGCAATTATACTCCAATAAAGATGTTAAAAAAAAAAAGACAGGGCCTACATAGAATTTTAATTAGCTATCAAATTATACTTAATTTTTTTTAAAAAGTAAATGACAGAGGGCTTCCCCGGTGGCGCAGTGGTTGGGAGTCCGCCTGCCGATGCAGGGGTCACAGGTTCGAGCCCTAGTCTGGGAAGATCCCGCGTGCCGCGGAGCGGCTGGCCCCGTGGGCCACAATTACTGAGCCTGCGCATCTGGAGCCTGTGCTCCACAACGGGAGAGGCCACGATAGTGAGAGGCCCACGCACTGCAATGAGGAGTGGCCCCCACTTGCCACAACTAGAGAAAGCCCTCGCACAGAAACGAAGACCCAACACAGCCAAAGTAAAATAAAATAAATAAATAAATAAAGCAAAATTCCTTAAAAAAAAAAAAAAAAAGTAAATGACAGAAACATATACAACAAACCATAAAATTGCATCCTGCTTCAAATTCTAATGTAAGTATTATATGCTCCGAAAATAAACAGATATAAAAGATTTAAAATTCCCTTAAAGTTATTAGTTTGTACCATATGAAATTTTCATCTTAAAAAACTGCAATTCCAACTCCATAAATCACCACAAAAATAAGTTAGAGTATTGAAAATTTATATAATGTCTCCCACTTTTATTTTTCAGAAAACATGTTTTTCTTCAGAAAATTTTGGTTTTCTACCTAAATTCAGAACAATGAGGGAGATTTCAAGTATAACAGTCTTTAAAATTCTTCTGAAAATAGGGATTATGATAGTGTAATGTCTGTCACATAATACCTACTAAATGAGTATGAGCCTATGGAGAGAGGGGAAAAAGGAAATTAAGAGGTTAGCTTTCTGGAATAGACTTATTATATTTGAGATGTCACCACACTTCTACTGTTCCATCAGCTTGTGTGGATGTGTGTGATGAAGCACTCATCATCTGACAGGGAGGATTCCACACACATTCGTCTATTAAACTGTAAGGACAACTCTATTATTATTCTATTTATAGATGAGAAAACTGGAAAGAGAAGCATAAGTAATTTGACCAAAGTAAAAAAAATCATGAAATGGAACATGAGGAATATATGGGTTCAGTCTCTAGAGCAAACCCTTCCCTCTGCTGCCTCCCTTGTGTGGAAGGCCATCAATGAGAAAGTTCAATTACTGGCAGAGTAAATATAACTGGGTCTTCCTATATTTGTAATTTTAGTTAAAATTAAGAATGAATTGATGGATTTCTGGCCTTCATTTAGGATATAAAAGCAAGAAGCAGTGTCACTCCTACCTAATAACAAGAAGATGAATAATCAAGAAAATCACAACTTTTCTTGAATACCTCAACTAGAATATGTATTTGGTCAGCCAAAGGTCCTCAACTATTTCCACTGCATTGTCTTGACCTTTAAAAAGTTAATGTTATTGTGTTCCTAAATTACTTTAATAACCTATATCAATATATACATATAAGAAGCCTAATTTCATATCATTCCAGCTTTAGATTTTGTATAAATAAAAATAGTGCCTAAAAATTATTTTTTTAAATTTTATATTATGGAGTCGACATTGTTTTTCACTTTGGGTTTGAGAATGGTCATAAAATATATATGGTATAGAAAAAGATCCATCACCAATATATTTTAAAACTTTATTTTGGTCAATTACAAATAAACACAAAGCTCAGTAATTACTTTGAAAACAAATTTTTATGTTTTATATCCATCTAATTATTTTCACTTGATTTGTTATCACCAAACCCTCTATTCCCAAGAAATTATGAGTATAAAAACCTTCAAAAATAGAAATTTTAAAATCATAAAATATCAAAAATAGCAAATTTTTCTCTGTCTTCCTTTTATAGCATCAGGTTTTCTAGGTAGTTAAATTTCAGCGTTCAAATTATTTATCCAACCTCAAGTTTTCAAGGGTATTTGTGAAGCATTTTTAATAGATGCCTTACATTCTTGTCTTTAAAAACAATTTTAAAGCATTTCTAATAACCATGATTTTACTAAAAGTTAAGTTTTTTCTTTTAATATGGGTAAGGATTTTTTAAAGGGAAAATATTAGAGTTTAAAATTTAAAACAAAATACACAAGTTTCATTAAATAGTCAAAGCAACTCCTCCAAGATTCATTACTTTTTGTTTACATTAAACATTTCTAATAGAGACTGAAAGGAAATAGGAAAGGGCTATACACAGGTGTTTAGAAACTTTACTTGCAGTTCACTTACATAACACAGAGACTATAAATACTTGTATAGTAAATTCGTAAGTAAGTGAATGAAAGTGTCAAAAGTGCTTTACTGGTGCAAAATTACTCATGGTTAACTCTGCCCTAAATCTGCACAACACATACTGAATACCACTGTACATTCTATAGTTTTCTGAGCCAACTTGCCCTAAACTCTGGTAATAATATACCTCCCGAGTTTTACTTTAATATGATGCATCATAATTACCATGGCCAATGATCTTGCTCTCTCGGAGTGTTCCTTAACAATAACACTCCTTCAAAGGTGCGGTGTTAGTGTATTCCTCCTAGTAGACTCCTTACTCCATATCCCGAGTCCCTAAAAGTGAGGATGTGGAATAGCACACTCCTTCCTAAACCAATTGATAGGTCTGAACACATGGAAATTCTCTGAAAAATATGTTCTGTGTTCTCCTGATCTTGTGAAAAGAGATTTGTCTAGGTTTCATGGCCAGCACTTGAAATAAAAGCTGCTAATTTGATAATCATAATAAAATGTAATTCAGTCCCATGGGCTTTGGACTTTTCTTGAACCATTATATACATCAGAATTGAATAATTCAGAAGATATTTTTTGAGATCTTTACTGTAAAATCTACCTATAAGGATATCTAGAAAAACTTCATTAAAGGAATGATCATAATTACAATGTTGACATTCTTCTACAATATGAGTAATGGCTATTGATTTGATATTTGAAATTTAAATCTCTGAATAATAGCTAACATATGTTACATTCTCACAAAATTATCAAATCCTTTTTTCATGATGAAGCCTAGCGAAGGATACTCTTACTGCATATGTTTAGTTTTTGTAAACAGTAAAGAACCCAACACACATCAGGATTTCTTCCTGTGCGTGGTTTAAGATAAAATTGGAGCCTCTAAATCCAGGATGAATACAAATTTGGGAAGTACAATCACCAGCATTAGAATTGTCATCATATTCTCAAGTTTCTGGGTCAGCAGAGTTAATTAATTATTATGAAGGTTTAAGAGTAAAGTTATAAATAATAACAATAAATAAGTGAATTCATCAGTTACACAATTTGTATTGTAATGTTCAAAAACATAAGCAAAATCACTGACACATATTTAGCCAAAATAAATAAGAAAGTAAGTTACTGCTTGTCCTCAATGATTCTGATAAAATAAAATACGAATATTAAAGTATTATAGACACATAAGAAATAATTGAATCTAAAGGAAATATAATTGGAGCTAAATGTAATTTCTTGTTTGAAACTTTATACAAATACCATAGATTTTCTTTATTTAAGAGTCAAGCCAATTTCTCTCTCTCTACTAGATTCTACCCATATCAATTACTTGAATTCATGCATTTAGTAATTCATTTAGCAAACAATTATTGAACATTTATTATATGTAGAAAAAAATAAAAATTTGTGAATCAGCCTTTTCTGCATCCACCCATTATTTGAACTGCCTACTGTTAAGGTTAGTGGCTGTATTTTCACATGGAAGAGTATTACCAGTCTTTTCAAACTGATATGATTTCTGACCCAAAGAACTGCCCATCTGTCTCTAGAATATATCTACCTCTATTATATTTTCTTACACACTGATTTAAATTATTATCTCCAGAAATGCTAGCTTAAAATGGAAACCACTCCCACACACAGAGTTTCACAACAAATTTCAGAGAAAAGAACACAAAATATTCTGAGTGAAGCACAAAGCAACATATGAAAATCTACAGAATATTAGTTTGTTTGGAAGGCTGTTAACCAGAATACTGGCCATCCTTAATGTCTTTATCAAAGCCTTTTTCTGTAAGAATCATTGTGTAAGTAGAATTTTTACAAGTACAAGAAGTTATCCAAAGTACCTAGGCTAAGACATGCCTTGAGAGAGACAGGAACATGAAACTGGAAAACCCCATTCTTCTCTTCCTTCCTTGCTTCTCTTGGCACCCCTGCTCCATCATTTTTACTTGTCAATGCACTTGAAAGATGGTTAGTATACAGCCAAACTAGCTATATAATTTAAGTTCAGGAAAAGAGCCTATTCCAATCTTTATCAATATGTAGGATCACGTGACACAAACCTGGCTGACAAAGATCATCAGTGTGGGAAGTGGTGGGAGGTAGTACCATTTTGAGAGAAGAGGGCGTCATCATGGTCTAGGTGCACATTAAAAACTGTGGCTATTATACCTGCCAACGTTACATTTCATGGATTTTTAAGGTCTTTATACAACCTTTGAGGCATTTATTTTTCTCTTTTTAAATTCTAATTAAAAGACAAAAATATGTTAATGCTGCAGTAGTTAAGACAATGAATCTACCAGTATCTAATCTAGGACCATGTCAGTTCAGGTCAAAAAATTATTGTTGAAGGGTCTTAAAGTTCCACAAAGTCTGATGGAAAATATTAATAAATTTATTCAGAAACATGAAGAAAATAGCATATTAAATTAAAAATAAGACCCAACAATACATATTTGTAGCAAATGTTTAAGGTTTATATTATTTAAGCTGGTAAGGAAACATTGATTCAATTAAAAATGACCAAAAGAAAAAAAAATAATCAAAAGATATGAAAAGACAATTTATGCAAAAGTAAATATAATTAATGAACAAACATGAAAATGCTTCATTCAGCACAATCTATCAAACTATTTTCAATGCCAGGGATAAAGGATCAGTCTACTGTCCATAGCTTACAACAATGTGTCCACAGAAGTTGTGCCCAAAATGAGTACTAAAGACTTATTATTAGGTTTTTAAAAAGTAGAATTTCTGAAATGCAAAGTGTCTTAAATGTTATTTTATTTTGCTTTAGCCTCACATTGTATATTCCCCAAAGATAGCAGAATTAAGTTCTATTTTAATTCCTCTAAAAATGTATTGTCTTTATATTTCATAACTTCTATAAACAATAAACTAACATTGACTTTATACTCATTTTTCAAAAATGAGACATTTATTGGAATGTTAGATTACCATTGGTTTAGTAATAATTGAGCTCTTGGCCATATTCTACCTCATTTTGCACATATAATTTTTTGATGGGACATGGAGAAACCATATAAGTGAATATCATATTCATAAGTTCTACATGGATACTGCCTATTATTTACATTAACTATTTGTTATCTATGAAATATTTATCCTCATATATAGTATATTTATACTATATTTTCATTATGTGCATTTTTCATCTTTCTCTAATGGGAGTTTATTGAGAGATAAGAATAAGGCTTGCTAAAACCACAAAGAAATCTGATTATCATAGGTTCAGTCCAGACGAAAAATATTTACTATGAGGGTTAACTATAAGAAACTATAAGACAGACATTAGACCAGTGGCTGGAAATGCAGAGGTGATAAAGACTCTGCCTGTAAGGATCTTAAAAATGTAGTAAGGGGAAGACAGGCAAATAAAAGTAAAATATAGTAAAGAGGAAACAAGACAACTAAAACATGGCATGGAAAAAAGCTAAAAGGAGCTCTGGGACTATGGGTGAAGGATCCTTTCAGAAAATGGGGAAATAGCTGTTAGAGGAGATGATGTCCGAACCGAATCTTGCCAGGGACCTCACTTAGATGATATAATGGTGATGGCTCATATCTTGCTTTCCTCTTTTAGATTTTCGCTTATAAACTATTTTAATATACACATTTGGGAGCATGACTTTCTTCTTCAAACATCAGCTATCTTCAAAGGAGAATAATCTGTTAGTGGCAATCTAAACTCAGAAATCAAGTGCAGCTTGTTAATCCTGGTTATGTGTGACCTAATATACAGCTTAATAAATGATCCAGTTTAATCAATAGCACCATGCAGAGAGTACAAATGTCATTTTTTAAAACTTCTAGTACATGAATTAGCTGCTCTGGCCATAGTCACCCAGAGTTCAAGGATCAGTCAGCATTAAATACTAGCAGAATAATAAAATAAGTGACAAACTTTCCAAATAAAATTTCTTCCAAAAGTGAAGTCAGGAAATACTGTATAAGTTGCAAAAATTCCTATGAAAAATACTAATTTTCCAAAATATTTGGAAGTATGCATTTTCTTGGAAAAAAAAAAGGAATTAAACAGGTGGCTTCTGATCTACCAACATTTGATATACCAATCAAAACTGCTACCAACATTTATCACTAAAAGATTGAAAACTGATTTGTAAGATGTCATTTATGAGTCTCAAAATGGGTGCCTGCAATGCCTTACTTACTCTGTCTTTCAGATTTATACCTTTTTCAGATGAAATACCTGGAAGACAGCCTCCAGACTGATATGTAAAAAGCTGAAGCATATTCACTTGACAATTATGTGTAAAGCAGCAGATCATAAGCAGCCAAAATTCTGAAACCAGCAAAGGATACCAGAAGAGAAAGAATGTGAAAAATAAAATGATAGACACATAAAGACCATAAGAGTAGAGCCCATTATTAATGGCTACAGATTTTGAGACATTTCCGTGGGCATCCTTGTTTCACAGAGCTATTGAGTAACAAATGTTTATAATGGAGGAACAAAGTCATCAATAAAATGTGCAAGATGCTATGTTTAAGGGGACATGGAGATGCATAATTTACTTTAGATATATTTCAATTGTAATATTAAAATGCCCAAAAATGTTTTGAATATGAAGGAGAAATGATATTTATGTAAAAGATTCACTTCTGTGTATTAGTGCAATTTGCAATTTCAGAAAATAGATGTAGAATATTATCCTCATTTTTATTTTGCTTTGGTAATTTGCGCTTTATCAAGCTATGTTTTATGAATTTATGATCTTTAAATACAAAAAGCCCAGAAATAAATCCACACACCTATGGTCAACTAATCTATGACAAAGGAGGCAAGGGTATACAATGGAGAAAAGACAGTCTCTTCAAGAAGTGGTGCTGGGAAAACAGGACAGCTGTATGTAAAAGAGTGAAATTAGAACACTCCCTAACACCATACACAAAAATAAACTAGAAATGGATTTAAGACCTAAATATAAGACTGGACACTATAAAACTCTTAGAGGAAAACATTGGAAGAACACTCTGACATAAATCACAGCAAGATCTTTTTTGACCTACCTCCTAGAGTAATGGAAATAAAAATAAAAATAAACAAATGGGACCTAATGAAACTTAAAAGCTTTTGGACAGCAAAGGAAACTATAAACAAGAGAAAAGGACAACCCACAGAATGGGAGAAAATATTTCCAAACGAATCAACAGACAAAGGATTAATCTCCACAATATAAACAGCTCCTAGAGCTCAATATTAAAAAAAAAAAACCCAATCAAAAAATGGGCAAAAGACCTAAGAAGAAGACATACAGATGTCCAAGAGGCACATGAAAAGCTGCTCAACATCGCTAATTATTAGAGAAATGCAAATCAAAACTACAATGAGGTATCACCTCACATGGGTTAGAATGGGCATCATCAGAAAATCTACAAATGCTGGAGAGGGTGTGGAGAAAATCTACAAATGCTGGAGAGGGTGTGGAGAAAAGGTAACCCTCTTGCACTGTTGGTGGGAATGTAACTTGATATAGACACTATGGAGAACAGTATGGAGGTTCCTTAAAAAACTAAAAATAGAATTACCATATGACCAGCAATCCCACTACTGGGCATATACCCAGAGAAAACCATAATTCAAAAAGACACGCACCCCAGCATTCATTGCAGCACTATTTACAATAGCCAGGTCATGGAAGCAACCTAAATGCCCATCAACAGATGAATGGATAAAGAAGATATGGTACATCTTCTTTACCCTCTTTATAATGGAATATTACTCAGCCATAAAAAGGAATGAAATTGGGTCATTTGTAGAGACGTGGATGGACTTAGAGGCTGTCATACAGAGGGAAGTAAGTCAGAAAGAGCAAAACAAATATCATATATTAACACATATATGTGGAATCTAGAAAAATGGTACAGATGAACTGGTTTGCAAGGCAGAAACAGAGACACAGATGTAGAGAACAAACATATGGACACTAAGGGGGGAAAGCAAGGGTGGGGGGGTAGGTTGGGGAGGGATGGTGGGATGAATTGGGAGATTGGGATTGACATATATACACTAATATGCATAAAATAGGTACCTAATAAGAACCTGCTGTATAAAAATAAATAAAATAAAATTCAAACAAACAAAACAAAAGAAAGGTTTAAGGGAATAAAGAAAACTAAGGAGTGGCTAATTAATTTACATAATAGCATTTCAAAGGGCAATGATAAAGACTATCACACTGAAGCCCAGAACCTAAGTGACTGGCAAGTTTAACATAATACTAACATACTTTCTATTGAACTGTTTTAATACAACCTTTCCTCCTTCTCTGCCATTAAAAAACACTTTGATGACTCTTATCTACTATAGAATGAAATTCAAACTCTGTGACTTAGCCCTGAGACCCTCTACTGTCTGCTCTTCCCTATTTCTCATTTCTTTTGCTTTTCCCAGGACAGGATGAACTGTTAATGTCAGTGTTTGTAGATGACCACACCCCATGTTACCCGTTTTCTTTATTTTTGAAATTGCTACCTGGCCAAATGCTCACTACTGTGAACTACACTAGTAACTGTAGTAGGCGAACTGCACTCCATATAGGCAGGGATCTTGCTTTGTTCATTGCTGTATTTCCAGTGCTTGGAACAGAGCCTGGCATGTAGTAACTATGTGTTGAATAAATGGTTAAAGGATTGAATCAAAAAAAAAAAAAAAATCGTATGATCAAGCTAACTAAGAATGTTGTCAGATCAAATCTTTTCCCACCTATATTAGGGGTCCCCAACCCCCGGACCACGGACTGGTACTGGTCCACGGCCTGTCAGGAACCAGGCCGCACAGCAGGAGGTGAGCCGCGAGCAGAGAGAACCAAGCTTCCTCTGCCACTCCCCATCGCCCCCCCCATGGCTCGCATCACCACCTGAACCACCAACCCCCCAACCCCCCCTCCCCAGTCCGTGGGAAAACTGTCTTCCACGAAACCAGTCCCTGGTGCCAAAAAGGTTGGGGACCACTGACCTGTATCCTCTCATTGATATACTATGAAACTATTAAAAAATATTTCCATTAGATAAGCTACAAAAGTTAATGACCAGTTCCATAAAACTTAATGTAATATGCCTATGATGAGTTTCCTGAGCCTAGAATGCACTGTATTTTCAAGAAAACTCACTTTAGTATCCCTCAACTAACAATTTGGTCATTAATCATTTGCACTCTTTATCATATAAATGTAGTTTTCACTTTATTTCTCCTGTAAATGAAGCTCTTCTCTGAAAATAACACTTATTAGTACCAATAGAAGTAAAACTTAAGCATTTTAATTACTAAGCATTTTAATACATTCAATTGGATAGACACCCTGAAAAAACTACTGACTTCTACATCAAGCTTTACTTCCTGAATTGCAAAGTGTCTTAAATATTATTTATATTTGCTTGAGCGTTATATCTTATATTCATAAATTTAATTCAAATAACAACTCATTTCTGCCTTTATTCTAAATAATACCCTTTTATTCTAACAAAAGATTTAATATGCATTATATTCTCTAAAATACATTATGGATATAAGTTTTTCTACAGAAAATGGAAAATGCAATGATATTTTGAAGTTTGGAGAGCATGCCAAGAACATAAAATGATACCAACTTATTTTTCCCCACTAATATTTCTATATGAGAGGGAAACCATGATTTCAGTTTCTTTTTATTTTCCCCTACAAATATCTTCTTTATGACCTAAAAGTATATTGCTTCATATATCATATGAAAACATCTTATTCCTTTTGGTCATATTTTTAAAATATACTCATAACAGGTACTTAGTTGAACCTAGATATCTACCCGAATTTGAAAACTTATACTCACATAAAACCTGCCCATGTATGTTTATAGCAACTTTATCCATAATTGTCAAAAACTCAAATGAACTAAGATCCTGTTCAATAGGTGAATATATAAATCAACTGGAATAAAAAATACTGACTTCTACATCAATCTACATCATAATTTCCATATCACAGGAAATTATTCAGAATTAAAAAGAAATAAGTTATCAAAAACACAAAGACATGGATGAATTTCAAATTAATATTTCTATGTGAAAGAAAGAAGTCATTATGAAAGTCCACATATTGCACAATATGACATTCTGAAAAGGCAAAACTAAAGGCACAATAAATAGACCAGTGATTTCCAAGAGTACAGGAGAGGGGTAAGGGCTGAATAAGTGAAGCCCAGGTTTTGATGGTTTGTTTAAGGCAGTAAATCTATTCTAAAAGATACTGCAATGGCGGATACATAATACTATAAAAAATTCAACCTTAACATATACAATTAAAAAAATATTTAGAAGGCCAGAGAAGTCTAGAATAGAATGCAAATGTGGCAAAAGAATCCAACTGCATTATAAATGTATGAAACAATCTCATTGAAGAAGATAAGGGGGAAAATATTGCTGAATTAAGTAACTCTGGAAATGAGTGGGGTCGGTAAGACTAAAGGCAAAGGAACTAACTATAAGCACTGTGCTCTACTTGATAAAGTTGTTTCCAATGGAAATAGGGGTTAACAATTCTGATACTGCCATACATGTATACTAGAATTGAAAAACTGAGTAAATTGGTAGCAGATGGTGGGATACCAGTTTCTCAGTATTTGAGTGGGATGTCACAGATAAGCAAGGGGAGGAAGCTAAAATCATTCATATGGTAATGATTAGAGTGGGATACATCCGTAAGAATTCATGTTTAGTGTAATATAGATACAGATGAATACAAAAAGAAATATGTATAGATATGTGTATAAACTAAAGTTATTATATACACATGTATCCTTGCTCCTTGCTCTGTAAGCTAGAAGCAAAGTCACTCCAGTATTAAGGAACACATTTAGCACCAAGATCCAAGTTTCTAATACCATTATCCAACAAATGGAACCAGAGGTCCTTGGATAAATGGCTGATTCTAGGACTGGGGTAGCAAGTACAGAAGTTAAGGCTAGAGCATCTTATAATGCCAGAAAGTAAGAAAGTATTTTTTAAAAAAACATAATAATATGGTTATGTTAAAGAGACCAAGGAGCCAATTGATAGATTCCTCAATGGATAAAGCTGAAACAATCCAGGAAAAAATAAGTATATTAGATTGAAATTCAAAGTATAAAATAAATATCTAGGGCTTCCCTGGTGGCGCAGTGCTTGAGAGTCCGCCTGCCGATGCAGGAGACGCGGGTTCGTGCCCCGTTTCGGGAAGATCCCACATGCCGCGGAGCGGCTGGGCCCGTGAGCCATGGCCACTGAGCCTGCGCGTCCGGAGCCTGTGCTCCGCAAATGGGAGAGGCCACAACAGTGAGAGGCCCGCATAACGCAAGGAAAAAAAAATAAAAAAAATAAAAATAAATAAATAAATAAATATCTATGAGTCCATACTGATGAAGGAAGGAAGGAAAGAAGGTCAAATTCATTATACAAATGAATTATAAATAATAATACTGTATGCTACAACTGAAGGAGGTGAAGCATGACTCTTCACTCCTTAAATGTGGGTTGTGTACAGCAACTTCCTTCCAAAGTACAGTATGGGGAGGGAAGAAAAAAGAAAAACTTCATAGTAAAGAAAACTGACAAACACTACCTCTGGCAAGTACTGAAGATTAACACCACAAGTGATTTCATATAGACAATAGGTACACTTGATATAATGTGATGAGTATGTCACTTTAATTTTGTTGTCTTTCACTTCAAAACCAATTATGAGGAAAACATCATACCAATATCGACTGAAGAACATTCTACAAAATACCTGACCAGTATTCCTCAAAACTCTCAAGATTATCAAAAACAAGGAAAGCCTGAGAAACTGTTTTAGCCAAGAGGAACTAAGGAAGGATGATGAACTAATGTAACACAGTATGCTGAAAGGGATTTTGAAACAGTAACAAAACATTAGGTAAAACAAAAGATTTCACTCAAAAATATCTGGATGAAATATGGACTTTAGTTAATAATAATGTATACTGATGCATGATTCATGAATTGTGAAATATTTATGATAGCAATGAGTTAATAAGGGAAACTTGGTGTGGCGTATATGGAATCTCTGTATCCTTTTTACTACTCTTTTGTAAGTTTAAAACTGAAATAAAAAGTTTATTAAAATGAATGAATTGAAATGTGTATACACAAATATCCACGTAATGGTAATATGCCTCACGCATAGTCATGCCTGTATCTATCACTCAAGATTCTAAAGTAACCTACAACAGTGCTATTATATCATTTAATAACATTAATCTAACAGTAATTAAAATTCTAGACTTGTAAGGTGATCTTATGTTAAGAAACATTTGTTCTTTAATTAGACTATAACCACCATATTCTACCAGGAAATTTATTTTGATGTTTTCTGCCCAAATTAAATGATAAGTAGAACAACCCATTCAATGTAGATATTCTGTACAGCTTGATTAAATTATTGTAAACTACTCATCTGTGTATTATTATATAAGATTAAAAGCTTTTGAATAAACCCCAAATAGTTGACGAAGTTGGAATATAACTAATTATGTCCTCAGTTTACACAATGATCTTGTATTTCAGTTAAAGTTTATTGAATGGATAGTGTATTTCAAATTAATATCTTATTATATGGTAAATACTGAAGATTAATTGAAATGACTATTTTGTTAAAGCAGTAGACATATTTGAACTATGTTAAAGAAAAAAATTATTCTGACACTTGTCAAAGTGATAAGACTTTATACAGGACTATTGTGATAGGTGTCAAGACTATGACAAAAAGGGAGAGAGACAGGGCTCAAGGCTGAATATAGCAAGGAAAAGTGAGGATTTATAGCCAAGGAGCATAGTGTGAGGTTAGTAGATGGAAAATTACTAAGAGGAGACATAAAGAGTAGGGAAATTTTTGCTAAACCGACTTAAAATTCTTGCTGAAGCAGGCCAAGATGATCAGATATCAAGGGTGAGGAATAAGAAATTTGATCAGATATGGAGGAGGATCAGGTATTCAGGGTAAAGGATTCTTGTTGCAACCGAACTAGGCAAACCAAAGACAAGGCCCAAAGAAAAGGCTTAGATGAAAAGAGGGCTCAGAGAGTCTGTCTTAAGTTTGGACAGCTGAGACAACCAATTTACGTACTCATATTAAGTCAATTAAGACAACATGTAAGCCATATTTGTTATTTTTGAGGTGACTTCAAAGACAATTTTGTATTTTCAATCCAGGTAGCTGTACCCAATATGAGTCTATTTTTAGAAACAAATAAAAAATAAGTTTCTGTCATTAGGTTTACAGTACATAAAAAATATGTTCCTTTTAGAAATATAACTTCTCAGACCATATTAGAAAACTGGGTGATCATTTATTTTGATCACAAAAACGTTCCATGAAGAGCCAGCTGCCTAATATTTGCCCTGCCCATCAGGCTGCCCAAGGCACACACAGAAGAAAAGCAGAGGGAGGGTTTTCCATCTCTCAGTTCTGTCGTACCTGCAGCAGTGATCTGACTTCCTTCAAATGCCTGCTGCCAGCCTCAGTTGATCTGAACCCCAGAGGAACGATCTAGCCTTGCCTGGAGACTGTGGAGCAGCACTGACTTGAACTACCCAGTAATCTTCTCTGCCATTCAGTGGGCTGCCACTGTAGCTTCTTTAATAAGGTTTGAAATCCTCTTCTAAATTCATCATTTCTTGGGTCCTCTCCTTCATCCCTAGAGCATCTTTCAGAGTTCTCTTTCCATCTTAATTATCACTCTCCTTATCACAGCTTAATAATCCTCTATAGTAACTTTTTTCTACTTAAAGTACTGTGTGCTTTCTCTTTCCTGGTTAGACCAGGATTGATATGTCCTGTAAAATCTTCTCCCTCAGAATTAACACAAATAGAAGATGGATCGATGAATGAATGGACAGATGGATGGATGGATGAAAGGATGGAAGATGACAAATAGATAGATAGATATTTACATACATATTGTGTTATTTTGTATTGTGCAAATGAAATGCAATATTTATTAACAAATTGAATCAAATACACTGAAATCCATTTTGACTTCCCACTTAATTCCCTGAGCACCTGCATAAATAATCCATACAATTCAGCACTATAAATTAGGTATGGAGAGGATTTAGTTAGAAAATTTAAGATGTCTGCATAAAAAACAAACAAATAAAAAAAAGCAGGACTTGAAAATATCCAGTATATTACTTATTAGAAAAAAAAAAAAACGCCCTTCATTGACTCCTTTGGAATGAGTTTTTTTTTTCAGAGATTCAAAATAACAAGTGGTACATATTTATTGACAGGTCTATAAAAAATGTAAAAAAGGCAGTAAGGTGGACCTTCCCTTAACCTCCTTGACACCCAAGAAATGATGGCGCCACTAGACTGTTTGTTCTATAAGTATGTAAATACAGATCTGTTCTTAGTCCCAATTTATGATATATATATATATATATATATATACACACACACATATATATATATCTTAATTAAGTATTAAAAATATATTTCATTTTAATATATTCAGAGATGATTAGTAAATTCACTTAATTATGAAATTTATTCATCTTGAAGGAAGTTTAATATAAAGACTACACTCTAAGAAGAAAATACTCCATTAGAGGATTTATTTGGAAAGCAAGTAAAATGAATCCATATGATTAAAAGCTAACTGTAAGTATACCAAAAACTCCATTACAACTACTCACCCATATTAGCATAATCATTTTTTTAAGTAAAATCTATTTTCTTTTTAAATTTTATTTTCACCACACGCATGGAATTTAATTCAAGCAAAACAAAATCTCAATTAATAACTGGAAAGTATATAAAAATTTCCTGGAAGTGTCTTATGTTTTCTAAAATATGAATTAATTAAAACATTACAGAATATTAACTATTAAATGTATTTCTAAATTAGAAAGAAAAGATTAGATTATTTTTGTCTAAAGATATAAAGCATACCTCCAGTTAGGAAAACTTTTCAATATTATTTAGAACAAAGAATTCTAAATATCCTACATTCTCTAAGGTGTGTATTGCTATGTCAGATACCCCTTATGAAGAGGATTTGTTTTAATCTCTCTGAAAACAAATATCATGAAAATATTATTGACAAAATTAATGTGGTTAATGTTCATAACAGGACGATTTTTAAATCATGATACGTGTCTGTAGACATTTTCATAATTAAAGTTTACACAAATAAGACTTTTACAAAGAGTATTAATGAATGTATTTATCAATGTGATAAACCAAGTGTCTGTGTATAAATTTTGGGGAATTCAAATATACACAAAAATTGCAAATAGCATCCATTGACTCTTGGTCAATAATAAGGCAGAATCTATTGCTAAAAGTATAAACTTCAGCAATGAAAGGTCAAGAAAACAAAATTCATGAACTAGCCAATTTTTTTTTTTTCTGTTACTATCAGCTATAATTAGGTACATATACTGCAATAAAACTTTACAAACCATGCTTAATGAACATTGTATTGTTGATGTAATGTGAACTATCTTTGGGGAAAAGGTTAAAAAACATGGCTTAAGGTTCCTTTAAATTTTATTACACTAAGATATATTTAGTGAAGGATAGCATTTAGTTGAGTTAAATTTAAATTTAATAAAAGAAGAATCAAGCAGCTGAAGAGAACAATGACAGATACCCCACTCCGGAGAATAAGAAAAAGAGATTAATGAAGTTAGATTGTGAGAGATAATGCCCTGTGCATTTTCCTACTCTGTAAAAGTTCTGAACTGGGGATAGACTGTAACTGTAAGGTCTATGTGATTTTCTGAGGCTGCTTCTCAAGAATGGTGAAGCCGAGGATAGTGTATTTGGATCTTCTCTCACTTGGTTACAATAGGATCCATCGCTTTATGTTATAGCCAAGGAAACTGAAAGAGACGCATTTCTAATTTAAAAACTTTAAAGCTACTATAGAGTGATTATTAGCAAAAGAGTCATGTAAAATATCTACACAAGGTATTAAAAGATAGTTAACACTTACTCAATGCATATGATGTGCCCACAAACTATCAATGCATATTTACCACAACATACTTATGAGACATTCAGACCTAATATTTTGTTAAGCCCATTTTACTGATGAGGAAACTAAAATATAGAAAATATTATATTAAAATTCCCAGTAAATAACAGGCAGACTTTATTTGATTTCAACGGCAATTCCCTAAGGAATTAGTTTTTATTTCTATTTAAAGTTTACTGAAGTATAATTACATACAATAACATGTAGTATTTTTAAAGTATGAGTTTTAATTTCATTTTCCCTTTGTTCATGACAGTATATAGAAATACAGTTAAATTTTTCTATTGATCATTGTATTTCTTCATCTTACTAGTTCTAGGAGATTTTTACAGCTGCTTTCTCATCATCCTCCTCTCCCTTCCTCTCTTATTTTTATGATCCCATTTACATATATTAAGTACAATATGTTCCAGTTGGTGTTACCCTTGGGGTGGGAAGTGACTGGAAGGGACATGAGACTACTGGTAATGTTCTGTTTCATTGTCCAGAAGCTGATACACAGGTGTGTTCAATTTGTCATGACATCCATTGAGCATTATACTTATTTATGTTTCTCTATAGGTACACTGCATTTCAGTAAATAATTTTCAAAATAAAAAATAAAACAAACCCAAAAATAGTGATACTGTTACTGCCCTATGTATATATTTTTCATCCAAAACCCTACCAATAATCACTAGGCTTAAAGCTTCATAAACACTGAGCTAGCATTAACAGTCTAACTTTTGAAAGCTGCAAGCAGACTTCAAATACTAAAGAAAAAAATATATAGTAAGGTAAACTTTAAGACAGTTTATTGAAAATGATGACATTCATTTCAAGAAGATAATAATATCATAGTCTACTAGACATTAAATTTACTCTATCTTTTCTCAAATATTCAACATTTTCCTGGTCAACCAAACTAACACTGGATTTGATTTCATGCAAATTGGCATTAGACTTTTAATTTGTATATCATGTGACATGTAAAGGGCAGAGCACTTTCATCATGTGGATTAATTTTCAGTATAATAATCAATAATTAATATCCAATGGAGTTGGGACTTGGAAATGGATAATAAAATGTTTAATGTGTGACAAAATTGAATACAAAGGGCATGATTTAAAAGAAAAGGAAATGCCATTTAAAAAAAAAAAAAAAACTATAACTTAAAATAGGTCATGGCTGGAAAAAAGAATGGAGTCTCCCCGACTAATTTTGTGAGTTTTAACCTGTCAGTGCTTCTTCAGCTCCAGTTGTTAGACTTTCACTCCTGCTTTCTTACCTAGAATTATTTAAACTTCCTTGTCTAACTTTGGATTCCACAGGAATATCCAAATTCTTGAGAAGACATATAGTGATTTAGTCTGGTAGTTACCTCTGTCAATATAATCTGATGTAATATTTAATACATGCCACGTTCAACCCAAATGTCACTTTGGACTTATCTGCCATTCGAGAATTTAAGAAAAACTAATTTTAAACATCAATTTTGTCATCTGTACAAATATGGTATCCTTCCCAGAAACTCTATAAATCCCAAACCCACTTATTTTTTTTTTCCCTGTCTCTCCTCATCTATAGAGATATCTTGATTTTGCCCCAAGAAAGCCTATAAACATATATTGGCTCTTTTGCTGGTTTACAATAGAATAACTGGCCAAATAATCAGTTTGAAAACTTTACTGGAGACTTAAAGAATTTCATAAAGATATTAGGTCACAAAACAGAGAGCCTTCTACAATATCCTGGGTTTCTAGTTTACCTTCTAATGATTTGAGGTTGGGATCTGCTGTGTATGAGTTTTATTACAGGAAATTCTTGTGAGCAAAAATTAGGTAGAAGTGATCAGAATTTTGTAGAGACATGAGAAGGCAATGTAGCTCTGACCATTGTGAAGGAGAGAAAGAAGGGAGAAAGACTGGATGAAAGAATCTCAGATCATAGTGCAGTCTAAAAAGTTAGGCAAGGCTGACCAGGAGTGATTGAACCAAAATTATCCATCAGAGAAATTCTGCTTCTCCCAGGAACAGGGTTGCCTTAGTTTCCCTGTTGCACTCAGTCATTCACTTGCAGCAGCCCATGGGAAACATATAATCAGGAGAAATGCAGTGATGGATTGAGTAGAGTAGCTCAAGTCATCAGACATTGTATTAAGAGATCTGAAGGCAAATTTTCCTGACTGGCAGAGCCCAACCCTTGCACCACACAGATAATCCACACAGGTATGGGAAGGATTGATCTCCTGGGTCTCACTTCCTAAGAGGCATGTCAGAAGAGGGAGGTTAGTGAGACTAACTGTATCCCCGATCACTGCAGTGTATTTCAGAACTACGACTGGTACTCATCCTCTCCCTACTCCACTGTCCATTGAATAGAATTTCTCCTTGACCAGACTGTAGTTAGACTTCTCTAAACACTCTTCTTGACTAAGCCTCAACTTTGGAATTCATCCTTGCCAAGTCTAACTTAAGCAAGAATCTTGCTAAGTCATCCTTGATATCTGATAACCCTTGATATCTGATCAAGTTCCTCATCCCCCACCTTTGATGTACAAGTCATTGGCCGGCCTTCAGCAAGAATCCTGTTGTTGGTTTAGCAAGAATCTCCCTAACCTTGATATATCCTTTTAGTAATCTTCCATCCATTCACCCCCTCACTCTGCTCATTGGCTATAAATCTCCAAGTCTCCTTGCTATATTTGGAGTTGAGATGATCTCTTTCCCCTATTGCAGTAGTCTTAAATAAAGTTTTCCTTACCATTTAAACAAGTGTCAGAATATGCGTTTTCCTTTAACAGTATTCTGAACCCCTCTCCCCCTCATCTATCACCTTCATAGGTCTCAGTGGCTTACTTAATAGTTAAACAAAACCTCCATCCCTACGGGTTCTGGACATTTCATTATCATAAACTTCTCAGGTTGCAAATGTTGTATGGGCTCATTCATAGTTACATTAGGGCAAGGAAGTACCAGGAGAAACCTACAAAATCACTAGGTTGATAAAAGGGCCTGACCTCTCTTACTAGCTAGTGTCAATTGCCTTTGCCAGTACTGCAACACCTCTTCACACCTGCGAGTCTCTAGGCACAAAAATTCTAAAGGGCCCTGACAGTATTCAATGAAACCTTTGCAGATTTGCCTGGCTAAATGTTAAACCCTTTGTTAGGACCAGGATTTTCAACCCTGAAGAAGCCAGTGAGTGAGGTAATCAGCTCAAAAAATATTTCATGGTCTTTCTCAGAAAAAACTTCCAGTTTTTCAGGCATTCGGCAGTTAGTTGGGCCCATGTGACTAGTTATGACCAATGTAATGTTATGAATCTCTTCCAGGACAAACTAGTGAAAGACCCTCCAACTGCAGTGATGTTCCAAATGGTTAAGATACAAGGCACTGGAGTCATCTTCAGCAAGGTCCCTAAGGGACTGAGGATGTAATCCCCCACTCAGTTGCATTTCTTGAGTGAGGAAAAGAAAAACTTTCAATGATTTAAGTCACTGATATTTGAGGTTTAATTTGTTACATTAGCATGACAATCTTTTCTGAGTAAAACATACCTAAATTTTTTTTAAAACAGAATTTATTGTCAATACTTTACAGAAGTTTACAATATACTTATATACATATATGAATATATATGCATTTTATATAACTAAATATAAAAAATGTTGGAATGTTATTTTTCCTCAGAAAAATTTGCCTTTCATATGAAGCTGACACATGGTTGTTCATATTATGTGTATATCAAATAGAAATAGGATGCCTTTTCTTGTGTGTAGAGTGTAGATCTGAGTTCTCAAAACTATCATTTAAATATCCAGAATGAATTGGTGGATTATCTTCCCCATCTCTGGAAACAGAACTGAGAAAAAACAGCCAGCCATATGTCATTATATTTAAATAATATGTGAACACATAATGGTGATCAACAAGAGAAACATTACCTAGAAAGAACACTTACACACATAAATGCACTTACATACATACTCGTATGTATCAACATGAAGACTATCTGTACACACTTACATTCACACAACCCATAGGCACAATAGTCTGTGAGATTGAAAATAGGGCAGTTGAAGATCAATACTTATCATATTTTCAACACTCTCTTAGTGAAGCCCTTAGTCACTAAAGCAGACTGTCATTGACAAGACCCATCTTTCTTCAACAGCATTTGACAGATGTAATTGATTAAGAAATGTCTAGAACTGTTATTTAGCTCAAACTGTACAGGTAAAAATCCAGAAAAGGTCTTCTCTAGATGGTAATCTAAAATAAACTTTCAATGTCAAGCTTGCTCTACTACCAATCATCCACTTCTGACTTTAATAAGTGCATTCTTCCCTGTGTATCTATTATTCTATTAATTATAAAATGCTATCTCCATACATTTTCTTTGAATACAGCATTCTTTCAATGCAGACATGATTTATAATTAGAGAAGAAAGGCAGTTTATAATAATAGTCTGTAGCCAGTAGCTTAAAAATCAGTTACAATTTGTGAGATGTAATGCTTCCAACCCGCACATCAGAACAACAAATAAATGACTAAAGAAACTCAGGAATATGTCTATCAATCCATACACTTGAAAATAAAAGTCTTCATGCTATACAACACAAACCATATTTATTGTTAATGAAGAGCTTTTACTGAAACAATATCCTTCTTCTTAGGGCAATATTACCTTTCCAAAATGAAACCTTCCATTAAGCAAAAAGTAAACTAAGTAGTTAACTCTGTGTCCCTGTTTCCTGTGCCACAAGTGGTTTTATTTAGGGTCTTTCTTAGATTATGACAAACTATAAGATAGTGAAGAAAGTTATGTTCTCCAGAAGACAAAAAATTAAAATCAGTATTTACATTTATATTGAAAAACAATGTCTCCGTTTTGGGACAAATTCCCAAAATCTTGAAACTTTTAGCATAGTTCTAGCATTAAGTTCATGCTTCCAGAGGAAATGACCTAAGCACATTTTGAAGAACAATAGCAAATACACTGAATTGTAACTACGAATTACATTTATTTAATCTTTCTATAAGTACTTATTGAGTGTCTTCTATATCTCTTATGCTATAGGGTTAGCTATGGAAACAAAATAAAATAATGATTTTGTTCTCAGGAGGCTTACATTGTCATGGGTGAAAGAAAAACAAAATCAAGTAAATCAATTAATAAAATTATATTATTATGCCAGAGTATAAAATTAAACCACTCTAGAAAATAATTTGTAATTAGATAAATTAAGTGCATAAGCATATTGCTAGCAGAAAGTGAGATAATTTACGTGTCCATTACTAGCATACTTCATCAGTAAAATATGGTGTGACTTACAGTGGAATACTGTCAGATGTAACAAACTAAAGGTACATATAGCATCACTGATAAATTTTGAAAGTCTGTTGACTCAAAAAATTAGAAAATCAATGAGAGCTATAACACAATACTTTTTACATATATTTAAATATATACTTAACCAAAACTGCATTATACATGTTTTAATAAAATACCCATACTTCATTCATTTACCAAACATTAGAGTGGGATCCCTGAAGAATCAAACAAGGAAATGACAGCAGAGATCCAGGGAGAAAAATAAATAATAAAATAAAAATAATAAAAAATAAAACAAGAGAAGGGACTTGTACACAACATTAATGATAATTTCTCATGGATTGAGAAATATTTCCAACTAAATCCTCTATGTCAGAGATTTGCAAAAAATACAAAGAACAGAATAACATGATCAGACAATTTGCTTTGTTATCAGGAAATACAATGCAAAGCAATGGTAGGATACTGGCTTCCTTCTCTTAAACTGGCAATAATGACAAAGTGTGCTAATATCCAGTATTGATGAAAATGCAGGACAATATAAATTCTATAAAGTGTTGAGGGGGGTATAAAATGATGTAATATTCTTTCAGGACAAAAATGTTAATGGTACATGCTAAATGATCTAGCTATTTAACTTCAAGAGCTGTATTATAAAACTAAATGTTCCCCCATGATTTTAAAAAATATTGTGTTTCCACTCTGGTATTGGCAGTTTTGCTCCCTTATAATAGACTTTTTTGATTATAACAGCTTAAATTTTATGGATAAAATTAGAAATTTTATTTTTTAAAAGGTAACTTCCTGAGAAATCTGTAGTATAAACATAGAGAGGCGTATTGTTGAGGAAGTCAAAACTTGGACCAGTGATTGCCAAAGTGTGTTTCCTGTTTTTTTGTTTTTTTTTTAATGGATTTTCTCAGAGGTTGAGCCAAAGTCAAGAAGCAGTATGGGAAATTAAAACTATGAAACCTGGAATTTTCCTTTTTGGCTGGGGGAAATAGGGAAAAACATCTTGGAAACCTTGATGAGGTAGATAACCAGAGAAGAGGATTTCCTAATTCTGTGTATGAACTCCACATATATATGTGTGATAGATTCAAAGAAGCACTGAAAAGGCTTAAGGTACTGAACTAAAATTTTAAAAGGAATCACATACAGCAGGTAAGGTAGGGATTAAAGATCCCTATCCAAGGAAATTAGATAGATAGATGATAGATAGATAGATATAGTACACACATAATATATATATAATGTCATAATTAGATATAGACATGTATATATACATAGGCATTGTAAAAATATAGTAAATTATATTGTATATCATATGATTTCATCAAAAATATCTGTAAATATCTCTCTCCCTAAAAGTGTACATGAATTTCTTAAGGTTAAGGCTCTCCAAGAAATGGTTTCATCTCTCACTTTCTTTACATACAACTGCATGTCAGCCATTATTCTCTAATAGTCACTTCCATATTCAGAGATTCAAACAGTTCTTTCTCTGACTTATATTCAAATTTTCCAGCTACTTTTAGGCATTGCTGCTAAATATTGATCAATGCTTTCTTTCTGATCTCATCCCAGGTAGCTTGCCACCATTCATTAGCAGTCTAATTTGTCAAATGAACAATACATATTTACTCTAACTGCTAAAGAATAGTTTATAAGTACTCAGATCATTGAAAGCAAATGCAGTTTATACTAGCAAAACTCCAGTAAACTGGATTACAAACAATCAAGAGTACTAGGAGCTATCAGATCTGAAAGCAATTATCTCATAGAGTACTTTTACTTTGTCAAATTCAATGCAGCATATTATACCACCTAAATGATGCCAAACAACATGCAAACTCCACCTAGGACAGACCATTATTGTGACATACAAATATGTTCCTAATTATAAAGCTAAATAAACATCAGATTTTGCCATGATA
The DNA here is from genome assembly GCF_000442215.2 of Lipotes vexillifer. Lineage (NCBI taxonomy): Eukaryota > Metazoa > Chordata > Mammalia > Artiodactyla > Lipotidae > Lipotes > Lipotes vexillifer. The sequence goes on along the minus strand of NW_006778701.1, from coordinate 447,822 downwards.
ATCTTTTCAGGTTCAAATAACCACAGATAATAAATAAATTAGCCAATAAGTCCTCTAAATATGTTCATGTTTATGGGATCATATTGTGTGTGTGTGTGTGTGTGTGTGTGTGTGTGTGTGTGTGTGTTTAGTTGCTGTTACTCTTTGCCCAAAATGTAGCATCAGCAATTTTGGCAGAAAAGAATACTGAGTAACTTTGAACAAATATCATTTGTCATAACATTCAATTTAGAAAGCACTGCAACCGTTTCAAGTAAGGGCAGCAAATAGTCATTAAAACTCTGAAAACTCTACCACATGGTTCCAATCGTGGTGTTCCCTTTATTGCAGTCAAACAGAAAATAGTCTTTACTATGGAATATTCATCTACCACTAGCAATAATTACTTTTCTAATTAATGTTTTTAAGTTAACTATGTATTACAGGATAAAGAACACATCTATGTTACAGTAACTGACAGACTGCTGTCAGCCTTCTTTGTGTTATTATGCAAATCATGTACTTGATGCTAGAAACATACTGAATGGTAATTTCAGAGGTAAAACTTAACACACAGAAAGTTATCTTGACCATTTTAAATTCATCTCTCTTTAATTTTCTACAAAGATAAAAACAATCCTGCAATTAGTTTAAAGCATGTAATCATAGGAATAGGAGAGCCTTAAAGACCACTAATAAATACCCCTCCCCTAAGAGAGAACTACATGGAAATAATTTTAGGAGGTAAAATACCCCCTTTCACTAAGGAGCTTCTACAAACTCTAAAAACTCTGGCTTCCAAACATTCCATCCTTCTTTGTTCTATCACTCGTTTCATATCATTGATAAGTCTATTTTCTTTTATTCACTTTCAACACAGAGAGGAGTACTTTCATTTTAAAGAACTATATTTTAACTTTTCCCAGCCAAATGATTCTAGTTCATCTGTAATTTTACATGAACAGGGTAATTCCTAAATTAACTTAATATGAGTTTTTGATGAGTATTAATTTTGACTAAGAACTACAGAAGACACAATCACTGCATATGACATAATACCTGACTTTGAGAAATTAATACTCTTGTTGCAGGCAATACATATACTTATAATGTTATCAAGAATTTTTTTAAAGCAAATAGAAGACCCATAAAATTTGATATAAACAGATTCCAAATATATTTTAAAGAAAATAATTTATATTCAGATTTAGAAATATGAGAAAGAAACATATTGTTTGTAATTATCAAGGCATGCTTCTCAGAACATTCAGAACTGGAAATAACCCTTCAGTAACTAGTAGATTATTTTTAAGTGAAGAGGGGAAAAAAGAAAACATTTCATGTGACAAAAAAAAGATATAACACTTGATGTTCTGCAGAGATAAGGGGTGATGTAATTTAATTTGAAAATCATCATGTCTAGAGTGTTGCTGAATAGTAGAAAGTGCAGTAGGACAGCTTCAGAGAAGGGGTTTTAGTATGACTGGGATGAAGAGTTTGAGCTCATAAGAAATGAAAGATAACAGCAGGTTCTTAAATGAGAAAGTTACTCTTTTATAGCAATGCTTCTGGCATCACTTTATAGATTTCATTCCAAATAATTGCCATGTAATTAAAATTGAACCCTAGCTTTTATTAATTTCTGGTTATGAAAAATAACCCCAAAAAGGAAAATTAATTTCTTCTTCAATGATCTATTTAGAGATTTCTATTTCAAGTACATGTGAATAAAAGGAAAGACATGAGATTCTTTGCCAATTAATCTAATACATAACCTTCTAAAGAAAGTTAAAAGTTAAAAAAATATATACTGAGATACAAGTTAACATTTTTTGTGAAACTGACAGAAAAATGTAAAGTGTATAGACAAGAGGGGTAGAAGCAAAGTAAACAAAATGTATCCTCAGGGGCTTTCTAAAGGAGAAAAGTTTCTTTCAGAAGAGCTATGAAAGCAATGTAGTAGATATACATTATTCTGAATTGCTTTTGGATGGTACTGCTTTGGTTTCTGGGACTAAGGCATTTTTATTGAGAAATTATTTTAATGGAATGATTATCCTTAAGTGCTATAGACTATTCTACAGCTTTATGGTTTTTCCTTTCACAAAATTATATTCACATATTTTCTGTCATTATTTTAATCAAGTAATTTATTATTCATTTCAGTCTTTTAAGTGACAGAAAGTCTATTAACAAAAATGTTTCTTACGCAGACATCAGAAATACATTTTTGACACATTGCTAAGGGGCTCAAAAACAAGCATATTTCTAATGAATTGGCTCTCAAGATGATCCCAAGACTAGCAGCATCAATCTCACCTGGCAACTGCTGGATAGAAAACTCAGGAAACAGAACCCACCAATCTGATTTTACAAGCCTTCAGGGTGATTCTGATGTTTGAGAACAACTTAGATTAATGTTATATATTTATATATTTGTATATTTATATATTGTTTAATAAGATATAATTTAATAGGATGTAATTAATGAGATTATATCCTTTTTTGAATTATTATAATGTAGTTATTACTCTGTTTTTGCATAGCAATGCATTTTATCTGCCACACAACTAACCCTTTTACGAGAAATTTGAATTAATATGGCGCAGAGTTGTTCTAAAAGTTTATGAGTAAGAATAACATACTAAAAGTAAGGGAAATGTGTACATTATAAATAATATAAAAATCTTAATTAACATAATACTATATAAAGATGCATGATTCTATTTTATAGTAGAAGGTTAATTTTAGCTAAGACAACATACCTAACTGACAGGTATGTATGTATATACATATGTATGTATACATATATGAGTATAGGTATGTATGTGTATATATGTGTATACATGTGACACATATACCTGACAGTATATATTTGCCAAAATTATTGAATTATACACTTAAAATTGGTGAATTTTATCCTATGTAAATTGCACCTCAATAAAAGTAATAAAAATTTAAAGTATCCCTTTACAAATTCCACATAAATTCCTCTCTCCCATATTTGTACATCTCCACAGAAATTCCTTTTATCCTGAGCTAAATGTTATTTCTAAATTATATCATAGATTTATTAACCTAGATGAGCCAAGCAAAGACAGTCCTGGGAACATTTCAGATTTGATACATAATTTAGCTTTGAATGCGACAAAAGTAAAGTAAGCTGACCTAAAAGGTTGAGCCCTAGATATTTCAGAGGAAACAGGAAATTATTCTATCTCTTATTGATGCTAACACAATGAACTCATGAACAGAGAGATCAGCACTTTCCTTAATAAGGATAGAAAAGTTCCTGCAACACAAACTATATAAGCATTGTCATCCACCTTGTGACACTAAAGATGTGCCTATAGAAGGTACAGGCTTTTAAGTCAGATAAACATGGCATGTAACACTAACTCTCCAAAGTGTAACAAATATGGTCAAAATAATAAACCTGAGCCTCAATATTCACATTTGTATATTAAGATTAAATGTACTAACATCTGAGTAATACCTAGAATAATAGTATGTACTCGGTAAGCAGACAGCAGTTATTCTTCTTTAGCTGGCATCTGTGGCTCTATAGTTCCCCCAACCTCATTATTCTGATATAATGACTGATATATTTCTGATATATCATTATTATATTATTTCTTTTATTCTTTTATATCATTATTATCTTTTATTCTTTTATATCATTATTATATTATTTCTGATATAATGATATAAGACTGGCAATTGCATTCTATTCTTCTCCCAAATACTCAAATAGGGATGACCCCAAAGCTTCTTAGCTCTTATCTTCCAGTGAGGAAGACTGGTAGGCTTGAAGGCAGGGAGGGAAGGAAGCAAGAAGCAGGCAGGTGAGGGCAGGTCCTCTACCTTCAGTATTCTCTGTGCCTGACTTCCAGTACTGGGTCAATGAAATGAATGCCAACTCATGGGGTTATTTCTGGAATGGCTACTGTGCCCCTGGAAGTCCCTGCCAGTCATAGGAATCAGAACATACATACATAAGGAAATAAACAAAAGTGGAGAGATACCTCCAGGTAGTGTCCATCAATAACCAGGACTTGAATGGATTTCACCTACCCAGCCAGACTCCTAGAAACTCCAGGGGCTAGCTGGACAGGCTCATTCAGTCCTTTCATTAACCCTGCAATAAACGCATCTTTACATGATGAAACTTTTTAAACTCTGCTTATTACATTATGATAGGGTTTTATTCTCTGTGATAATGTAATGATCATGCCTTTTATTTTCTATTTTTCTAATGCTTTGACATTCTGGGGCCTTGCTGACCCTGGAAAGACTGTCCATTCCTGTGCTAGCCAATTCCTAGAGACATTAAAGGACTCACCTTTGAACATGGCTTTCATATGCAAACTAATTAATACAGAGCCCATTTCACCATGACCTCCTTTATTGGGCTCTTATACTCCAGGCCACTATCCTCCTGCCCTAATAACCACAGGGCCAAGTACCAGACAAGTTAATGACAGCCTCTATACCCTCTATCCCATGGAGCCCACTGAAATTATTCAAACTAGTAAATCCTAACACTGCTTATCCTGCTTTGCCTTGCCTTTCCCAGGGAAACCACAATAAAGGTTCTTGCCCACATTTCCCTGTCACTCTCTGTGCTTCCTGATTGAAACTGCTGCTTCCCTGTGTGCTCCCCTGCACCACACGGTGAGTCATGGCATGCCCTCTCCTGTTGGGAACTGTAACAAACTATCTTTGCAATGGCAACAGTATCCTTATCTGTTGGCCTCACCATTCCTGAACAATATTAAAATCTACATTTTAAAACAAATAAAAAGTGTAACAAGATATTTATCCAGTACTTCTCAAACTTTAATGTGTAAAAAAATCACATGCACATCTTGCTAAAATGCAAATTCTAAATTAATAAATCTGGAGTGGGGCCCTGCACTTCCAACAAGGTAATGCCAAAGCTTCTAGTCTATAAACCACACTTTCCATAGCAAGATACTAAACTAGACACACCCAGTTTCAATATTCTGTTTTCTGTGAATTTTGCCTAATTATTTTACCTCTTCACAAATGGTTTCTTTCTTTGTAAAATGGAAATTAAACACAGTGCCCACCTAACAAGCTATTCTAAGGACAAAATGAGGCAATATGGATAAAACAACAAACATTTATTAAACTTTGTAAAACTATGAATAGTATAAACTTCCACATGAATTACTTCAGAACATAAATTACTTGTATTATTAAATAGTATAGAAATAGCAATTTACACTTGAAATGCTTGTTATAGATTTTCTGTATCTGTTTATTAAAGTAAGTCTCTGAAGATTACTTCCCTTTGACATTATCAACATTCTTTCTTATTTTTACGCAAAGTTGGAAGTAATAAAATTAAATCTCACTAAACATACAAATATCATTGACAGCTCTCAACTTCAGAAGGAACTTCTTCAAAATTTTAACTGTGTTTTTGAAGTTGTATTTCCCAGAGCACGAAATAACTCAAAGTGTAACTTGTCTAGCCTATTCACAAGTTAAGAAAGGCATTCCTCAAAAAAAATACTTATAACAACGTTCTTTAAGCCAGAGTAGTAATATCTGTATAACTAACTGTAAAAAAAAATAAATATAAAAACCCAAAAGAACATTTGAGACTATTTAATGAAGAACTTAAATCAATCTTTGTAATAAAACTGAATTTTACTAATAGCCAAGTAGGTATAATTCAGTTAAACAAATATAAATCAAGACTCTATTGTGTGTAAAACCCCACAGTAGCATGAGGAAGAGGAGTGGAGACCAAACAAGGCAAATATCTTATGAGAAAAATAAATCCAGTAATGGTGATTTTCAGAAAACTTCTTGAGGATAAGATTAGCTTAAATAAAGAAATATAAAATTTGAAATTCTTCATAAAAGAGTTTCATTTACAGATAAAAAAATGAAAGATAAAATGGGGTAAAATCAACAAAGACATGAATGTGGGAGCTATCGGACATGGTGAGGGGAAAATGGGTCAGGTTTTGCAGTTCGGTAATATAACACCAATACAATAAAGTATCTATACAATAAGATATAAACTAGAAAAAAAAGAGGCTGGATCTAATCGTAGAAGACTTTTGATGTCAGGTGAAGTCCCACAAAAATACGAAGCCAGCCTATAAAAACAGTTTGACTTTGTTAGCAAACAATATGCAATGGTGAACATAAAATAATAAACTGGAGAATTGGGGCATTAAAAGAATCTATAAGAATCATTAGGAAAGAGAACAAATTAGGGCCAAGCAGAGATGCTTTACAGAATATTTCATGTAACATGCTACTTTTGAAGGGTAAAATTTAAGGTTGAAGAAATAGCATCAGCCTCTAAAAATTATGTTTAGGGAGATTAAGAATAGTAGCTAAAAGTAATAAAATTTAGGACAATTTTCAGAAATCAAAATATAAATGACTAATAAATTTGAAAAATGATCAACCTTTGAAAAGCATGAAGAAATAAATAATATTTTTGCTTATAAAATTATCAAATACTAAAGTATGACAAATCCAGAATTTTCAAGTATCCAATGCATGATGAGAATTATCATACTATGCTAAGCATGTAAATTCTGACAGGTTTTCTTGTAAAGAACTTTGGCATTCAAGAGGTTTAAATAGGTTCAAACCCACTGTCCTAGTCAGTTCCAGTCAAAGAAAAGTCTATTATAATGAAATAATCAGAAACTCGAAAAATATGTACAAAGACATTAATCATAATATTGTTTTTATTAATAAAGCAATAAAATAATGTTAATGTTCAACCAAAGGAAAATAAGGTTTTAAAATATGAATAAATTCAACTCTTTACTCTTTATTCCATTTCCTACACCTCAGGAATCGACTTTCACATTCCCATAAACTAATCATATTTAAAAATTATCAGCTATACCATTCACATACTCGAATGAGGGGAGTATTCATTTAATTTCCATCAAACCCCATGGTCTGAAGCATACTCTCTTGTACAGCAGAGGTCCCAGAATGAATATGAATACACATATGAGAAATGCAGGAGATAATATGTCTAAAAGGGGGGGGGGGGG
>NW_006778701.1:405942-440295 GCF_000442215.2 Lipotes vexillifer | reverse complement strand
AAAAAGGGGGGGGGGGGGAAGCAGATATAAATACCAAAAGTATGGTTATTGGTAGATAACTTTGCTGTTTGAAAGAAACAAATGAACAAACCGTCGGAAAAGAAAATAAATCAGGTGATTTAGGTATTGTTCAGCCTGAAGGAAAGTGATGCAATTCAAAAGTAAACAATACTTCTTTACTCTCAGATAATTCACAATCTAGTAGAACTATTACAGTGCTTGGCAAGTTTACAGTAATATATATATTAATTGCTGGCAAATACAGTCACCATCTACAGAAATGTTATCTCCTTTCTTTTGACTAAATAGCTTCCCCTGACTTATCTGAAACATGAAGTAAATTTTATAGTCCCTACAATTCATGTATTTTGAGGGCATATGTGCTTTCACAAAATACAAGAAATGATAAGAATAATGAGATGCATAATAATAGAGTATTAGCATTATTACTTATTGATCTGCTACTTAATATCAAGACATAGAGGGTAAAATGTCCATTTAATGATACAGGCTAAAATTACATTCGCCTTTAATTCTGAGAGACATCATGATGTTTTGGAAATAGAGCTCTACTATAAAGGGAACCTCTTACTTCTCTGACCAGTTCTGGTTTTAAAATGCCACTTGATCTCTCGTGGCCTGAAGGGAGACTTTAGAAAAAGATACTGACCTAAAGAACTTCCAACTCCCAGACCTATGATCGGAGTGCAGCACTTTTAACCTAATAACTTATTAATTGGGTCCGGTCAATTTTTCCATGAAAAGACAAGCTAGGTATAGAAAATAAATTAGAATGATGCATATTCTGAGAGTAAATCCAATAGGAAATGTTAGTTGATTTTTAAAAACAACCTTTTTAACATTTATAATATTACAAATGTTTCAATGTGTAAGTTCAGAAGCACAAGGAGACTGTGAAATATTTTGCTCACTATGGTATTGTTCCCTCTAAAATTTTGAAATGCAACATGATTAAAACACTTTAATTTTTATCGTGCTCTAGGTAGCAAGTATATAAGCATTGTTATACCAACTATAATAACTAATTGTCCTGACTTGTTTTCTTATGAATTATAAAAGCAGCAGTAACATGCTGCTCTTTAAAACAATGGCAACGTATTTGTGACAGAAAAATTATCTAATTACTTTCCCTTTGCAAGATTAATTGCCAATCAGTTAATCCATCCTTCTGAAAACACATTTCTTTGGTAGTCATTTAAATTATAGGTATACTGATAGGGATACTGGGTACTATAAATCTTGAAAAAATTCAATGTCTTACCTGTTATCTTGAAAAGAAAAAAATAGTCTAATTTTCAAAAAATATTCAGGACCTATATTTAAGAGAAAGTATTTCATAGAGTTTGGGGATACTTATTTTGACTGAATTGTACATTAAGTTTGTTTTCAATTAAAAGGCAAAAGACTTCCTCTATAGCATAGGACCATTACTCATCTAATATTGCTTAAAATATTGCTGTTTGATTTTTTTTCTTTTCAGATAAGAGCCCAAATAAGAATATAGTGAAGTTGAACAGTAAAGTATTAAATATTAATGTTGTAACTCAAAGTAAGGATGAAAACTATTTTTAGATTTTCCTTTTCAGTTCTGCTTAGAGTGATAACTTATTTTCAATCATTAAGAACTCCTGCATGGTAAAACTCACTCGTATAGTCACAAAGGTAAATCTACCTCTAAGACATATAAAACATAATTCCATAAATGTTAATAGCATTACCAAAGCTTTAAATGAGCTATTTTCCAATAACTCATTATGCATCAAGCCAGCTAAATCTGATGGTAATTAGGTTCCAACTATATAAAAAACTAAATAACAGATAACATTTATTTATTATGTTTTGTTCTGTAAAATGTTTGGGAAAAGCTCTTGAAATGATACAGTCAGAAAACAGATACCAAAGACAGATAAGGACACTAAAAGAAAAAACAACAGGCCAATATTCCTGATGAATACAGATGCAAAAATTCTCAAATATTAGCAAACTAAATTCATTAATACATTAAAATGATCATATACCATGATCATGTGGGATTTATCCCTGTGATGTAGGATGGTTCAACATACCCAAATTAATAAATGTGATACACCACATTAATAGAATGAAAGATAAAAATCATATGATAATCTCAATAGAAGAAGGAAAAGCACTGGACAAAATTAAACAATTGTTCATGATAAAAACTGACAACACAGTGGGTATAGAAAGAACATACCCTAATATACTAAAGGCCATATAAGTCCACAGCTAATATCATACTCAATGGTGAAATGTTGAAAAATTTTCCCTCAAAGATCAGGAACAAGGTAAGTGTGCCCACTATCAATGTTCCTATCGAACATAGTACTGGAAGTCCTAGTCTAAGCAATTAGACCAAAAAAAAAAGTAGCAAAATTAGAAAAGAAGAAATAAAGCTGTCTCTATTTGCAGATGACATGGTGTTATATAGAGAAAATCCTAAAGACCCCACCAAAAACTCTTAGAACTAACCAACAAATTCAGTGTTTCAGGATACAAAATTGACATACAAAATTATATGGAGCCAAGGCTTACAAAGTCCCCCAGGAAAGCTGGCCTGGTGATTGGCTTACAGAACCCTAGGGCTGTTAAAGGGCTGAGGAAAGTCATCTGCAAACAGGAGTTTTAGCATATTTTGCAGGGCTCATAAGTAACACAATTCTCCCATATATATAAGTACTACACTTGAAATCTTGTGAAGAGTTTCCTTGAGTGAGTTTGCTAGTAAACTGACAGAAAAGCTAAAAATAGAGGCTTTAAAAATCCCATACAAGATTTCTTAAGAAAATTCTAGACAGAAGTTCATTCTGTAGCCTTCGAAGTTGATTGTTTTTTGTTTGTTTGTTTATGGTTCTACCTTTGCAAAACAAACTTAAGAAGAGCTATATGGATAATTAAGAATAGTACTGTGCCCATGAAATAATCAGGAAAAACCTAATGAGACTATACTTTTTTAATCAAAAATAATCATTGGAAATAATTTATGTTGACAAGGAAAAACACTGGCAAGAAAATTTATCAACGATTTTGAAATGAACAAAAGAGATTACTAGGTGTCCTTTCAGTGTAGTTCTGGTACTCCAAAGCATGTTTTAGGTACTATCAGACTGTGTAAAAATGTGCACCCTGATTGCTCCTCTGTTGACTATGCTAATTTACATCTCTGCAATTTCTTTTTTAATTCAAATTCCACTTGTTCACTGCTGGCATATAAGAAAATATTTGAATTTTGTATATTGACCCACTATCCTGCAACCAAGCTATACTGGCTTATTACTTCAGAGAGTTCCCTATAGATTATATGGCATTTTCTTATAGACAGTTATATCATCTGTAAATAAAGACAGTTTCATTTTTTCTTTCCAATGTGTACACTTTTTAAATTTCCTCATTTTTTATAGATTCCTTGTTAATTTAATTGTGGTCTGAGAGGATACTTTGTATGATTTCTATTATTTTTATTCTATTATTTGTTAAGCTGTGTTTTATGGCTCAGGATGTGTTCTACTTTGGTGAATATTTACGTGAGCTTGAAGAGATTGTGTATTCTGCCAATGCTGAATGAAGTATTAGCCAATTAGATCAAGTTGACAGTGATGTTTGGGGCGACTATAGACTTACTGATTTTTCTACCTGTTGGATCTGTGGGATCTGTCAATTACTGGTAGAGGGATGTTGATGTCTCCTATCATAGTGATTAACTATTTTTCCTTTCAATTCTATCAATTTTTTCACATGTACTTTGATTCTCTGTTGTTGCATACACATTAAGGATTGCTATGTCTTCTTGGAGAACTGACCCCTTTACCATTATATAATGATCTTCTTTATCCTAATAATCTTATTTACTTTGAAATCTGCTTTGAGATTCACATAGCTGCTCTGGCTTATTTTTATTAGTGTTACCATAACATACATTTCTCCATCTCTTTACTTTTAACTTCTTTGAGTCTTCATATTTAAAGTGGGTTTCTTGTAGATAATACATGGTTGTCTCTAGTTATTTAATCAACTCTAAATAAACTGGTATAGCCACACCATTCACATTCAAAATAATTATTCATATATTTAGATAAATATCTAACACATTTGTAATAGTTTATTTGTTGCATTTTATCTTTTTCTTCCAGTTTTATTTATGTATAATTGACAAATGAATATTGTATATATTCAAGGTGTGAAACATGTTTTGATATACATATATATTGTGAAATGATTACCACAATCAAGCCAGTTAACATATCCATCACCTCACATAGTTAACATGTTTTTGTGTCAGGTGGACACTTGAGATCTAATCTCTTCGCAAATTTCAATGACAAACTACATTATTTTAAACTATAGCCACCATGCTGTAAATTAGTTCTGCAAAACTTACCTATCTTAGAACTCAAAGTTTGTACACTTTGACCAACATCACCCCACTTCTCCCAGCCCCCATCCTTAGTAAGCACCATTAAACTCTTTGTTACTATGAGTTCAACTTTTTATATTTCAACATAAAAGTGAGATCATACAATATTTGTCTTCATGTATCTGGCTTATTTCACTTAACATAATGTCCTCTAGATTTATCTGTGTTGTCACAAATGGCAGAAATTCCTTTTTTAAAGCTGAATAATATTACATTATATACAGTGTGTATATTATATATATATATATATATATATATATATATATATATATATACATATATACATATACATTTTTTGTCTTTATCCATTGATTGTCCATTGACAAGCACTTAGGTTGTTTCCAAATATTGCCTATTGTGAATAATGGTGCAATAAAAATGAGAGGGCATATGTCTCTTCAAGAAGCTGATTTCATTTTCTTTGGATATATACCCAAAAGTGAGATTGCTTTTTTAGCTTGATGCAATCCCACTTGTTTATTTTGACTTTTGTTGCCACAGCTTTTGGTGTCAAATCCCCAAAAATCATTGCCAAGACCACTGTCAAAGAGCTTTTTTCCTTATGGTTCCTTCTAGGAGTTTTATGGTTTTCAGGTGCTACATTTAATCTTTTAGTCCATTTTGAGTTGGTTTTTGTGCAGTGTGTAAGATAAGGGTCCAATTTCATTCTTTTGCATGAGGATATCCAGGTTTCCCAACACCATTTATTAAAGAGAATGGCCTTTTCCCTTTGTGTATTCTTGGCACCGTTTACAAAGACTAGTTAACCCTATATGCAAAGATTTATTTCTACATTATCTATTCTGTTTCATTGGTCTATGCATCTCTTTTTAGGTTAGTACCATACTACTTTGATTAATATAGTCTTAAAATGTATTTGAAATCAAGAAGTCTGCTGCCTGCAACTTTTTTCTTGCTCAACACTGCTTTTGTTATTCAAGGTATATGGTTCAGTTCAATTTTAGGATTGTTTTTTCTGTTTCTGAGAAAAATGCCATTAGAATTTTGATAGAGGTTGTGTTGAATCTGTATATCACTTTGAGTAGTATGGATATTTTAACAATATTCATTCTTCCAATCCATGAAAACGAGATATCTTATGTGTCTTTTTAACATTTCTTTCATCAACATTTTACAGTTCTCAGCATGTGTCTTTCACTTCCTTGGTTAAATTTATTCCAAAGGATTTTACTCTTTTTGATGCTATTGTAAATGGAAGTATTTCTTGATTTCTTTTGTTATTAATGTACAGAAATGCAACTGATTTTTGTATGCTGATTTTCTATCCTCAAACAAAAAAAATCTCTTTTTAATTTGGCGAAGTTTTTTTTTTTAATTTTAAATTTAAAAAAATATAAAACATCCACTTACAGAAGAGATTCAACTTATCTGCTTTGAGGAAATATATATTAAAGAAAATGGAAGGTTAAAACAATTCAAACGTCCAATAATGATGAAAAATAAATGTATCCTCTGTAAAAATCTGGACTAAATTTTAAGTCATTCATATTCATTCAGTATTCAGAGCAGGAGGTGAAATACCAGAGTATTGAAAAAAAAACTTCAAGACTTTACCGTTTTACTTTACTGAATCAACTTCACTGTCATTAGTTCTAACAGGGTTTTTTATTGTTTTGTTTTGTTTTTGCTAGAGTTTTCTATATACAGAAACATAGTTTTCTATATATCTTGTTAAGGTTTCCTATGTTTCTTATGATCAAGTCATCTGCAAAGAGAGATAATTTTACTTCTTCTTTTCCAATTTGGATGCTTTTAATTTATTTTTCTTGCATAATTTCTCTGGCTAGGACTTCCAATACTATGCTGAATAGAAGTGGTGAGATTGGGCATCTTTGTCTTGTTCCTGAGCTTACAGGAAAAGCTTTCAGCTTTGCACCATTACAATGTCATATGTAGGCTTGTCAATATGGCCTTTGTTGTACTGAGATACATTACTTCTACACCTAGTTTACTGAGTCCTTTTTTCTTCATGAAATGGTGAACTTTGCCAAATGTTTTTCCTGCATGTGAGATGATCATATGATCTTTATCCTTCATTCTGTTCATGTGTTGTATTACATTTATTGACTTGCAGATGTTACACCATTCTTGCATCGCAGGGATAAATCAGACTTGACCATCGTAAGTGAGCCTATTAATGGTGAATTTGGCTTGTTTATATTTTGCTGCAGATATTTCATCTAAGTTCATTAGGACTATTAGTATGCAATATTCCTTTATTCTAATATACATGTTTAGCTTTGGTATCAGGGTAATGCTGGACTGGTAAAATAAGTTTGGAACTGTTCCTTTTTCTTCAATTTTCTAGAAAAGATTGAGAAGGAATGGTATTACTTTTTCTTAAATATTTAGCGGAATTCACCGGTGAAGCCATCTGCTGCTGAACTTTTGTTTGGTGGGAGATTTTTTATTAATGATTCAATCTCCTCACTCACTATCAGTCTGTTCAGATTTTCTATTTCTTCATGATTCAGTCTTCGTAGTATGTTTCTGGATTTATCCATTTCTTCTAGGCTACCCAATTTGTAGGGTGCAACTGTTCATAGTGACCTCTTACAATGTTTTATATTTCTGTGTTGTCAGTAGTAATGCCACCTTCCTAATTTCTGATTTTATTTATGTGAGTCTTCTCTCTTTATTCTTAGTTACTCTAGTTTAAGATTTGTCAATTTTGTGTATTTTTTTCAAAAAATCAACTCTGTTTCACTGATCTTTTCTCTTGTTCTTCTAGTCTCTAATTCACTTATCTCTGCTCTGATCTTTGTTATTTGCTTGCTTCTGCTAACTTTTGACTTAGTTTGTTCCCATTTTTCTGATTCTTGAGGCATACAGTTAGGTCATTTGCGATCTTTCTTTTTTTCTTGATGTAGGTATTTATTGCTAAAATATTTACTTATTAAAACTGCATTTTGCTACCATAAGTTTTGGTATGTTGCATTTCCATTTTCATTTGCCTCAATATATGTCCTTATTTTCCTTTTGATTTCTTCTTTGATCCATTGGCTGTTTAACAATGTGTTGTTTAATAACTTCATATTTGAGAAATTTCCAATTTTTCTCCTATTATTGACTTCTACTTTCATACCATTGTGGTAAGAAAAGATAAATGAGAAGAGACATTCAAGATGGTGGAGAAGTGAGATGTGGAGATCGCCTTCCTCCACACAAATACATCAGAAATACATCTACATGTGGAAAAACTCCTACAGAACACCTACTGAATGCTGGCAGAAGACCTCAGACTTCCCAAAAGGCAAGAAATTCCCCACATACCTGGGTAGGGCAAAAGAAAAAAGAAAAAACAGAGACAAAAGAATAGGGACGGGACCTGCACCTCTGGGAGGGAGCTGTGAGGGAAGAAAAGTTTCCACACACTAGGAAGCCCCTTCACAGGCAGAGAAGGGAGGTGGCATGGGGGAAGCTTTGGAGCCACAGAGGACAGCCCAGTAACAGGGGTGCAGAGGGCAAAGTGGAAAGATTCCCACACAGAGGATCGGTGCCGACCAGCAATCACCAGCCCAAGAGGCGTGTCTGTTCACACACTGGGACGGGTGGGGGCTGGGAGCTGAGGCTCAGGCTTCAGAGGTCAGATCCCAGGGAGAGAACAGGGGTGGGCTGCGTGAACACAGCCTGAAGGAGGCTAGTGGGCCACAGCTAGCCGGCAGGGAGTCTGGGAAAAAGTCTGGACGTGCCTAAGAGGCCAGAGACCATTGTTTCGGTGTGCATGAGGAGAGGGGATTCAGAGCACCACCTAAACGAGCTCCAGAGACGGGCGCGAGCCATGACTATCAGCGCAGACCCCAGTGACAGGCATGAAATGCTAAGGTGCTGCTGCAGCAACCAAAAGCCTGTGCACAATCACAGGTCACTAACCACACCTCCCCTCCAAGGAGCCTGTGCAGCCCACCACTGCCAGGGTGCCGTGATCCAGGGACTTCCCCCAGAGAACACACAGTGCACCTCAGGCTGTTGCAACATCACGCTGGACTCTGCCACCACAGGCTCACCCCGCATTCCATATGCCTCCCTCCCCCCGGCTTGAGTGAGCCAGAGCTCCCTAATCAGCTGCCACTTTAACCCCGTCCTGTCTGAATGAAGAACAGATACCCTGAGGTGACCTACATGCAGGGGGGGGCCAAATCCAAAGCTGAACCCCAGGAGCTGTGTGAACAAAGAAGAGAAAGGGAAATCTCTCTCAGCATCCTCAAAAGCAGCGGATTAAATCTCCTCAATGAACTTGATGTACCCTGCAACTATGGAATACCTGAATAGACAACAAATCATACCAAAACTGAGGTGGTGGACTATGGGAGCAATGATATACATATTTTTTACTTTTTTTTTTTTTGTGAGTATGTGTGTGTATGCTTCATTATGTAATTTTGTCTGTATAGCTTTGCTTTTACTATTTCTCCTAGGGTTCTGTCTGTTCATTTTTTTTCTTTGTTTTCTGCGTTTTTTTTAATTAGTATATTTTAAGCGCATGTTATCATTGGTGGATTTGTTTTATGGTTTGGTGGCTCTCTCTTTCTTTTTTTCTCTTTTGTTATTACTTTTCAATATTTTTAATTTTTACTAATTATTTTTTATTTTAATAACTTTACTTTTTTCATAGTTTCTTTCATTTTTCCTCCCTTTTCTTCTGAGCCGTGTGGCTGAGAGGGTCCTTGTGTACTGGCCGGGTGTCAGGCTTGTGCCTCTGAGGTGGGAGAGGCAAGTTCAGGACATTGGTCCACCAGAGACCTCCTGGCTCCACATAATATCAAACAGCAAAAGCTCTCCCAGAGATCTCCATCTCAACACTAACACCCAGCTCCAATCAATGACCAGCAAGCTCCGAGGCTGGACACCCTTTGCCAAACAAGTAGCAAGACAGAAACAAAATCCCACCCATTAGAAGACACGCTGCCTAAAATCATAAAAAAGTCACAGACACCCCAAAACACACCACCAGATGCGGTCCTGACCACCAGAAAGACAAGATCCAGCCTCATCCCCCAGAACGCAGGCATGAGTGCCCTCCACCAGGAAGCCTACACAACCCACGGAAACAACCATAGCCACTGGGGGCAGACAACAAAAACAACAGGAACTACAAACCTGCAGCCTGAGAAAAGGAGACACCAAACACAGTAAGTTAAGCAAATTGAGAAGACAGAGAAACACACAGCACATAAAGGAGCAAGGTAAAAACCCACCAGACCAAACAAATGAAGAGGAAATAGGCAGTCTACCTGAAGAAGAATTCAGAGTAATGATAGTAAAGATAATCCAAAGTCTTGGAAATAGAATGGAGAAAATACAAGAAACGTTTAACAAGGACCTAGAAGAAATAAACAGCAAACAAACAATGACGAGCAATACAATAAATGAAATTAAAAATTCCCTAGAAAGAATCAAAAGCAGAATAACTGCGGCAGAAGAACGGATAAGTGACCTGGAAGGTAAGAGTGGAAATAACTACTGCAGAGCAGAATAAAGAATGGAAAGAACTGAGGACAGTCTCAGAGACCTCTGGGACAACATTATATGCACCAACATTCAAACTATAGGGGTCCCAGAAGAAGAAGAGAAAAAGAAAAGGACTGAGAAAATATTTGAAGAGATTATAGTTGAAAACTTCCCTAATATGGGAAAGGAAATAGTCAGTCAAGACCAGGAAGCACAGAGAGTCCCAAAGAGGAAAAATCCAAGGAGAGACACACCAAGACACATATTAATCAAACTAACAAAAATTAAATACAAAGAAAAAATATTAAAAGCAGCAAGGGAAAATCAACGAATAACATACAAGGGAATCCCCATAAGGTTAACAGCTGATCTTTCAGAAGAAACTCTGCAAGCCAGAAGGGAGTGGCAGGGCATATTCAGAGTGAGGAAAGGGAAAAACTTACAAGCAATATTACTCTACCCAGCAAGGATCTCATTCAGATTAGACGGAGAAATTGAAACCTTTACAGACAAGCAAAAGCTAACAGAATTCAGCACTATCAAACCAGCTTTACAACAAATGCTAAAGGAACTTCTCTAGGCAGGAATCACAAGACAAGGAAAAGACATACAATGACAAACCCAAAACAATTATGAAAATGGTAACAGGAACATACATATCGATAGTTACCTTAAAAGTAAATGGATTAAATACTCCAACCAAAAGACATAGACTAGCTGAATGGATACAAAAACAGGACCCTATATATTCTGACTACAAGAGACCCATTTCAGACAGGGACACATAGAAACTGAAAGTAAGGGAATAAAAAAAGATATTGCATGCAAATGGAAATCAAGAGAAAGCTGGAGTAGCAATACTCATAGCAGACAAAATAGACTTTAAAATAAAGACTACTACAAGAGACAAAGAAGGACACTACATGATGATCAAGGGATCAATCCAAGGAGATATAACACTTGTAAATATTTATGCACCCAACATAGGAGCACCTCAATACATAGGTAAATGCTAACAGCAATAAAAGGGGAAATTAACACCCCACATTAACCAATGGACAGATAATCCAAAATGAAAATAAATAAGGAAACACAAGCTTTAAATGATACATTAAGATGAACTTAATTGATATTTGTAGGACATTCCATCCAAAAAAAAAAAACGGAATACACTTTATTCTCAAGTGCTCATGGAACATTCTCCAGGATAGATCATATCCTGAGTCACAAATCAAGCCTTGGTAAATTTAAGAAAATTGAAATCATATCAAGTATCTCTTCTGACCACAATGCTATGAGACTAGATATCAATTACAGGAAAAAAATCTGTAAAATATACATGGAGGCTAAAAAAATGCACTACCTAATAACCAAGAGATCACTGAAGATATCAAAGAGGAAATCAAAAAAGAGCTACAAACAAATGACAATGAAAACACAACGACCCAAAACCTATGTGATGCAGCAAAAGCAGTTCTAAGAGGGAAGGTTATGGCAATACAATCCCACCTCAGGAAACAAGGAACATCTCAAATAAACAACCTAACGTTACACCTAATGCAATTAGAGAATGAAGAACAAAAAAATCCCCAAAGTTAGCAGAAGGAAAGAAATTATAAAGATCAGATCAGAAATAAATGAGAAAGAAATGAAGGGAACAATAGCAAAGATCAGTAACACTAAAATCTGGTTCTTTGAGAAGATAAATAAAATTGATAAACCATTAGCCAGACTCATGAAGAAAAAAAGGGAGAAGACTCAAATCAACAGAATTAGAAATGAAAAAGGAAAATCAACAACTGACACTGCAGAAATACAAAGGATCATTGAGAGATTACTACAAGCAACTATGTGCCAATAAAATGGACAACCTGGAAGAAAAGGACAAATTCTTA
Source organism: Lipotes vexillifer (assembly GCF_000442215.2). NCBI lineage: Eukaryota > Metazoa > Chordata > Mammalia > Artiodactyla > Lipotidae > Lipotes > Lipotes vexillifer. The sequence continues at coordinate 428,475 of NW_006778701.1, read as the reverse complement.
GAAAAGCACAATGCTCTGAGACTGAACGAGGAAGAAATAGAAAATATAAACTGACCAATCACAAGCACTGAAATTGAGACTGTGATTAAAAATCTTCCAACAAACAAAAGCCCAGGATCAGATGGCTTCACAGGAGAATTCTATCAAACATTTAGAGAAGACCTAACACCTATCCTTCTCAAACTTTTGCAAAATAAAGCAGAGGGAGGAACACTCCCAAACTCATTCCATGATGGCACCATCACCCTGATACAAAAACGAGACAAAGATGTCACAAACAAAGAAAACTACAGGTCAATATCATTGATAAACATGGATGCAAAATATCCTCAACAAAATACTAGCAAACAGAATGAAACAGTACATTAAATGGATCATACACCATGATCAAGTGGGGTTTACTTCAGGAATGCAAGTATACAATATACTCACATCAGTCAATGTGATACACCATATAAACAAATTGAAAGATAAAATCTATATGATAATCTCAATAGCTGCATAAAAAGCTTTTGACATAATTCAACACCCATTCATGATAAAAGCACTCCAGGATGTAGGCATAGATGTAACTTACCTCAATATAACAAAGGCTATATATGACAAACCCACAGCCAACATCATTCTCAATGGTGAAAAACTGAAACCATTTCCACTAAGATGAGGAACAAGACAAGTTGCCCACTCTTACCACTATTATTCAACGTAGTTTTAGATGTTTTAGCCACAGCAGTCAGAAAAGAAAAAGAAGTAAAAGGAATGCAAATCAGAAAAGAAGAAGTAATACTGTCACTGTTTACAGATGACATGATACTATAGATAGAGAATCCTAAAGATGTTACCAGAAAACTACTAGAGCTAATCAATGAATTTGATAAAGTAGCAGGATACAAAATTAATGCACAGAAATCTCTTGCATTCCTATACACTAATGATGAAAAACCTGAAAGAGAAATTAAGGAAACACTCCCATTTACCTTTGTAACAAAAAGAATAAAATACCTAGGAATAAACCTACCTAAGGAGACAAAAGACCTGTATGCAGAAAATTATAAGACACTGATGAAAGAAATTAAAGATGATACAAACAGATGGAGAGATATACCATGTTCCTGGATTGGAAGAATCAACACTGTCAAAGTGACTACACTACTGAAAGCAATCTACAGATTCAATGCAATCCTTATCAAACTACCAAAAGCATTTTTCACAGAACTAGAACAAAAAAATTTCATAGTTTGTATGGAAACACAAAAGACCCAGAACAGCCAAAGCAATCTTGAGAAAGAAAAACGGAGCTGCAGGAATCAGTCTCCCAGACTTCAGACAATACTGCAAAGCTACAGTCATCAAGACAGTATGGTACTGGCACAAAAACAGAAATATAGATCAATGGAACAGGATAGAGAGCCCAGAGATAAACCCATGCATGTATGCTCACCTTATTTTTGATAAAGAAGGCAAGAATGTACAATGGAGAAAAGACAGCCTCTTCAATAAGTGGTGCTGGGAAAGCTGGACAGCTACATGTAAAAGAATGAAATGAGAACACTCCCTAACACCATACACAAAAATAAACTCAAAATGGATTAAAGACCTAAATGTAAGGCCAGACACTATAAAAAACTTAGAGGAAAACATAGAACACTCTGTGACATAAATCACTGCAAGATCCTTTTTGACCCACCTCCTAGAGAAATGGAAATAAAAACAAAAGTAAACAAATGGGAACTAATGAAACTTCAAAGCTTTTGCACAGCAAATGAAACCATAAACAAGATGAAAAGACAACCCTCAGAATGGGAGAAAATATTTGCAAATGAAACAACTGACAAAGGATTCATCTCCAAAATATACAAGCAGTTCATGCAGTTCAGTATCAAAAAAACAAACAACCCAATCCAAAAACGGGCAGAAGACCTAAACAGACGCTTCTCTAAAGAAGACATACAGATGGCCAAGAAGAACATGAAAAGCTGCTCAACATCACTAATCATTAGAGAAATGCAAATCAAAACTATAATGAGGCATCACCTCACAGCAGTCAGAATGGCCCTCATCAAAAATCTACAAACAATAAATGCTGGAGAGGGTGAGGAGAAAAGGGAACCCTATTGCACTGTTTTGGGGAATGTAAATTGATACAGGCACTATGGAGAACAGTATGGAGGTCCTTAAAAACTAAAAATAGAACTACCATGTGACCAAGCAATCCCACTACTGGGCATATACTCTGAGAAAACCATAATTCAAAAAGAGTCATGGACCACAATATTCATTGCAGCTCTATTTACAATAGGTAGGACATGGAAGCAACCTAAGTGTCCATTAACAGATGAATGGATAAAGAAGATGTGGTACATATATACAATGGAATACTACTCAGCCATAAAAGGAAACAAAATTGAGTTATTTGTAGTGAGGTGGATGGACCTAGAGACTGTCATACAGAGTGAAGGAAGTCAGAAAGAGGAAAATAAATACCATATACTAACACATATATATGGAATCTAAAGAAAAAGAAATGGTTATGAAGAACCTAGGGGCAGGACAGGAATAAAGACGCAGATGTAGAGAATGGACTTGAGGACGTGGGGAGGGGGAAGGTTAAGCTGGGACGAAGTGAGAGAGTGACATGGACTTATATATACTGCCAAATGTAAAATAGCTAGCTAGTGGGAAGCAGCCGCATAGCACAGGGAGATCAGCTCGGTGCTTTGTGATCTCTTAGAGCGGCAGGATAGGGAGGGTGGAAGGGAGAGGCAAGAGGGAGGAGATATGGGGATATATGTATATGTGTAGCTGATTCACTTTATTATAAAGTGGAAACTAACACACCATTGTAAAGCAATTATACTCCAATAAAGATGTGGAAATAAATGTTGGAGTAAAGATGTTGGTAAAGCAACATGTTGGAGTACAGTTGTTGGTAAAGCAATTATACTCCAATAAAGATGTAAAAAAAAAAAAAAAGAAAAGATACTTGATATGATTTCCATCTCTAAATTTATTAAAACTTTTGTGACCTAACATATGATCTATTCTGGAGAATGTTCTGTGTGTACCTGAGAAGAATGCATGTTGAAGAGAATGTTCTGTATGTTTGTTAGGTCCATTTGGTGTAAAATATAGTTCAAGTCTAATATTTCCTGATTGGTTTTCTCTCTACATGAGTTAGCCATTGTTGATACTGGGGTACTGAGGTCCTCTATTATTATTGTATTACTGTCTATTTCTCCCTTCAGGTCTTTTAATATTTGCTTTATATAGTTTTGTGCTCTGATATTGGGTGTATATGTATTTGCAATTGTTATATCTTCTTGATGAATTGACCCTTTGTCATTAAATGACCTTCTCTGTTTTTACGAGATTTTAGGACTTAAAGTCTATTTTGTCTGCTGTAAGTATAGCCACTCCAGATGTCTTTTGGTTTCCATTTGCATGGAATATCTTTTTCTAATCTTCCACTTTCAGCCTATGTCTGTCCTTAAAGCTGAACTGAGTCTCTTGTAGGCAGCTTAAAGATGGATCTTGTTTTTTTGTTTCACATCTTTTTTTAAATCCATCCAGCCACTCTGTAATTTTCAATTGGACAATTTAATTCATTTACGTTTAAAGTTACATTTAAAGTTAAATTATTAATACATAAGGACTTAATATTGTCATTTTTAGGGTGAGGTGTGATAGGGCGAGAGAGAGACATGGACATATATATACTAACAAACGTAAGGTAGATAGCCAGTGGGAAGCAGCCGCATGGCACAGGGAAACCTGCTCGGTTCTTTGTGGCTGTCTGGAGGGGTGGGATAGGGAGGGTGGGAGGGAGGGAGACAAAGAGGGAAGAGATATGGGAACATATGTATATGTATAACTGATTCACTCTGTTATAAAGCAGAAACTAACACACCATTGTAAAGCAATTATACCCCAATAAAGATGTTAAAAAAAAAATACAGATTCAATATCCAAAAAAAAAAAAAAAATTGTCATTTTTGTTGACTTTTGTCTGGTTTGTAGTTCCTTTTTTTCCTGTTTTCCTCTTTTTCTGTATTCCTTTGAGATTTGATGATTTTCTGTAGTGATATGTTTATATCCCTTCTCTTTATCTCTTATGTATCAACTTTACATTTTTGCTTTGTTGTTACTATGAGGTTTACATAAAACACCTTATAGTTATAACAGTGTATTTTAAGGTGATAAAATTTTAACTTCCTTCATATACAAACCCCCCACACTTTTACTTCTGTCTCCCACATTTTATGAGTTTGCTGCCACAATTTACATATCTTTGTAAATGTATCCATTAATAAATTATTATGGCTATAGTTATTTTTAATACTTTTGCTTTTTCACCTTTATACTAGTTAAAAGTGGTTTAAAAACACCATTACAATATTAAACTATTCTGAATTTGACAATATGCTTACCTTTACCAGTGAGTTTTATACTTTCATGTGCTTTCATGTTACTAATTAACATAATTCTGTATCAGCTTGATTAACTCCCTTTAGTATTTCTTGTACAGTAGGTCTAGTGGAGATGAGCTAGGTCTTTTATTTATCTGGGAAAGTCTATCTCTCCTTCACTTCTGAAGGACAACTTTTCTGGGTAATACTTTTTCTTTCTCTCAGCACATTGCATATATCAATCTATACTCTCTTGGCCTGCAATGCATCTGCTATGAAATCTACTGACAGGATTATGTTGGCTCCCTTTTAAGCCTTTTTTACTCTTGTTGCTTTAGAAAGTCTATCTTTGATTTTTGACAGCTTGATTATACTGTGCCTTGGTGAAGTCTTCTTTGAGTTCAATCAGTTTGGGTATTTTTGATAGTCATGTATCTGAATTTCTATATCCTCCCAGATATGGTAAGTGTTCAGCCATTATTCCTTTAAATAAGTTTTCTGCTCCTTTCTCTCACTCTTCTCCTTTGGGGTCTCCCATAATGCAAATGTTAGCTGTCTTTATGGTGTTCCATCAATCCCATAGGCTTTCTTCATTTCTTTTTGTTCATTTTTTATCTTCTCTGACTGAATAATTTCAAATGACCTGTCTTCAAGTTCACAGATTTTTTCTTCTACTTGATCAACTCAGTGATTGAGGCTCTTTATTGCATTTAAAATCATATTTATTGTATTCTTCAGCTCCAAAATTCCTGTTTGGTTCTGTTTTATGATTTCTATCTCTCTGTTAAACTTATTTTTTTCATGTATTATTTAACTGATTTTATTGTGTTGTCTTATCTGTTTTCTCTGGTAGCTTTCTGAGCTTTCCTAAAACAATTATTTTCAATTCTTTGTCAGATCTTCATTTCTTTGGAACTGGTTATTGGAAAAATATTGTGTTCCTTTGGTCGCATCATGTTTTCTTGATTTTTCATTTCTTTTAAGTCTTGTGTTGCTGTCTTCACATTTAAATAAGGAGTGAGGCTCCTTCTCCAGGCTTTACTGACTGGCTTCAGGAGAGAAATATCTTCACCAGTCAGCCCAAATTTGGTTTCTGAAGCTCTCTTAGACCTTTTCAATCTATGCTTCTTGTTCCCACTTGGGGGAAGAGGAATTAAGTATGCATGCCTTCTCTCAGTCCTGCAAATCCAGACAGTGTCCTAAGAGCCTCCATTTTGTTGCACTAGGGTGGTACCCTGAAACACTCAAATTTCTGTACCTTCTCCCAATGCCACAGAGTTGATTTTATTTTTGCACATGCTTATGAGCCATATCTAAGGGCTCACAGTCACTATCCATGAGCTTGCATGCAGGGTACCAGCCACAGGGGTGCAGTTGAGGTGTTCAGAGAGTTGGGTGTTACTGTGGGCCACTTGGGGGTCCAAAGGTATGGCATTCCAAGAAGCCCTTGGTCAGATTTGCTGATGGAGTCCAAGAAGCAATATATAGGATCCTTGGCCCTTTGTTGAATTCTGAGAGCTGCAATTTCCCATTTCCCTTCTCTGTTCCCAGTATCTCCCTATCTCTCAGCTGCGCCAATAATTTCCATATTCTGGGTGGAATGAGGAAGAAGTAGGCCTCATGGGTAGCATCCCATAGCTGGGGAAGTCAGGTACTCTGTACACTCTCACTTACTCCAGTGGGAGAAATTATGGGTTGAAATATTACTCAGCCATAAAAAAGAATGAAATAATGCCATTTGCAGTGCCATGGATGGACCTAGAGATTGTCATACTGAGTGAACTCAGAGAAAGACAAATATCATATGGTATTGCTTATATGTGGAATCTAAAAAAAATAGTACAAATGAACTTATTTACAAAACAGAGAGTCACAGATGTAGAAAAAAAACTTATGGTTACCAAGGGGGCAGCGGGGGAGGGATAAATTGGGACATTGGGCTTGACATATACACACTATGTATATAAAATAGATAACTAATAAGAACCTATTTTAATGCACAGGGGACTCTACTCAATACTCTGTAATGACCTATATGGAAAAGAATCTAAAAAAGAATGGATATATGCATATGTATGATATAACTGATTCACTTTGCTGTACAGCAGAAACTAACACAACATTGTAAATCAACTGTACTTGAATAAAAATTAATAAAAAGAAAAGGAATTATCTCTTTTGGCACTAAACTGTACTGCCTTGAGGGAAAAATGATAATGGGTAAAATGAAACTTCTTCATACCTTCCTCGATACATGTATTCTCAGATTTTTTGCTCTAACAGTGTGCTGGAACTTCTCTGCAGGACTCCCAGACACCCAGAACAGTATTCTTGTCTATGAATGGTTGTCAAAATCAATGTTCTGTAGAGGGATAACAGAGAAAACTCCTGTTCTGCCATCTTGCTGAGGTCACTCCCCTGTTGTCCTTTATTTTCTCTTCCCCTTCTTTTCAGACTTCTCTGATTTTAATGGACTATTTTGTGTGTTAAATTAGTTCATCTCCTTTCTTAGACCATAAATAATTCTTAATTTTTAGTGGATGCCCTAGATCTTACAATAACTAATCTTTCAAGTATCAATAGCATTATACTGCTCCAAATACCGCTGTGTACCTTTTATGCAGATACCTTTTATCAGAATATTTCAAATTCCTCCTTTTTCATGTTATTACTGTTTTTCATTTCAAATATCCATATGCAAGCATCATTTAATACACTGTTAATTTATTGCTTAAACAAATAATTCTGTTTTAGATCAGTTAAGAATATGGACAAAATTAAGTATTTTCTTTAACCTTCATTTATTTCTTCTCTAATGCTTTTCCTTTCTTTATTAGACTGAAGTTTCTGACCTATATAATTTTCACAATGCTTGCAGAACTTCTTTTAACATTGTAGGTGAAGTCTGCGAGCAATAAATTCTCTTTGCACTGCATTCCAGTTTGGAATGTTTCATTAACCTGTGTTGTTCAAATTCACTAATTATTTTCTTAGCCATGTCAGGCTTACTAATGAGTACACCTAAGACATTATTTTCTGCTACAGAGTTTTGCTTTCTAATGTTTTTGATTCTTCATAAGAATATACATATTTCTTCTTACACTGCCCATCTGCTTTTACATGTTCTCTACTTTTTTCATTAGAAGCCTAAACATGTTAACCATAGCTTTTTAAATTCCCTGACTGATAATTCCAGCATTTGTGTCATGGTTCTCATATCTGGTTGTCATGACTTCAGAGTGGTTTTTTGTTTATGTCTTTGCCATCTGGCATGACTTTTTAAAATAATTTTTATTGGAGTACAGTTGATTTACAATGTTGTGTTAGTTTCTGCTACACAGCAAAGTGGATCACTTATACATATACATATATCCACTCTTTTTTAGATTTTTTTCCCATATAGGTCATTACAGAGTATTGGTAGAGTTCCCTGTGCTATGACTTTTTAATTGAAAGCTGGACCTGCTATATAGGTATTAATAATAGAGAGAGAGAGAAATAAATATTTTTCTAAAATAGTTTAAAGGTGTACAGTGTGATGATTTAACATATACATACAATGTGGAATGGTTACCCCAATCAAGTTAATTAACACATCATCATGTCACACAGTTACCATTTTCTTTTTTTAACATCTTTATTGGAGTATAATTGCTATACAATGGTGTGTTTCTGCTTTATAACAAAGTGAATCAATTATACATACACACATATCCCCGTATCTCTTCCCTCTTGCGTCTCCATCCCTCCCACCCTCCCTATCCCACCCTTCTAGGTGGTCACAAAGCACTGAGCTGATATCCCTGTGCTATGCGGCTGCTTCCCACTAGCTATCTATTTTACATTTGGTAGTATATTATGTCCATGCCACTCTCTCACTTTGTCCCAGCTTACCTTTGCCCCTCCCTGTATCCTCAAGAGTCCATTCTCTAGTAGGTCTGCATCTTTATTCCCGTCTTGACCCTAGGTTCTTCATGACCATTTTTTTTTTTTTTTAGATTCCATATATATGTGTTAGCATACGGTATTTGTTTTTCTCTTTCTGACTTACTTCACTCTGTATAACAGACTCTAGGTCCATCCACCTCACTACAAATGACTCAATTTCGTTTCTTTTTATGGCTGAGTAATATTCCATTGTATATATGTGCCACATCTTCTTTATCCATTCATCTGTCGATGGACACTTAGGTTGCTTCCATGTCCTACCTATTGTAAATAGAGCTGCAATGAACATTTTGGTACATGACCCTTTTTGAATTATGGTTTTCTCAGGGTATATGCCCAGTACTGGGATTGCTGGGTCATATGGTAGTTCTAGTTTTAGTTTTTTAAGGAATGTCCATACTGTCCTCCATAGTGGCTTTATCAATTTACATTCCCACCAACAGTGCAAGAGGGTTCCCTTTTCTCCACACCCTCTCCAGCATTTATTGTTTGTAGATTTTTGATGATGGCCATTCTGACTGCTCATTGTAGTTTTGATTTGCATTTCTCTAATGATTAGTGATGTTAAGCAGCTTTTCATGTGCTTCTTGGCCATCTGTATGTCTTCTTTAGAGAAGCGTCTGTTTAGGTCTTCTGCCCGTTTTTGGGTTGGGTTGTTTGTTTTTCTGATATTGAGCTGCATGAGCTGCTTGTAAATTTTGGAGATGAATCCTTTGTCAGTTGTTTCATTTGCAAATATTTTCTCCCATTCTGAGGGTTGTCTTTTCATCTAGTTTATGGTTTCATTTGCTGTGCAAAAGCTTTGAAGTTTCATTAGGTCCCATTTGTTTACTTTTGTTTTTATTTCCATTTCTCTAGGAGGTGGGTCAAAAAGGATCTTGCTGTGATTTATGTCATAAGGTGTTCTGCCTATGTTTTCCTCTAAGAGTCTTATAGTGTCTGGCCTTACATTTAGATCTTTAATCCATTTTGAGTTTATTTTTGTGTAAGTTACCATTTTCTTAATGTGAGAATTTACATTAATCCAGCAGGAAGTTGGGCTACATTTAATATTTATTTTAGCTATAGGTTCTAGAGCTTCAAATTCCAGTAGTGTCCTTCTTCCTGTCTCCACTCTTGACACAGGTCTTCCCTATGTACTCTCCTTAGAAGGAGTCTGCATCATGCAGCATTTTTAGCTTCAATCCCCTATTGTTATGCTGGAGCTCCGTTGTGGGGGAAGAAAAGCATTCAGGTGTTGCCTGATTAAATCTCAGTCATTATTGGGCCTGTCTCTTGAGGTTGTAACCTTCACAAGTTTGTACAAAGGTACTGCTTTTATTTTCCCCAGACTCAGCTCCCTTCTATGGCACCAGCATTCATGACTTGTATTCTTGAAGACCAGACCCCTCTTACCAAATATATTTTTGTTTCTCTCCTTTACATGAGATAGGAAGACTCTAGGGGGCCAGACTGCGAAGAAATCTCCTTTACAAATTGTGAGTAATGGTCAGAATTGAGCTCTGGCAGAGTCTTATTTTCTGGAGAGTAGGACTTTTTTTTTTTCAATAAATTTATTCATTTATTTATTGGCTGTGTCTGGTCTTCCTTGCTGCATGCGGGCTTTCTCTAATTGCAGCAAGTGGGGGCTATTCTTCATTGTGGTGCGTGGGCTTCTCATTGCGGTGGCCTCTCTTGTTACACAGCAAGGGCTCTAGGCATGCAGGCTTCAGTAGTTGTGGCACGTGGGCTCAGTAGTTGTGGCTCACAGGCTCTAGAGCACAGGCTCAGTAGTTGTGGTGCACAGGCTTAGTTGCTCCGCACATGTGGGATTTTCCTGAACCAGGGCTTGAACCCATGTCCCCTGCATTGGCAGGCGGGTTCTTAACTACTGTGCCACCAGAGAAGCCCTATTTTTTTTATGAAGGTTTTTGATGTATGTTACAGTGGCTATTCTTCCTGACTGCCATAATTTCTTCTATAGAGACCCGTAAAGGTTTCTGTAGATACATTTCAACTTCTTAAAAAGCACAAGCCCTTCATCTTTTCAATCATTAGCATCACAAAAAATAAATAGATTAATATAAGTTCACACACCTGCATCATATAATACTTTGAAATCCTCAAGGTCAAAGATTTTTATCATCATACCACCAGCACCTAGAACTTACACTTATTGAACACTTCTCTGAGCTCTACTAATAAGTGTTTGATCTCCTTGATGATACTTTGACAAGCAAATACCTATATATGGTCACATGAGAACACAGTAGAATGAAATAAGAAAAAGAAGCTAAAATAGCAAAAAAAAAAGTACTTTTTTTTTTTTTGTATAGTACTTTGTAAGTACTGAATCATTGAAAGTGTTCATTTCAAATCTTACTGATGTGAAAGCTCAAAATTTCTTCATAGGGAAACATGTATCTATGTACTAAAACAATCAAAATTATACAATAGTGGATGGAATTTCAGGTACTCTCAACATTATCCCAAATCTAAATCATGTTGAATTTGATCTTCACTGGCATTGTTGCAGTTTATTATTAGTTATTAAACATTGTAACCTATGACATTTGGATTCATCAATATTTTTATAGACTCCTTTATAAGGTTAGATTACTCCCTAAATTTAATTGTAAAGTAAACCAGGTAATTCATTAAAATTATATATTATTATTTTGAAGTAGGACACTTCATACTTTTAATAAAGACCTAGAGAAATAACTAACAAACTCAATGTGCAAGACAAATAATTGAGCATAATACAGTGGACCAAACAGAATTTTTAATTCACTCAATATTATATAATGCATAGCTAAAATAACCTTTGGCTTATAGATCTGTTATCTGGATTATAAAACAAAGTACTATAGTGCCATCTCCTGGAAAGTATAATGATCTAGAAGAGTAGGTGTAATTTAATATGAGCTTTGTTTAATAAGTATTTCATATTAATCAAATCAATAAGGGAGGGGAAAAGAGAGATAAGACTATAGATTTATCTTCTGAGAGTAAAAATGAGTATTTTTAATATTGAGTAAGTGTGAGACTAAATATTTCACCCTTGTAACATTATTTCTTTATCCTTTAGAAACTTTCATCAACATACACCATTAAATCCTTTAATATTAAGGGCATGTGCTGAACTTACAAAGATGTAAGGTTAATCATTTTAGGGCATGAGCTTAAGTTCCTGTCTAAAATCAGTTAGGACTCTCACTTTGTAGGAGCCCACCCCCCCCTTTATAATCCTACAGCAACTATAAAAATTATTAGAATAAGATTGGCCATAAAAGTCATTAGAGTCATATACTGAGAGTCTGCCAGTTTATTGAGAATAGTTATCTGTACTTCCAGATCATTCACACACCTAAACTTTCTCGTTTACAATTTTTTCTAATAAAAAGTCTTTGTTTCTTCAGAAATTTATTTTTGTGTATCCTATCAAAAGAGTTATTTTTGAGCTATTGAGTCCTCTGTGCTCAATATTTAACCCATTTCTTCTTAATTTTCTATCAATGGAGTTACTATTGAGAAATGCACTTTATTTTTGCTTTCTTGTGATGTCTTATGTGATCTTGATATTTTGTGTTGAATTTTTTAACCTTTTACATTATTTTTAAAATATTATATTGAACTGTATACACAATGAATTTTTGTTGTACAAGTTACTATTTAGGTTTCACTCTCATTTTTTGCATGGTACATATATAATTCACTTTGTTCTTGTCACATTGTTATTTTATGTTATATAGGAAGTGTTACAGAAAACTGGTATCTTAAACTTATGAACAAAATGACATTAACAATAACATTTATTGACCCCTAATTATGATTTAATAGTTGACACAGGGAAAGCTACAAATATACAATATGTAATATAATAAAAACTAGATTAGATAATACAGAAATTATCCGTTTTCAATATAAATTATCTACCAAACAACCATGAAATATCAAAAGTACAGTGTTATCATTAGTTAGATATTTATTTGTTTCTGTACTGAGAAGCTATAGCAATGATTGTTGAATAGAAATAAATAGGATTTAATCTTTGTTTACATTCAAAATCTTTTTTAAGCATTTATCAAGTTTATTGTGGAATAATGTATATACAATGTACTGTATCTATTTAAAGTAGACAATTCAATGAGTTTTGGCAGCTGTGTTCACTGTAGGAGCACCAAGCTAAACTGAAATAAAGAACATCTCCCTCATCCCCATTCTATTCTATCCTTTTCTCTACCACCTGCCCTAGAAAACCATTTACATTTTGGTTAGCATATTACTTTGTAAGTTTATATAAAGTAATCAAGTATTATATCAATATAATACTTTGTTTCTAAATTCAACACTCAACATAATTACTTTGACATTCATGTATGTGTTCATGTTTACCAGTAGTTAGTTCCTTTAATTGTGCTTATTTATTTTATTAGTTCACTCAGTACCTTCTTTCCTGTGAGTAGGTTTATTTTATTTCATTTTATCTTATTTTATTTTTTTTGAAGTAAAATTCCTTTACAATGTTGTGTTAGTTTCTGCTGTACAAAGAAGTGGGTCATCTATATGAATACATATATCCCCTCCCTCTTGGACCTCCCTCCCCCCTACATCCCACCCATCTAGGTCATCACAGAGCACAGAGCTGAGCTTCCTGTGCTATATAGCAGGTTCCCACTAGCTATCTATTTTACACATTGTAGTGTATTTATGTCAAACCTAATCTCTCAATTCATCCCACCCTCCCCTTACCCTCCATGTCCACACAACCATTCTCTATATCTGCGTGTCTATTCCTACCCTGCAAATAGGTTCATCTGTACCATTTTTCTAGATTCCACATATATGCGTAAATATACGATATTTGTTTTTCTCTTTCTGATTTACTTCACTCTGTATGACAGACTCTAGGTCCATCCATATCTCTATCCATTCATCTGTTGATGGACATTTAGGTTGTTTCCATGTCCTGGCTATTGTAAATAGTGCTGCAATGAACATTGGGGTACATGTGTCCTTTTGAATTATGGTTTTCTCTGGGTATATGCCCAGTAGTGGGATTGCTGGGTCATATGGTAGTTCTATTTTTAGTTTTTTAAGGAAACTCCATACTGTTCTCCATAGTGGCTGTATCAATTTACACTCCCACCAACAGTGCAAGAGGGTTCCCTTTTTTCCACACTCTCTCCAGCATTTATTGTTTGTAGATTTTTTTGATGATGACCATTTCTGACCGGTGTGAGGTGATACCTCATTGTAATTTTGATTTGCATTTCTCTAATAATTAGTGATGTTGAGCATTATTTTACTTTATTTTATTTTTGATTGTGGTAAGAACACTTAACTTGAGATCTACACTCTTAACAAAATTTTAAGTGCACAACACAGTATTGCTAGGTATAGGCACAATGTTGTACAGCAGATTTATAGAACTTATTCATCTTACGTAATGAAATATGGTTAGGATTTGACACTCTCATTCTCTGTTAATGGAAATCTGTATGGATTTCAGATTTGGATGATATAATTACAACTGTTGAAAATAGTAGTGTATATGGTTTTGTGGGAACATGTTTTCATTTTCTCTTGGATACTTATCTAGGAGTGGAAAGGCTGGGGTCACAATATGGATGTATGTCTAATGTAACTGCAAAGTCTTTCTTAAATAAATCAGCAAAAGAGCCTTCTTTTCCCCCTGAATTCTTATGGATGGTTATGTGTATCTAAGTTTCAGAAAATGCTCAAATCCAGTCTTATATATTAGTTATGTGTGTCTATTCAATAGAAACTCTACTAAAACCACATGCAAATATGGACCTTTTCTCATTTTTCTATTTTACATCAAATACAATGCCCTGTCTCTCACGTGTGCTTTAATAAACATGTTTCATAAGCAAATAATTTAAATTTTAATACAGAAGTATTTTCATATATATCAGTTTGGCCCCTCTCCCATCCTAGTGACATGAGGTTCCTACCATTCTACCTCCTACTATTTTTAATACACTTTAGTGTTATCTTAAAGGAAGATTCAGTATTGCTTTTAAAGGACATGTGAATGCTGAAGAGTGGATTCAAGTTGTTTTCCAGTGAAGAGAAATGAGGTCATAGTATGTCACCATATTTATGGAGTACTAAAAGCCACAGACACAGGTGGAAAAACAAATAAACCTGAACTTAAAAAAATATTTTAAACACCTGTTTTGAAACAACTGGTATGTAGTAGATTTTATTCTAAGTGACACAGAAATGAAATTAAGAGAAAAGTTCTAACCTGATGTTAGAATTGAAACTTCAAAATTGGTTGTCCTTTCTGCCTGCTTTGAAGGTCAAGACTGCATGCTGAACAACAAGAGACAGAGGCCAAAAGACAAGAACACATCCACCAAGAATGAGCTTAAGTGTGATTTCGTGATTATAAAACACCTTCAGAAAAGGCAATATACTAATTAAAAGTGATTTTGGACATGAACAAGCCAGATATTTCAGCAATATTTATAGATGCGATCCTTGTTTTAGACAAGCCAAGTAATACATCGAATATACTAAGAACATTTCTTTTCTCATCAGACATGATGAATAGGAATTACCCATCCCCTGTAGAATATATATTCCTCATGATCAACAGAGAGAAATTTTCAGTCTACAAGAGGGTTTTAAAGTCTTTTGCAGGCAAAAATACTGCCGTAAAACACTATGCTTTGAACCATGGTACTACGGGGACAAAATAATTGTTTGCAATTCTTTTAATAATGAAACTAATTTCTAAAATAGATTTATTTCTACTGCTTCAAATAGCTGTTTAAATCATTTTACTGGAATGATTGAAAATCAGTTGAAAATCATTGAAGGTTTACATCAACAAGTATTTAAATCCAGAAGTCAGTTGAATAATTAAATTTGGATTATTGAATACAAACTCCAGAGATGTTATCAAAAAAGAAATAGACAGTTAATGTTAGGACATTATTCCTGTGAAAGATATGGGAGAGAGAGAATTCTATAAATCCAACATTTCAGAGCACTGATTTAGATTACCAAAGTAAATAATTTTAAAAGGCAAATTTCTTTTGAAATATTTTAATCAATCGTAATTTAAGCTAACAGTCATTTACACCTTATTGTAAATTGGTTCAACCATAAATCACCTCACCTTTATCTACTATTTTTATTATACATTATCTATTTTTCATCTTATTTATCACATCAAAACTTATACTTTTTCAGGGGCTTCCCTGGTGGTGCAGTGGTTGAGAGTCTGCCTGCCAATGCAGGGGACACAGGTTCGTGCCCCTGTCTGGGAAGATCCCACATGCCGCGGAGCGGCTGGGCCCGTGAGCCATGGCCGCTGGGCCTGCGCGTCCGGAGCCTGTGCTCCACAACGGGAGAGGCCACAACAGTGAGAGGCCCGAGTACTGCAAAAAATAAATAAATAAAACAACAACAAAAAAATGTAAACCAACAATAAAAAATAACAATAAAAAAAAAAACATACTTTTTCAAGGCAAATGACTTTAGATAGTTGTCAGAGCATTTATATGTCTTGGTGTAATGGTTAATTTTGTGTCAACTTGAATGGCCACCAGTAGGTATATCCTACTGTTTCTATTTCTCTGGAGAATACTGACTAAAACACCTGGCCTGAAATGAACTGGTACCTAAAAAAAATTGTAAAGTCTTCAAATTTATCTACTGCCAGGGGGCCTCTCTCTTCAGAAACATCAACATCACACTGATCAACATAATCTGCATTCAAGCTTAAAAGCAAATAAACAGCCTGATAGACATCAGTTCAAAGCCTGATTTGAACACTTGTTAGCTATATGGTCTTGGATGAATTACTTAACCACTGAGCCACAGTTTCAATATCAGTAAATGAAAACTATTGCTTTGCAGGGGTTTTTTTTGAAATTATATATTATTTATTTTAAATCCTGAAATCCAGTAGTGGTCCAATAAATAATATTTTTATTTATTATTTTAATCATAGAATCATTACATTGCCAAAAACCCAAAGTCTTTCTGTTCTGTTTCAACCCATAGAGAGTAAATATTTATGGGCAAATTTTTACAAAATCATAGCCAGAATTTATGTTCTCAGTAATTCTTTTAATAAAGAATTATTGACACTGATTGAAGATTGTGTGTATCAGATATTTGTATTCACTAGATCATATGCCTCTGAAGTAAAAAGAAACAATGTTACTTATGTAAATAACCAGATAAAATTTACTTTAAAAAATATAGTAGTAAATCTGCTGACCTAAAGAAAAATAAAATAGTGCCATTTAAATATGTGATAATATTCCATAGAAAATATTGCAGTTGTTATAATTAAGCTCTTTTTCTATAGTGTTAACTGAGAACCTCTAATGTTTTTAAAACTACTGAATGTTCACTTCTTTACATAAGAAGAATTTCCATGACTTATCCATTGTGCTAAGTACCCAGTCAAACTTCTTCCTAAATTTATGTGGTAACAATTTGAGGCTTAAAAGCATAGTTAGAGATACACCTATGTGAACAGCTTTACTAAAAGTGTGGTGAAGCAACACTGCATATTTATATACACTTTGGAAAGTCTCATCCAGGTAGCACTGCAAATTAAATTCTGTGGCATCCCCTCAGGAAGAGTATGCAGAGGTATTCTTGGAAATCATTCTGGTTTGTCTAGATTTTCACACATCTAAATCATGCATGATTTCCTAAAATTTTTTATCATGGTTTGCTTCCATCTAACTAATGCATAATTTGGTGCTGTATCTTCATCTATCTTTTCTCCTTGATTTACTTCAAAATAAAACTTGAACCATCTCTCCATTACTTCCATATGGTTTAGGCAATAAAATATGGACTCAGATAGTTAATGTTGACCTCTTAGGATTAGAGTATATCAGGGTTAGAAGTCCAGGGACTTCTAAACAAAAGATATAAATAAATATTTGTATATATATGCAGATATCTGTATATTAATTGAGACATGACTTGTGAATATCAAAACTGGCATACTCAATTGATTAATTAATAAGAACAATTTGATGCCTCTTAATGTTTACATGTAGCCATTAATAGACAATTAGATTTATTCATCCATTATATAAGTTTTGCTAATAGGTACAAGACACCATTATAGGCACTTGATATATAGGCACTTGATATATATGAAGTTTAATAAAATTTTTCAACTTCTAGAAGCCCATAATGTGAGGGAGTAAATAATCAAAAGTCAATAAAAAGCAAAAATTAGATTAGCATCATAAATCAGAATGCATAAGTTCTCATATGATTTCATAAGTGTTTCAGAGACTAACAATGTGCAATAAAGTTAAGCCAGAAATCTAGAAGGAAATCACAGGTGAGGACCACATTTTCTGAGAACCTTGATTATCCAGTTAAATTAGGTACTAGACAATGAGAAAATTTCAAAGGTTTGTGAAAACAACAAGGACATCATCAAAGCTATATTTTGACACATTAATCTTGCAAAAGAATGGAATTATCTTGAGTTCAGAGAGAAGACAATAGGTGAGACCACCAACAAGGAGGTTATTAGAGGCTCTCTCAATTGTCCAAATGAGAAGCAGTAAGGGAACTCTCTATAACAGAGCAATGCAAATCAAGAGAAAAAGTGATGTGAGAGATGATATGGAGGTGGAAATAAGAGGTTTTGGCAATTGGTAACATGGTGGCTATCAGCTAAACCCTAATTTTTAATATAATTAAAATTAAATATAATTATGGAAATACACTAAATAGTGAAGTTCTCCATTAAAATGCTCATCTTGTTTGGAGATACATGTTATAGCCAAGTGTATTCAGGAGGAAGGAAATTATAAAAATTATTTTAGGATTTCATCCACTTTCACAAGCTTTACCTACATTTTTTAAGCAGATGATTCTCAAATACTTCTACTTAAAAGAAGATGTGGTACATACATACAATGGAATATTACTCAGTCATAAAAAAGGAACAAAATTGTGTCATTTGTAGTGATGTGGATGAACCTAGAGTCTGTCATACAGAGTGAAGTCAAAAAGAGAAAAATATATTAATGCCTATATATGGAATCTAGAAAAATTGTACTGATGAACCTATTTGCAGGGCAGGAAAAGAGATGCAGACATAGAGAACAGACTTGTGGACATGGGGGTGGGGGGTGGGCAGAAGGGGAGGGTGGGACAAACTGAGATAGTAGCATTGACATATGTACACTACCATGTGTAAAACAGATAGCTGGTGGGAAGCTGCTGTATAGCACAGGGAGCTTGGCTCGGTGGTCTGTGATCACCTAGAGGGGTGGGATGTTGGGGAGAGGGAAGTCCAAGAGGGAGGGGATATATGTATTCATATAGCTGATTCACTTTGTTCTACAGCAGAAAGTAATACAACATTGTAAAGCAATTATTCTCCAATAAAAAAAAATTTAATAAAAATAGTATTTAAGGTATTCCACACTTCTGTTCTATTTAAAGTATCCTAATCATTTTTCCAACATTTACAGTTAGACACGTTTCTGGTATTTCAAACCCAAGAAACCCAAAATTTAGCTTTTCATCTCCCTACAATCTGCTCCAATTCTTGTGGTCTTTAGCGTCACTAAAGAAGCTTCTTTAGTGAAGCTTCTTTTGGCTTCACTGAAAGTCTGCTTCCCATATATAAACAAAACAAAATAACAACAAAAACTTCTAGTCATCAGTGATGAAAACCAGTATTCTCTTGGATTTGGTCCTCTACCTTTTCAAGAATTTTGAAGGATCTGAGATTTTACCCTTCTTTTAAGATAACAGAAGACATATTTCATGCTAACTTTCATGACAACAGAAGACATGAGACTCGCCATTATTCACATCACAGCAAGTAGCATGAGTTATATGCTCACATTGGTTGCCCTTGCCCTCCAAATAGCAGAGATGACATGGAGTGACCCAGCTGGAAGCTGCACACATAGCAAATTTTTGTCACAGCTGAGGAACTCCAAACTTAGAAAATCCCAGTGTTTCAAGGGAGTTGCTAGAAAACCTTCCTGATCTTTGCCTTTGAGGAAGATATTACCTTTATTATCATGGTCAGGGATCGAATCTGCCCTCTGCCCTGGAGAGAGAGAATATCTCTATTTTCCAAGGTTGCTTGCTGTACAAACATCTTTGAAAAGAATTCAGAACAAAAGCTAATTCAAGACATGAAGAAATGTCATGAAGAATCATTCTCTGTCCTGTCTGGTTCCCAGTCCTGTCAATTAGACTTTAAAATATCATTTCCTAATTAGGATGAAAGGCTTAAGGGAAAGATGGAAACAGAGAAATTTCGTAAGGAATATCAACAACCTGCTTTTGAATCTTACTCGAGCCTTAAGAATATGCTTAAATATTATCTTATATATGCCAACTTGATAATGAAATATTTTTTGCTTGCACAACCTTGGCTTGGTGTATTAAATAATACCCAGTTTGCTTACGGTCTACTCAGAATGCAGGTTCCCTGGTATCCTATATCCGGGCGTTTAATCTCTACCAGGTCTAGATATGAACTATTCGCCAAAAACAGCTTTGCCCAGATGTAAATACTGGTCACAACTTGGCAGGAACATACTATTGCAGTACAGCACCATTAAACACTGAATCTCAAGACTACTACCCTCATTCTTATTCCATTCATTCTAAGGGCCATTCGATGTAGCATGCCCACTGCTAGTGAATGCACTGGTTTAAGCAACACAAATATCAAATTCATTTTTACATTTCTTATTATATACAAGCAAACTGAAATCCTGATTTAGTTTTTCTGATTATGTTTTTCTAAGATTTGATAGTAAGCTGGCCTCCTTGAATACAATTAGTTCTAAGCATACTGATGTAATGGAATATCTGAATCTTGATACCCATATGCACATAATGAAGACTTTAAAAGGTCAATGCAACCTTATAGATTGAGGGGATGGATAAATAGGTTTCTCTAGGAGACACACCCCTTGGCCTCATTACAGGTGTTCTTCCTCTCAATGCATGTTCTTTTCAGCCTGTAACAACTTTCACTCTGCTGCCAATAAGGCTCAGCTTAAGGATAAATTGATTAAACCATTCCCTCTATCCAAAGTCAGAATTAATAGCATGACTCTGTACAGCTTTGGCCCTTTATGTTTACATCCATCTCTTTGTTTAGATTGTAGTTCATTTTAGCTAAGAATTATAACACATTCATATGTATGATCCAGACAGCATCTTGAAGAGTGCCTTGCAGATATAAGTAAGTTCCAAAATATATGCTGAATCAATTAGGAAAGCTTCCTCCTCTATTGCACCTTGACTCACATAAAATTGTTGAGTAACTCAAGATCTGGTGTGTTATCTTCAAGATATATTGCTCTCACCAATAAAAAATACAGAATGTATAAATCACAAATAGGCAATTAATATATTCACAAAAAGACTTATGAAAATATATAAACCTCAATTTAAATTTCATTAAAACTATAAGATGCCTGTTTCTTACCTAAGCATTGGCAAACATGAAAA
Source organism: Lipotes vexillifer (assembly GCF_000442215.2). Lineage (NCBI taxonomy): Eukaryota > Metazoa > Chordata > Mammalia > Artiodactyla > Lipotidae > Lipotes > Lipotes vexillifer. The sequence continues at coordinate 407,626 of NW_006778701.1, read as the reverse complement.
AAGACTCTTAATACGTTGATTGGGGAAAACAGACATGCATATGAGATGATATATACAGTGCTGATAAGATTGTAAATCAGCATAATCTTTCTGGAAAGAGATTGGGCAATATGTATGAAAAGCATTAAAATGTGTATTCATAGTAATTATACTTCTATGAGTTCACCTAAAGGAAATGTGTGCAAAAATATGTTTATAGATATTTAACACAGCACACTATACCCTTCTTATCTCACAAAACATGAACATTCTGCATCTCATTAAGATAATATTCATAAATATATTTATTAAAGGATTCATAATATACTTCACATTCATATACCAACTTTTTTTAGTCATCACTAAAGTGTCAAATATCCAAGTTATTTCTGCAATTTCATCATTATAAACAACGTTGCAATGGATATCTTCCTCTGCATATATCTTTAGGCTAAAGTCTTAGAAGAGAATCACTGGGTAAAAAGGGAGGGTGTACTTAAAATATTAATGCATATTTCTAAATTTCTTTTAAATTATCATCGAGTGTTCTAATTTAAACTTCCATTAGCAGTACATATGAAACTCTCTCACCACTTCATTAGTATTATTATATTTTTAAAATATTTTTAAGCAAATACATTAAAAATTCTTACTGCTGCTCTTTTTATTTTCTGTTGTTCATTTTAATCTTTTACTACACTTGTTAAATTTTCATACATTTACTGGTAACACGTATTTCCATTTTTGTAATTTTTCTATTCATTATCTTTACTGTTTCTCTATTAGTCCTTAGAGGATTTTGTCCTATTGATTTTGATGAAGTTCATATATGAAAATATCAACTTTTGAAGCACATTACTTTACAATTTTATGTAACTATAACTATATATCTTTTTCCCCCATGAGATAAAAACAAATTTCTATGTATTTAAAAAATACTATCCACAGACTAAATAAATATTCATCTACATTGTTATTTGTTGCTTTACATTTATGCTTTAATAAACTTGGAATTTACTTGGAATATACCATTTTGCAGGAGGGAGATAAGATCCTAAATATTTTTCTAATTTTTCCAATGTCATTTATTTGAAAAACCCTACTGTTTTGAATCTCAATTAATATACAACTCTTACTCCATTTCATATCAATTACCTATAAGTGGCTCTATCACAAATTAACTTCCCATACATACCAGGGTCCACTTCAGGACACTTTCATTCTATTGTCAACCTGGCCTATACAAGTACAATAAAATGTTCAATTATTTTTTCTTTTTAATATTTTAAGTATGTAGTAGGACAAATATTCCTTTAGTGCACCTTATTTTCAGATTATGTATAGCATTCATGTCACTTAATTCTTTATATAATCCCTTTGGTGACAGCCCATATTATCTCTTGTAAAGGAATATTAACCTAAACTACCATGGTATTCCCAGGTGCCGTGTTTTTAGGCATGAAAATATAATTCTTCCCCCAGAGACCAGCCTCTAAATCAATAAGCTGTCTGTGTCTGGTATGGAAGGTCTGCTTAGAGATGCTTTAATGAATAATGTCGGAGGCTATAGCAGGGTATATGGAGTCATTTAAAAAAACTTCTTACAGGCTGGAACTAATACCCACTAAAGCCCCACTTACAAGATGAAAGAAAAAGTTTCTAATAAAGCAAAATGCTGAGGACCAAGAAAGAGTGGATATACGGT
>NW_006778701.1:403757-405932 GCF_000442215.2 Lipotes vexillifer | reverse complement strand
AAAGAGTGTATATACGGTAAGAATTTTTAATAATGGCAAGGTTTAACAGTCTTCAGTGGCATCCTTGAAGAGCTGATTTTTCTGGAAGTTTGGAAAGACTAAAATCTTCACAACTGACAGATATCAAGGGTTTGAGCTCAGACTACCAACCTTAGGCATTCACTAAGCAAGATTCTGCTTCCTGAGATGAGACTAACCTCCTTGAAGGTGGAGGAAAGAGCTATAAACTCTGAGGACTCACACAAGTACAAAGATGGCTCACCTCAAGGTTAAAGGCATTCTAGCCTCAAACTCAGCAGTTGACAACTCCATTGAACATCAATCACATTTTATTTTATTTTTTAGAAAAATTCTGCCAAGATGAACTACAAAAATAAAAACAAATGGGATTTATGGTAGCTTTTAGCAGATGCCTTAGGCCAACTTTCAGGATCAATGAATTTGTTTCTGACTTTAAGGCTTAGAATAACTCATTTATTGGAGTAAATAGTTTGTCTAACGTTATCCTTTTAGAACATACAATAAGTGGAATTTTCTTCATCAAGTCAAAGTGTTTATTATTAGAACCAAGTTAGAGTTATTGATTCTTCCCCACAAAGCTGTTATAAACCCTAAGATAGTCTTGAATTGTGTAGGTCACAGAGGACTCCTTTCTAGAAATATCATATATCTATATCTCCATTGAAGCCTAATTTCTAGAAATAATCCTTTAGGTGTCAGGAAACAATAACAGAGGCTACACAATCAAGCGAAGTGATAGTACATGGCAGTGTTTTAGAAGCACTCAAAAGAGAACAAAAAAGCAAATGCAACAATCCATTTTCATTTGATAAAAGATCCCTAAAATCACCTTATATTAAATAAAAAGAGCATACTTAGAGAAAAATACTTTTAAGGTGATTGAATTAAAATTAACATTCATTTATCTACATAATCACTAGCACACATATAACTCATACATACTAACCTATCGGTGTAAAAATCAAATATATTGTGCTAAATATCACTTATGTGCACATTTGGTGGGTAGTGAACCTGGTATTGTTTATATAATACTGAATCACTACCAGGAAGAATTCAATGATGTATTTCTACGTTTATTCACTTATTTAAAGGAAATTACTAATCTAATACTTCATAATAAAAAAACTGGGAAATCCCAGAATTCCACTGCAAATGAAATGCATTTATTTATTCACTCTTTCATTTAAGAAGCATGCATTGTTTACCCACTATTTTCCCAGGCACTGTACTGGTCCTGTGCATGAAAAGATGCATAAGAAGCTGTTTTTTTTAAATTCATACATATCCCAGGCTAGTCAAATGATGAAGCCTATACTACTGAGAGCTAACATTCTCTTTTCAAATGCATTGGGGAAACTTACTTTCTTACAAAAGTAAAGTAATTCTTGATAAACCTAAAATCATGGTATTGAAAACTAGGAGTAACACAAAGATTCACTTACAGAGGAAGAAACTGAGTGCTTACCTGATATGATGGAAGTCATGAAACTAGAATGTAGCTCAGCTGGGTCTATAATGATGTCCTTTCATATACTCTTTCTGGTGGTTCCTAAGGCCCAGTCAGTAGAGCATACCCCATTGTTTCCAAACACTATGTTGAGGTTCACCAATGAAAATGGACCTTTCAGAGGTAGAGTGCTAAACTTTTATCAACACTTAAGATTTAATTTTACTAATATTAAAGATATGTACTGTCACAGTACAGTAAAAGTAATAATAACAAGCAAATCATTACTTAGTATAGAAGAGCAGGCTAATGTAGAAGAGGATATGACTTTCTATAAATAGAAAAATTAAATGGCAGGTGGAGGGAAATAGTTTTCATTCTCTTGTTAGCATACTTTACCCTGTAAACTAATATTTTATACCATCACAGTATTTCTGCAAAGAACAAAAGCTAAGGTTAGAAGGCACATATTGTAAAGAGAATGACAAAAAGATGCCAGATGGGGCTTCCCTGGTGGCGCAGTGGTTGAGAGTCCGCCTGCCGATGCAGGGGACACGGGTTCGTGCCCTGGTCTGGGAAGTTCCCACATGCCGTGGAATGGCTGGGCCCGTGAGCCATGGCCACTGAGCCTGCGCATCCGAAGCCTGTACTCTGCAACAGGAGAGGCCACAACAGTGAGAGGCCCGCGTACCACACACACACAC
>NW_006778701.1:389701-403747 GCF_000442215.2 Lipotes vexillifer | reverse complement strand
AAAAAAAAAAAAAAAAAAAAAAAAAAAAAGATGCCAGACATTCCCACTAAGATTTTGAAAAGGTGAGGAAAACAGTTCTGGAAACATCTTCCATCACCCACCTTCAACCCACATAAACATAAAAATTGATTTAAAATTTACAAAGTGTAAAGGAGGCAATTCATAGCAAGATATCAACCCAATAAACGAATATGGTAGTATTTGCCTTCTCCCACATGAAGAGGATTATTCCGCTACCAGGCAAAAGTAGGGAGACTCCAAGAAAATCACACTTAAAGAATAAGGTCCCTAGAAGTAGTAACACTTTGCATACGTTTCCTAGGGCATAAGTTAAAACAGAAATCTGGTGCTTCATCTCACCTGGAGATGTATGAAAGCAAGTGGCAGAGCAAAACATTCTACTTCAGAAAAAAGAGGCATCATTATCATAGTCTACATTTTTACCATTTGCTTGACAAGGATACATTAATTTCCTGTGGGGCAAGTGAACAATGTAGAAGATAGCAATAACAGATTACCTAGAAGGAAACCAGTTCAAAACTGTTCTACTAGATTAAAAGAACACCAGTGGTGGGGCTTCCCTGGTGGCGCAGTGGTTCAGAGTCCGCCTGCCAATGCAGGGGACGCGGGTTCGTGCCCCGGTTCGGGAAGATCCCACATGCTGCGGAGCAGCTGGGCCCGTGAGCCATGGCCGCTGAGCCTGTGCATCCGGAGCCTGTGCTCCGCAATGGGAGAGGCCACAACAGGGAGAGGCCCGTGTACCGCAAAAAAAAAAAAAAAAAAAAAAAAGAACACCAGTGGTAAGAGATTCAAAAGAATAAAGCTGGAAGCAGAAACTGCAAGTCTGTCTGTCCCTAAAATACAAACGAAGTGTACACTGCCTGTGTTGACACTGTGCAGTGCAGAGTTCCCCACAGGAGAAGTCACATATGTCCCACAGAAGGATACAAGTTTAGACATCTATCAAACAGGTGGTTTTAGTAAATACCAGTTTAGCAATGAGACTCTCACTTTTTTCTGCTAACATCCCTTGCCCAAAGCTAGAGGGGAAATGGGGAGATACCTTGGACTGGACATGAGATTGATGTTTTACAATACATTAGACTGGAAATTTTAACATCTAAAAGTATGTCATAATTGTCAAAATAAATTATTCTTATAACCCAATGTCACCAAAACTTAGGGAATCTGTCTGGTATCTTGCCAAAAGAAAAGAGTATCTGAAAAACAAACAAGTCTTTCTCTTACGATACTCAACCAAAATCAAACTGTTCAATTAACTAGATATATTTAATAATATATTTATGCAGCAATTACGTTTTTTCCTGACATTTTTAAACATAAAATTGAAAGGATTTTTCTATTATTTGTAGCATATAAAACCTATGCAACTTTTCAAGACTATATAGGCTCTCTGACAAGAGAAATCAATAGTTTTCAGTTTCATTTTCAAAATAAGCAGCTAACAAAGTAAATGAATGGCTAGAGCCTAATCTATATAGAACTAAAACACAACTACCTAGTAGCAGCCCTAGCTTTACCAAAATGTCTTCTCTAGGCTACTAAAATCCTCATTTAATCCCTATTTACTTCACTGTTATTTAAGTTTTCCTTTCTGAAGATAGACACTCTTGAAAATGTATAACAAATAATGTATTAGGCAAAGTGTTATGATACAAAAACATGATTGTATTTTTAGATACTAGAAAAATTAAAATTAAAAAATTATTTACAATAGCATCAAGTCATAATATACTTACAAAATATATGTAAGACCTCTACACTGATGAAATAGATTTTAATTTCCTAAATAAATATGATTACTATAAGCCCCTCTTACAATGTGATTTTGACACTCCTTCCACCAAGAGACAGGATCTGTGTCTCCTTCCTACAGGCAGTGGTTTGTAACTACTCTCACTAACAGAATATAAAAGTCATGTTATGTGACTTTCAAAGCTAGGTCATAAAAAGGATTAAACTTTGACCTAGCTCCCTCTTGAAGCCCAGGCACAAGTTAATGAGGAACCCCATAACACACAGACAGGACACATGCCAGTGTTCTGGCTAACAGCCACAGATGACATCTTAGCTGATTGCTAGAACCAACTGCAAGGTATATAGTAATGGCCTTCAAATGATTTCATCCTCCAGCCTTTGAGATACTACAACTCACACTGAGTAGAATACAGATAAGCTCTCTCTGAGCCTTGCTCAAGTTGTACATCCATGAACTAAATAAATGTCGCTTTAAAACTCAAGACACTGAGGTAGTTTGTTATACAGCATTAGAGCAATTGAACAACCTGCACAAATGAAAACTATAAAACACCAATAAGACAATTAAAGAGGACCTAAATAATTGGAAAGACACATAATATATCAGTTCTTCCCAAAATTCATTTATTGGTTTAATGCAATCCCAATAAAATTTTCAGCAAAATTTAAAAAGAAACTGACACTCTTACTAAAATTTATATGCAAATAAAAATTACCTAGAAAGCCACAATAATATTGCAAAACAAGGACAAAGGTGGACTTATAATATCTGATTTCAACACTTAATTTAAAATATAGTAGATAAGACAATGTAATATCAGGGTAAGGATAGACATCTATATGAAGGGAAAATTACAGTCCAAAAACAGATGAACACATAAACATTTATTCATTTTGGACAAAGATGTCAAGATAGTTCTATGGGGAAAGGAGATGCCTTTCAAAAAGTGCTAAAACAACTGTATATCCATATGAAAATACCAAACAGAAAAATTATGTTTAAATAGACCACAGAACTAAATATAAAAGCTAAAACTCCTAAATGTCTAGAAGAAATTATAGGAGACTACCTTTACAACCTTAGGTTAGACAAAATGCACTAACAGTAAAAGAAAGAAAAATGGATAAATTGGATATTCTCAAATTTAAAATTTTCTGCTTTTCAAAAGATGTCACTACAAAAGTGAAAAAGAAAGCCATATGCTAGGAGAAAATATTCTCTGTATTGTTTGTGTGGAGGTTACAACCACTCTGGGGATTTATTTCTTAAAATTTAATCATATACTTACTACATAACCCAGAAGTTCCATTCCTACATGTTTATCCAAGAGAGAGTAAAGTATATGTATATACAAAGACTTATAAGTAAATATACATATAGTAGCTTTATTAATAACCCCAAACTGGAAACAACCCAAATTCAAAAGGTGAATGGATAAACTAACTGTGGTCTATTTATACAAAGAGATACATAAAAAGAACAACAACAGAAGAATGGAATATTAATGCACACAATTAGATGGATGAATCTCAAAAACACTGTTGAGTAAAAGAGTTTAGACACTGTACAATTCCATTTACATGAAATTCTAAAACAGGTAAAACTAATAGTGACAGAAAGTGGATCAGTGGTTTCTTGGACTGGAGGTGAAGGAGGGCAACACAAAAAGGTATACAATGTAACTTTTGAGGTGATGGAAATGTTTAATATCTTTATTGCATGGACTACATAGTTATATACATTTGTCAAAACTTATTCAGCTATACGTATAAAATCCATACATTTTTAGTCTAGATAAATTGTACCTTAGTAAAGTGTGATGGGGAAAAATATACTTGGAGGTTACATTAAACTATTAACACCTTGGAGTAAAAGAGTGTATGAAATGCCTGAGAAGTTCCATGAGCCATTCTAAATAGAGTTCACTATTTATTTCTAACAAACAGTGATGATATTATCTCCTTTTCCTATAATATCCTACTATTCTGGGGCCTAGTTTTAGCTCTTCGGATGTGATTACATTAGCTTCATTACCATAAAAGAGGTTTTAAGTGGGCAAACTGCCACAACCAATTGCTGGTTTCTAAATGACGTTTAACTGCTTGTCTACATAATGTTTACATGAGATAGAAACTGTATAAGATATTCTCTATTTTTTGTGTGTGCATGTGTCTACATGTCACACAACCTTATATGTGAACTAAGAAACTAAACTTTTTTGGAGGTTTTTATCTAATCACATTGAAATTGCAGTATGTTTGATCTGCTTTGTGTCAATCAATGTTTCTAAAAATATACAATACCACCTCACAATACCTCAAAACTATTGACAATTCATTATATAAACAATAATATTGTACAATAATATCAATAAAATATAAATAATATAAACATATAAATAAAATAAAAATAATAAGAAACATTACTTTTGTGGCTTGCTATACGTCAGGTACAATTTTAATATCTTAACATCTATTCACTCATTTGATCACCATAGTAATCCTATGTGGAAATTATTATTATTTACCAATTGTGTGAATGAGAAAACACATGCTGATGATGTTAAACAACTTTATTCAAAATACTTTTAGAGCTTAGGAAAAAATTCAGTAAAGTTATTACATTTCAGTTTCTTAAGTGTGAAATATGTATTTTTTAGAATAATCCTGTGAGATAAGAAATTGATGGCTGTTAATTCTGTAAGCTAAAAAACATATATTATGTCATATTTACCTTGCTTAACAAACTATGCAGCTTATCAGATTTAAAAGTGGAGTCCACAACATGGCACTTTTATGATCTATCTCCTAAAATTCCACCCCAGGCTGCTTATGTCCCTTATGAATGCAGTTGATTAGTTCTTTCCTCTGGTTACATGGGAAACAACACTCACCTGGGCAGCTTTCCCAACAGGACAAAAGAGCTCTAGCTAATGCTTTCATTTCCACAATTAGCTCAGAGGGACTGCTTCCACAGTTTTAGTGTAACCCATGCACCAGGAATAAGAAATTTAGACTAACATATGCCAAAGAAAATATGTAAATGACTTAGATTGAAAAAATTTCCACAGACTGCAATGTGGCATTTAAAGTGCTGTCACATTTACTATGATATGAATAAAATCAATGTAATATTGAGAAACTAACTTTGAAAAGATTTGGCAACATTTACTTTAGGATTATGTTGAAAGAAAAAACATCGCAGGTGTTAAAATTTTTAGGAGATTAAGAATGCTACATGAAATTGTGCTGTGGATGTATTTTTTGCTTATGTTTCCTTTGTAATTATTTCCTAATAGTATAATCATCAATCACCTGTATCAACATTTTGTAATATAACATAGGTTCAATCAATTTAAAAGTGATATTATATAAAATTTGCTATTTTCAAATCAGAACTAGCTGGTGAGCAAAAACTATGTGCCAAATATATTTTTAAGTGATTTCTTGAAATATTTGCCATCTAGTGGAGTTTTTTTTTCCTTTTAAGTATTCAAACACCCAGTTTATGGTCTATTCCCAAAAAGGTACCATAGCCCACAAGCCTGCCCTAAAATAATGACTAAAGCTCATTATTAAGACAAAAGGTAAATGACACAAAGAAACTTGAAACATCAGGAATTTAAAAAGTGTAATAGAATTGGTAAAACTATTGATAAATATAATAAAATATTTTTCTCTTCTTGGTTTCTTTAAAATACTTGAATGGTACTTGAATGGTTGAAGGTAAAAATGATCAAATTGTACTATGTGACTTTCAATGTATGTATGTGCAATATATAAGAAATAATAGCACAAGATTTGAAGGGGACTTTTATAGTGGTAAGATTTCTCTACTCAGATTGAGGTGGTAAAATACAATATTTATCCTAAATAGACTGTGTAAAGTAAAATTTTGTCATTTCTAGAGAAAACACTAAAAATTGCAAAAGAAATATAGTCAAAATCATTGTAGATAAATTAAAATAATGTAATAAAACATGCTCAAATAATCAAAAAGAAGGAAGAAAAGGTAGAGAAATGAAAAATAGAGGGAACAAATAGAAACCAAATAATAAAACATTTGACCCACATTCAAACATATCAATAATTATAATAAATGTAAGTGGTCTAAACACATGAATTAAAAGACAGAGATTTTAATAAATGGATTAAAAATATGACCCAACTATCTGCTATCTACAAGAAACTCACTTCAAGTAAAATGATATGGAAAAGATGAAAGAATTTTAAAATTGGAAAAAAAAGATATGCTACAGAAATCAAAAGAAAGCAGTAGTAGTACCTATAGTTAATATTACTGTATTATGCACTTAAATTTTTATTAAGAGAATAGATCTCATATTAAGTGTTCTTACCACATAATAAAAGAGACACAAAGACACTTTTGGAGGTGATGGATATGTCTGTTACCTTGATTGTGGTGATGATTTCATGGGTGTTTGAATATATCCAAACTCATCAAATTGTATACAAAAAATTTGTGCAGTTTTTTAAATATATACTATATACTGATAAACATTTTTTTAAATAAATCAGCAGTGGTTATATAAATATATGAGTTACAAAATAGGAAATTGCAATAAAATACCACTTAAAATAATTATGACATAAAATAAATTATTAGGTATAAATCTAATAAAACATGTGCAGGGTATGTATACTAAAAACTATGAAAGTGTGATGAAAAATATTTTTAAGATATAAATAAATTAAGATTCGTACCATGTTCATTGATTAGAACATCAAAATAGGAATCATGAATTAGCCATTGATTGATCCACAGCTTTCCTGTAATACCAATCAAAATCTTAGCATTAACTTTTATATATAGACAATTTGATTATAAAATCTACTTGGGTAAAGAAATTTCCAAGGCAAGGGTAACTGAGACAGAAGAATAATATGATTAAAGTAGCTAATGCATTTTGACAAAGAATTCATTTAAAGGAGTCATATTACCCAATGTTAAGAAATATTTAAAGATATTGTGAACTAGTAAAAAGATACGCATATAGATCAATAAAACAGAATACAAAATCCAGAAATTGGCACATATAAATATGGCCATTCGATTTTTGACCAACACACAAAATATATTCAAAGGATAAAAGCTTATCTTCTCAACAAATGATGTCGGGCTAATTGGTCACCTTTATGCAAAAACACCCTCAAAAAACAAAATAACAAATCTCAAACTAAACCTCTCACATTATATTAAAATTAACTCACAATGAATTATAGCTCTACACATAACACAGGGAACTGTAAAACTTTTAGAGAAAGTGATAAAAGAAAATCTTCATGATTCAGGATTAGGTGAAGAGTTCTTAGACATGACACAATAAAAGTAAGTGATAATAATAGTAATAAATAAATTTCATCAAACTTAACATTTTGCTCTGTGAAATACCCTGGTAAGAGGAAATATAAACATCAGACTGGGAGAACATATTTGACAAAGAACCCCTATCCAGTGTATATAATAAATGCTCAAAATGCAATGATAAGAAAATAAGCAACCCAACTAAAAACTGAAAAGAGCATGGAGAAAAATTTCACGAAAGAAGATATAAGAAGGGCAAACAAGCTGATAAAACAATGTTTAACACAATTGGCCACTAGAGTTATGCAAAGTAAAACCACAATGTGATACCACTAAACAGCTATTAAAACGTGATGCAAAATGACAAAAAAATACTAATTGGTGAGGATGCAAAGCAAATGGAATCTCATAAACTGCTGGTGGGGATACAAATGTTACAGGCACTTTGGAAAATAGTTTGTCTTTTTCTCATAAAGTTAGACATAACCTTACTATATGACCCAGCAATCCATCTCTTAGATATTTACCCTAGAGAAATAAAAACTTATTGTATTAGTTTGCTATGACTGTCACAACAAAATACAAAGATTGGGGGGGGAGAATTAAACAGAAATTTATTTTATCACAGTTTTGGACATTGGAAGTCCAAGATCAATGTACAAGCATTGTGAGACTTCTCTCCTTGGTTTGCACACAACTTCCTTCTTGCTGTGTCTTCAAATAGCATTTTCTCTGTGTCTGTGCATGGAGAGAGAGAGAGAGAGTGTGTGTGTGTGTGTTCTGGTGTCTCTTCCTCTTCTCATAGGGATATTAGTCCTATTGAATTAGGGTAAAACTTTTGTGACCTCGTGTAATCTTGGTTACCTTCTAAAAGTTCCTATCTCCAAATACAATCACACTGAGGTTTAAGAGTTCAACATACAAATTTGGGGGGGGACACCATTCAGTCCATAACATTCCATCTTCTGATCCTCAAAATGCATGTCTTTCCTGCATTTAAAATACTTTTGCCCTATCTCAACAGCTCCAAAAGACAATCCATTCCAGCACCATTTCCAAGCCCAAAATGTCATCTAACTCAGATATGGGTAAAACTCAGGTATGATTCATCCTGAGACATATTTCTTCTCCAGTTGTGAACCTGTTAAACCAGACAAGTTATGTGTTTACAAAATACAATGGTGGGACAGGATAGACATTCCCATTCTGAAAGGGAGAAATGGGAAAGAAGAGATGATGAGCACCCAGGAAGTCTAAAACCTAGCAAGGTAAATTCCACTAGGGCTTAAGGCTTTAGGATAATCCTCTATAGCTCAATACCCTGCTCTCTAGGCCAACTGGAGTGGCAGCATTACTCCCACTGATGCAGGTAATCGCCTGTTCCCTTTGTCCTACAAGGTGACCTTCCCTCTGAGGCATTTAATGGAAGCATCTTGCTCTGCTAAAACTAAGGAGGTAGCCCCATCTTCTGAAAGCAAGGAAGAAACAGCCCTGCTTCCTGGGTCTGTGGTTAGCGTGGCAGCCTTGATTATCTCTGAACTGCCTTCAGGGTCATTCTTCCCTTTTCTTGAAGACAAGGCATGATGGAATCCAAGCAGCTCCTTTGCCTCAATCCTGTAGAATCCTAGAAGTCTAACAACCTTCCTTCATTCCATACCGTTTTCTATGTGCCCTTTAGTTCCAATTGGCAGTGTTTCTGCTGGTATAATCCCATCTCTACCACTGCCTTCCTCTGAGATGGCTGATTAAATTCCATGGATAATCTCTTTATGAGGTGATCATTCAGCCACATACTCACTTTTCTTTCCATAACGTAATTTCTCATTTTTTTGCAATATGGATAGGCTATTTTCCAAATCTTCAAATTCTGGTTCCTTTTTGCTAACAGTTTCTTCAATTTAACTCTCCTCTTGCATTTTATTATACACAGTAAGGAGAAACAAGGCTACACCTCAACACTTTGCTTAGAAATTTTCTTTGCTAAATATCCAAGATGGTGGCTCATGAATTCAATCTTCGACATTACAAAATACCATAGACTGGGGGGTTTAAACAACAAAAATTTATTTTCTAACAGTTCTGGAGGCTAGAAACCCAAGATTAAGGTGCCAGCACAGTTGGTTTCTGGTGAGACTTCTCTCCTTAGTTTGCAGATGACCACCCCCTCTCTGTGTCTTCACATGGCCTTTTCTCTTTGCACACGTGCAGAGAGAAAGAGAGAGAGTTCTGGTGTATCTTCCTAGTCTTATAAAGACATTAGCCCTATTGGATTAGGGCCCCATCCTAATGACCTCAATTTACCTTAATTACCTTCTTAAAGGCCTTATCTCCAAAGAGTCACAAAGGGCATTAGGGCTTCAATAAATGAATTTGCGATGGACACAAATCAGTCCATAACACTAATATTCACACAAAAATGTCTAAACAAATATTCAAAGCAGCTTTGTTTGTAACAGCGAAAAACTGGAGAGAATTCAAATCCTTCAGTGGTTGAATGGATAAACATTGGCACATGCATACACTGTTGTTTCGCAGAAATTAAAGAGAATAAACTATTGACACATAAAATTATGATAAATTTCAAAGGCATTATGCTGAGTAATAACTGTTAACCTCAAAAGGTTACATACCATATGATTCCATTTATATAATATTCATGAAATGGCAAACTTATAATGATAGAGGCCGAATCCAACTTTGCCAGAGATTTGAATTGGTGGATGGTGGGAGAAAGAGTAAACTATAAAGGGGTAAGACAAGGAAAGTTTCCTTGGGTTTATATAATAGTTCTGCATCCTGATTATGGGTAGTTACATGAATACATATGCTAAGATTCACAGTACTGGACCCCAAAAATAAACATTATTTTTATTGTATGGTAATTTAAAAAATAAAATTAGAAGAAAAAAAAAGAATGGAATGGATGAATAAAGCTGACTCAGTAAATTAGAAGTCTTGCACAGGCTGGTTCTTGCTCAACAATGCAAGGAACTCAGCAATATCTATTTATCATGAGGCCTCGCACAAGAAATCAAGTTTGAATTGAAAAGAAGCATGACCAAGAGTAAGTTTGAAATGGTCTCCAGCTGTGATAATTAAAAGAAAAAAGTTGCCTAATTTTTCATTTCTATCAACTGAACAGAAATTATGTGAAAACATTGATTAAAACAATGTAATTACTGATTTTTTCTGAAGTACAGGCAAAAAAACCATAAAATTATTTTAAATTTAATATATCTTCATTGTATTACTTATAAATACTTACTATCTCATAAGCAGAAAACACAGATATGCACAATAATTAAATGAAATCTATTTTTTAAATATTTTGTTAACTTTCAGTTATGTAAGACAATAGGTGTACACATATTTTTATGTCCTTATGAAGATATATTTGCCAAGTTGAGAGTACATGAATGACACTGTATTAGTCAACTTTTGCTGCAGTAGTGGTCTCTCACAAACAACTCCAAAATCTCAGTGCTATAGCAGGAAATATTTATTTTCACTCACATTACACATTATAGCTGCAAATTGGTTGTAGTGCTATAGCTCTGCTCTAGGCTATGGATGGACTTTGAGCTTGTCCCATTATCTTCTCACTGTCAAGAGACATACTGTATAGCACAGGGAACTCTTCTCAATACTCTGTAATGACGTATATGTGTAAAGAATCTAAAACAGAGTGGATACATGTATATGTATAACTGATTCACTTTGCTGTACAGCAGAAATCTACACAACATTTTAAATCAACTATACTCCAATAAAATTTTTTTTTAAAAAAGAGTAGTTGTACTTCTGAAAACAAGTTTTTTTCTGATATAATGTGCTGAAATTTTATGATTTTTACAGTCGGTATCAGAAATCCTCTTAATGGAGGATCATATATGCTTTGGAAATACCTTAAATATCTGTTTGACTTGAGTGATCAAAATGGAAAATCAAGGGGTCTAAGCACCTTGTCAATGTACCAGAAAAGAAAGCTAAACTGTTCCGATTTAAAACTGAAGGAAAATTTTGGGGATATGGGAGGGGGAAAAAAGAAAGGAAAAGAAGGAAAAGGATAGAGGATCCATTGAGATGATACAAGACTAAGTACCATTGGGAATGAAGCTAACTTTAAAAATATTACAGAATAGGAAGGAATTTTAACAGTGGTCAGATTGATGATATACTGCACACTATAAATTACTCTGCAGTCCTCAAATTTCCTCAGTAAAATCTGCTAAACTCAAATGCCTCTTGAGAGTGTTTTGGTGAGGAAGGTAATGAATTTCACTTTAGGGTCAATGTGGCTTGAAAGAGAAACAGCCACAGTATGGAAAACAACCTTCTCCCTGAACAAACTTTCAGGAACACAAGTTTGGAACAGAAGTGACCATGGAAAATAGAAGCCCTCTGAGAATTCTCAAAAATTTAGGGGAGGGTTTTGGAATTCCACTGGCCAGGGAATGAGGAAGGTGATATATCAGGCAATCTTATCTAGGTCACAAACGGCAGGGAGGGAAACTCCAGGTCACTTAGAGAAATACCTGACCACATTTTCTGTCACATGAGAATTGCTGTTAAAATCATGGCTCATTTGTAGCCCACATGTGGCTCATTAGTTTATATACTTTTATTTTATTCTTTTATTGGAGTATAGTTGCTTTACAATGTTGTGTTACTTTCTCCTGTACAGCAAAGTGAATCAGCCACATGTATACATATATCCCCTCTTCTTTGGATTTCCTTCCCATTAAGGTCACCACAGACCATTGAGTAGAGTTCCCTGCACTATACAGTCTGTTCTCACTAGCTATCTATTTTATACATAGTAGTGTACATATGTCAACCTCAATCTCCCAATCCATCCCACACCCTCCCTTCGTATCCATATGTTTGTTCTCTACATCTGTTTCTCAATTTCTACTTTGCAAGTAAGTTCATCTATACCATTTTTCTTGATTCCACATATATGCGTTAATATACAATATTTATTTTTCTCTTTCTGACTTACTTCACTCTGTATGACAGTCTCTAGGTCCATCCACGTCTCTACAAATGACCCAGTTTTGTTCCATTTTATGACTGAGTAATATTCCATTGTATCTATGTACCACATCTTCTTTATCCATTCCTCTGTTGATGGAGAAAAGAGAACCCTCTTACGCTATCAATGTAAGTTGATACAGCCACTATCGAGAACACTATGGATGCTCCTTAAAAAACTAAAAATAGAACTACCATATGACCCAACAATCTCACTCCTGAGCATATACCTGAAGAAAACTGTAATTCAAAAAGATACATGCACCCCAATGTTCATTGCAGCACTATTTACAATACCCAGGATATGGAAGCTTATATATTTTAAATCTTATTCTTGGTTCTACTTTATATCTCCATCACAGATTTTCCTTCTGCTTATGTCTTATTCTTTATTTTTACTACTTTTCTGTGCCTTTGAATTGTGCTAATCCACTCATAAACTGTGTTTGGAACATGCTTTGAAAGGAAGACACCAAGAGAGGAAGGGAGAGAAGAAAGAAAGAAAGAAAGGAAGAAAACAGGTTTCAAAAAATTTTGGCCTAATGTCTCTTGGATTTTCAGTTATTTAACTTGTTCTCCATCAGTTTGCCATCAACAGCTCTTCACCCTCACCATACCCCTTGTAACATACATACTCAAAACACAATTCTTATAATAAATGAATCCACATTCATCCATTTATAAAGCTACTATAACTGATCTGCAATATAAGTAAGATGGATTTTGCTGATCTCTCAACACTCCACAACCTTTCTTTCAAAAGACAGCACATATTGACGTGATGATTTTCTAGGATTTGGAGTTCACGTTTTAGTTAGGAAACCAAAAGCGCTGCTGCCCAGAACAGGAGTAAAGTGATGACCTTACAATCAGTAGGAACAAGATGCAATCAAGGAAGCTCATTATTCTCACATTGTTCAGAGAAGTGCAAGGTAAAGGCTATTTTTACTGTTTCTTTCTTTTCCTTTTGAACATCTCTTCAAACTTTTGGTGGCCTGGTGATTGTTTATTTATAATTTTCTAGGGTTCTCCTCACCTCCAAATAACTAAGTGCCTAGTGACCTCATAAGTTTAGTCCTCCCCTGCCTTGATACTTCATTACAGACCTCATCTCCACTGGACTATCACTCCCTCCCCACCGACAACATGTGTTTATTCTTTACCTCATATTTTGAGGAGCTGATCTCAGACGGCAATAGGACTCTCTTAATACAGAGGAAAAACAGAGACTTGGATTAGCTTTACAGATTCCAGTGATGAAAAAAAGGGGAGTGGGTGTATGGAACACATCAGTAATGCTGTATGCCAGACTCAACTTCTTTCATGACACAAACCCTTGTTCCAGTGGAAACAAAGCAGAGACTATCAAATGACCTATGACTTTTGGCTTTACCAAAAAACAAAACAAAACAAAAAACATATTGAGAGAATCAGAATCATTCTCTTTGTGCGTGGGGAATTTCACCTGAGAAGTACAAAGGAAGACCACAGTTGGTGGAAGACCCTGGTGCTGAATAGTAATAATGTAAAATAAAGAAACTGTCTGAAGTAAAGCATCTCTTTCTTTGCAGCTACAAGAACTTTGACTAGTGGATGGTAATTAAAAAAAGAATTCCTGAGTACTATTAACATATACCCCATCTTTGCTCTCATAATACCCAAGTCTATCAAAGCATTTGCCACCTTATAATTATTAGTTTACATTTAGTTTACAATTATTCCCAACATCACCTACCAGACAATGGGACACTATGAGAGTAGGGAATGGTCCTGTTCATATTTGTATAATTAGTGCCTAGAGACTAAAAATAATTGTTTAATAAATGAATGTAAAATGATTCCATTTAGAAACAGAGTCCATTTCCCCCTACTCTCTTAACCCCACCAACCTGAGGAAACACAGCCGG
>NW_006778701.1:368225-389691 GCF_000442215.2 Lipotes vexillifer | reverse complement strand
AACAACACAAAGACACTCACATAAATAAGAAAAGGAGATAAAATAGGGTTGGGGGGGGGCTTCCCTGGTGGCGCAGTGCTTGAGAGTCCGCCTGCCGATGCAGGGGACATGGGTTCATGCCCCGGGCCGGGAGGATCCCACATGCCGCGGAGCGGCTGGGCCCATGAGCCATGGCCGCTGAGCCTGCGCGTCCGGAGCCTGTGCTCCACAACGGGAGAGGCTACAACAGGGAGAGGCCTGCATACCGAAAAAAAAAAAAAAAAAAAAAAAAAAAATAGGGTTAGGGGAATAGTAAGGAGAAGGATAAAAAATTCTAGCAGTTATGGCTTAAGGGAAAGTTAAGAAAAAATGCAAGTGGGAAGGGAGGACACCAGTAGATATGGTTTAGTTTGCTATTCTACTTAGTAGCACTGATACTTTCCATTCTTAAACCAAATAATTTATTTTTTAATAAAACAAATCTGGGCATTAGATATATACATAGATACACCTCTTTATTCTCCACTTAGAACAGGCCTAAGTAGTTCCCAGATCTCAATTCCACTCTTCTCATTCAGAAACAAAGAGTAGAAGGAAGAGAATCTTCACAGAGGGCAGGCCTTGGCATTACAGAAGCCTAAGTACCTCATTTCCTTCATAAAGGTAGAAATTATCTAGCACAACAGTCATTCAAGGATAAAAGAGGATGAAATACACGTGCATTGACCCTCTCAGGACTCAGGACATGAAACTTTGGCAGCTAGGTGTGGCTAATCCTCAGAGTTGTGAAGGGAAATATAATAGCATTTTATAATCTGAAGGCACATTGACTGCCATGACTTAAAATTCCCTTTACTCAGTAGAATTTACATCATCTTTAACAAAGATTTTCTGCTTTGATTTCTTTTTTCTCAGTAATATAATATCAGTATTACTCTCCTTTGACATCCTAAGAAGGTCTTCATAAATATGCATTTTCTATTGAATTTATGATACAACCACATTGAGTTTATTCTTAACATCATGTCACTTCCATACCTGTGCATTGACATTATAATGTTATTTACTATAGTCGTATTGACAGCATCTTGGGAACACTGTGACAGCATTTTAGTTGTCATGAAAGTGAACACTTAAAGCACATTTGGACAAAAATAACTTGCAGGAGAAAATACCAAATAGGACCTAGACATAATTATCACAGTTTTTTAAAACAATTTAACAACCTGAACACTCATTAGAAATTTGTTCTAGTTCAGAGGCAGATGAGAGACTAAACGTTGATCCCTTTTAAAAACACAGAAAGGAATTTTGCCTGAAACAGAAAAACAGGATAGAATCCAAAACCTCTAGATACATTTTAAAATGCAAGATATTTTTTTCAGGGTCTTTATTTATTTATTGTCAAGGTAGCATTATATAACATAATATTTAAAACTATATCACAAAGCTATAGTAATCAAAACAGCATGATATTGACAGATGGAACAGAATTGTGTGCTCAGAAATAAATCTACACATATATGGATGATTTACAACAAAAGAAAAAAGAACATACAATGGAGAAAGGACAGCCTCTTCAATAAATGGTGTTGGGAAAACATGCCACATGCAAAAGAATGAAACTAGACTACTATCTCACATCATACACAAAAATCAACTCAAAATGGATTAGAGACTTGATTGTAAGACCTGAAACCATAAAATTCCTAATTTTATGGCCATATGCTCTTTGACATCAATATTAGCAATATCTTTCTAGATATGTCTCTTCTGGCAAGAGAAACAGAAGCAAAAATAAACAAATGGACTACATCAAACTAAAAGGCTTCAGCACAGCAAAGAAGACCATCAACAAAACAAAAAAACAACCTATTGAATGGGAGAAAATATTTGCAATCATATAACCAATAAGGGGTTAATATCCAAAATATATAAAGAACTTATATAACTCAACAATTAAATGCAAGATATTTTTATTATCTACCTCTTCAGTTTTGTTGTCAAGTAACTGTATCAAGAAGATATTAATCTACATTAAAATAGGCATTTTTCAAGTGTACATTTTAAATATATATTTCAGTTTTAGCAGTATAGACTATCTCTAAGGTTAAAGTCTATTTCTTCTCAACTTCTAGGGTAGGAATCTATTTAAACCCAATGATCCATTTTAGATATATTTTTCGTGCATTAGCTACCAGTACTATCTCTTACATGTATTTGTAATTGCCCTGACAGAATTTAATAGATGCCTCTAGGTTCTATTGGTAGAAGAGAAGAAGAAAAAAATAATAACTAACATTTATATAGCTCCTACACTTTGCCAAATGCTGCTAACTGAACATTTTATGTACACAACCTCATTTAGTAATGACAAGACTCTTCTGGGGTATGTATACTTACTCTTAACAGTCTAGCAATGAGAAATAGCTACCAAGAGATGAACTATTTTTCAGAGCATAGAGCTACCAAGGAATGGAGTTGGAATTTGAACATGTCTGACTTAGTGACTATGTTACAGTGCTTCTTGTAAGAAGAGAAAGAGAAAAAGGGGGCCAGAAGTCTGTATATGGTGGGACATAATTGAGCACATCCACAAATGTTTCCAATTCATAAAGAAAGAGTTCTCCATTTGCCATACCTACAGGGAGGCTGGTGGAAGGCAAGTGTCACTGACCCACAGCAATGATTGATAAACCCAAGGCAGGATTTCTACATCATGTCTGGTGGGATCATGTCTGAAAGGAATTATTAAGGCTTATAACCTAGGGGTTGTGAATGGACTTCTCTAGAACCATATATAGCACCACCAAGTCCTTTGACTTTTATGCTGTTTCTACTAGGACTCTGGCAAATAATTCTATTTTATAAATTATTTAGGTTTAGGGTTCCACATAGTGGGGTATCTAATTATAGTTTAGGCATTAGCTACCATGTATTCAGAGATATTAAAGTCATTTTCATAGCTCATTTTTACTTTAGCTGTAGCTATTTATGGCTTAGTTAAAAATTCAACATCATATTTTGATTCCTTAAACATACTTTTTGCTAAATGTTATTAATTTGCATTAATCATATTACCAAGGTAGTAGACAAAATTTACCAACTCTTAAATATAGTGATTCACAACAGATCGTTAGAGCAAGGGAGCATGTAATACCTATCAAAAGCCTCATGGATGGTCCAAGAGCCAGAGAAATATGGACATCTGGGCAGAGATCCCTCTGGATAAACACCAGAAATGGCAGCAGCTGGGTTTCCCAGTCAGGTAATTTATGCAAATTCATTTAATGCTCAATAGAATTTAAATGTGTCTTATTTTAGTACCAAATTTTTTTTTTTTTAACCATTAGCCAATATATTTGTCAGGATCTTCTGACCACAATGAAATCTTATCAAATAGCCTCCATATTCAGTTTAGACATCAATGAATTTTTTCCCTTAAAATGTCAATGTGTAGATAACCAATAAGTGACATTGGAACACTTTTTTATTACCTCAAATTTTTCAAGTCAATAATTAATTTCTTTCTGACTCCCTTATTTGGCCTTATGATGTAAATTAACTCATTCAACCATTCAATCCATGGAATTAACTTGGTGATAACTTAAGACAGCTTACCTACAGAATATTTCCATATATACATAATCCCACTCTCAGTTCTAATGAAAAATTGCCTCAAACGTTAATCATAAGACAGCCACTCCTGAAAAAAATCACCCAAATGAATTATTTTTTCGATTAGACACTTAGAAGTTTCAATCAAATTTCCCAGGGACTTTTCAAAGAATGGATTTGCCTGGTTATGTTCAAACTATTCCTATCATGAGAGCTGGGTGATATTCAACATAATCAAATATAATGCTAGTTTGTTTTCTTCAGTTTAGAAAAATACCTTCTTAAATAGTTAGCTTGAAGGTGAGTGCTACCTGAATCTATTACTATTGTTAGAAATTATATCTAGTGATTTTACTCTCCATTTCATTCATAATGTGGAAAGTAGATAACCTTGTTTGTTTTGCTTTGCCTTGATCATAGATTTATGCCTCTAAGAGTTTATTAACTATATTGGTAGACTTGACCAAAATGTCATAAATACACACACACACACACACACACACACACGCACACCACATTTCTATCAATGCATTATCCTCTTTAACTATCTGCTTCATTCATTTAAAAAAAAAAGTAATAAATTACACAGGTGGTTATGAAAGAGTCAAATAACAGAAGTATTTGTAATAAAGAGTGATAAATTCCTGCCTAAATATTCCTCTTTCTACCCTCAGCCTAATCTGATTTCCTCCCCCCTTATAGTTAACTTTCAAAAATCTTTTCTTTCAAAGTTCATTTGCTGATTACCTCCACATCTTGAAATATTATTGTATAAATTTCTATGGTTTGTCAACTTTACATATTTCCTACTGACTTCCTTATATTCTAGGTAAGGATTCCCTCCCTTCCACCATTAATACTTCCTCCCTCTGATAATATTGTTTTTCTAACTAATTTAATTGTTCAACTGTTGAAATTCAAAAACATATTAAAACTACATCTCCTGTACCACTGAAAATAGTCAGTATACTATTTTGGTTATTTGGTTATTTTGGTTATTCTTATAAGTGTGTAGTGGTATCTCACTGTTGTTTTAATTTTTATTTCCCTGATAACATATGATGTGGAGCATCTTTTCATATGCTTACTGTATTTCTTCTCTGATGAGATGTTTGTGAAGATCTTTGGCCAATTTTTAAATTGGGTTGTAGTTTCCTTATTGTTGAGCTTTAACAGTTCTTTGTATATTTTGGATGATAGTCTTTATCAGGTATGTCTTTTACAAATATTTTCTTCCAGTGTGTAGCTTGTCTTTTCATTATTTTGACAATTTCTTTCACACAGGAGAAATTTTTTTTTATTTTAATGAAATTCAGCTCATTATTTCTTTCTTTCATGGATCATGCCTTTGTTGTATTTAAAAATCACAGCCAAACACAAGGTCATCCAGATTTCTTCCTGTTATGTTCTAAGAGTTGCATAATTTTGCATTTTAAATTTAGGTCTGTGACCCACTTAAAGTTTTGTGAATGATGTAAGGTCTGCGTCTAGAATTTTTTTTTTTTTTGCATATAAATGTTCAGTTGTTTGAGTGTCAATTGTTGAAAAGACTATCTTTTCTCCACTGTATTGCCTCTGCTCCTTTGTCAAAGATGAGTTGACCATATTTAAGTGGGTCCATTTCTGAGCTCTCTATTCTGTTCCCATTGATGAATTTGTCTATTCTTTCACCAATATCACAAAGTCTTTATTATGGTAGCCTTATAAGTTGTGACTCAGGTAATATCACTCCTTCAACTTGGTAATTCTCCTTCAATATTATGGTGGCTGTTTTGGGTCTGCTGCCTCTATGTATAAACTTTAAAGTGAGTTTTTCAATGTCCAAAAAATACTTGCTGGGATTTTTTGAATCTACAGATCAAGTTGGGGAAAACTGACATCTTGAATATTTTTAGTCTTATCAAAGAACATGGAATATCTCTCCATCTATTTAGTTCTTCCTGATTTTACTGAGAAAGTTTCTAGACATTCACTAAGTATGATGTTTCCTTTAGATTTTTTGTAGATATGCTTTATCAAGTTGAGGAAATTCCCCTCTATTCCTCATTTACTGAGAGTTTTGATTGTGAATGAGTGTTGTATTTTGTTAAATGCTTTTTCAGCATCTCTTGACATGGTCCTTTGATTTTTCTTCTTTAGCTTATTAATGTGATGGATTACATTATTGATTTTGAAATGTTGATTCAGCCTTGCATACCTGGGATAAATCCCACTTGGATATGGTGTATAATTATTTTTATACATTACCGGATTTCACTTGATAATAGTTTCTTAAGGATTGTTGCACCTATATTCATAAGAAATATATATACATACTATATTAACCAGGATGACTTGCAGCTTCCAAAGAGAAAAGTAGAAACATTTTGTTAGATTCTGTTTCTCAATAAAGTAATAAAGTGGGCAAACAATTGTCAACTCAGCTATGACTCAGAAAATAAAAATGTAGCAATTTCATGCATATTTACAAGGGTAAGTCCATAAGTTTTCAGCAGCGTCCAACGTATCATTTTTATAAAAAGTAGTTTGACAATAACATAATTTACTCTCTTGGGAAAATGCTTTTATCTTAGATTTTGAAATCAAGAGCTGTTCACTATGGATGAAGAACAGGGTCCACTAAGAAGAAATGTGGAAATAACATTGATTGAGCATGCTATAATGACAAGCAATTTGTTATGATCTTTCATAAGTTGTATAGCAATTTTTATAAGAACATTGTGGCTTTATTGTCTTGGAGAGAAAAGGAATGGAGAGTCTTATAAAATATTTTTAGGTTTAGATATTAAGTAGTCTTTTTAAAGATGTACCACTTTGGCTAAATGAATTAGTTAGATATAATTTTAGTACCAATTTACCCACTAGTATGGTAAGAAATATCTATGACTCAAAAGTCTTAATTAGAAATATTATTAAATTTAGTCTTCAGAAACAAGATTAAACAGCTGAGCCAGTAACAGTAGATTCTTGCTTCATTAAAAGAGTCTTAGGGGGAAAATAACCTAAGAAAAGACATCACTCTGACATAGTAAGTTTGAGAAAGAATGCACTGTTTTTGATGGTAAGAGAAAAGAGGTAAGAATAGTATAACAGTCTGGCCAGGAATGAAGAATAATGCCCTTGGCATTTACTTTCTATTTACACAAAACTCTGAAACAACCCAAGCCAGTCAGTATTCTCAAAACAGGATCTTTGGCAGGGAGGAACTGAGTTTAGTATAGTCTTGACCTCAAGAGGAGACGATAATATACTAGGCTACACCCATCTAGAGGAAGACACTCAGGCCATGAAACTACCATGCTTTTGAGGAGGAGGAGAGAACATGGGCAAATGGGTGGTTAGTCCCACTCCTCTGTCCACAACACTCCATAAATATTTCCCTTCCTTTCCCTTCCCTTCCCTGTCCTGTCCTTCTCTTTTTCTTTTCCTTTCTTTTCCTGTCCTTTTTAAAATATATATAGGCACACATAAATAAGATGCCATGGGTTAAAATAAGATCCTTCCTAGAAACCTTAAAATTTACATCTAATGTTTAAAGATTCTTTAGAGTTACAACTTCTGGAACATTACTCACAACGATCCCATGAAAATTAACAATTAATCAAGTCTGAATTAACTTGCCAAGGGGAAACTACAAGTAAAGAGCAAGACCAGGAGGTTATGGAAACCCTGGTAACCTCATTCTAAAGGCCCTGCCCTATAACAGTCCCTGATGAACTTCAATAGCACAGAGAAATTATAATGAGATTATTTAGATAAGGAAAAAATGCCTCACTTTCTCTTGTCATCCCTGAGTATCTGTCATCTCTGAGTGTCTTGTGGGATGCTCCTTTTCATTTTCACTTGATCTGATATCCTACTGTGTTGCATACATCTTCTTTTAAAATACGTAGCATTCACTCAAACTATTCACTCTGGTTAAATTAGCCAAGGGAGCACTTCCTCTGTGCTCATGGCTCCCTTTGAACTCACTATTAAGTCATGAGCAGAAGAAAGGGCAGAGAGGAATTTACCTGTGGGACTGAATTGAAATGTCAAGACATATACATGAGCAAAGATAGAAAAGGGCTAGAATAGGGATAACAAGATGATAAATATCTCTATTTTCTGATAAGTATCTTTTCTAATAACTTCAAAGCACTAAACCTTCTATACGTTAGACGTTACACCAGAGAAGAATGGTAAATCCTTTAAAATTAGTCACTCATCACTTTATGAGAAATGAAATACTGTAAGTATGCATCATAAAGTTGTGCATTCCATTATTATATGCTGAATGTTCATTCCAAAGAAAATGGAAGACAAAGGAAATATTAAGCAGCGTAAGAAAAGCCATAGCATTATTTTAAAAATCTAACAATATTTCATTCTCCCAGAGTCTGGGATAATGAAATTTTACAGTAAATCTTTATCCATAACTAGTATACTTAATGTAAGTTTTAAATTTAAACTCTGGATTTATGCCTACAGAACTGACAAGTCTCATTGCCATTCAACTCCACTTTCATCTTGGCTACAAGAACGGTATTATTAAAGACAAGATGCAAGTCATATTCAAGAAAAATGATTTACTCTACTGAGCAATGTTGACTTTGGATAAATGAAAAATGCATAAACGTGGAGATCCTTGAATGTGAATTTTAAAAAAGCACTTATTTTTGCCTTCTGTTTAGATTTAAATGTTCAGAAGTTGATCATAGGCACATAATTGATTGGTAAAAGCAACATGTGCTACATCCCTCCAGGACATGAGTGGCTGACAAGAAGCCCAAGACTACTTATTAGAGATTACCCCGGGAAGTAGGAGAACCTACCCTCCTGTCTTGCATAAGACAAGAAAAGTTCATTATTCTGCCATTCTACACTAAAATGAACATAATATGTCAATTTAATAACATATTAATATTATTTTCATATACTTTAAGCTGATAAATCTGGAAAACTTATAACATTTATTGACTTCCTATTATGAACCTGAACCAGTATATTGTCTAAGGAATCAGAGATGAGCAAGAGAGAATCCCTGCCTTATAGGAGAAGGCAATCTAGTAGAAGACAGATACAAAAAAGAGATAATGTCAAAGTAATGCAGAAAATACTGTAAAAATGGTAATAAAAATGATGTTAATATTTATTACATGCTTAAGATGTGCAAGGATACCATGCCAAAGTGCTTTTTAACTCACTGAATCTTCTATGCAATAAGTACTATTATTATTATAAATATCCCCAGTTTATAGATGAGGAATGGGAAGCTTATAGAGGTTAAGTTTACTCAGATAGTATAGGATAGCTTGTAAGATCAAACTAGACCTGTCTGAAGCCAAGACTATCAATCACCCTGTTGCCCAGCCAACCAGAGAAATGCTCAGAGTCCTGTAAAAGCCTAGAGCAAGGGTACTTAGCCTTGGTAGAAGTCAAAACAGGTTTCCTGCAGAGGAGACCTAAATTGAATTAAGTCAGGTGAAGGAGGAACAAATGTTCCAAGATGTTCCAAGAAGTGAGAACAGAAAGAGCAAGAAGATAGAAGTGTGACAAAATCTCAGTGTTGTCTCCTTACTACATCATGAATGCTGAGGTGGCTAGTAAGCTGAGGCAAGGGGGTAGGTCAGGAGGTAGTTTACATCCTTGTTAAACAGCTTGACCTATGAGGTACAGCATTTAAAAGATTTCCAGCTTGAGATAACAGATTCAGTTACAGATTAAGAGAGACCAACTAGGTAGCTGTGTGGGTGATGAGGTGAGTAAAACTGAAAGGGTGAGGGATAATAAGGACAGAATTGGGGCAGCAATAGAAGATAGTGTTAACTTTCATGTTCATAGCCTCACACACAGTAAACATTAAGGGTATGTTAAACTGTTAACACTTCTCCCCTAAATAATTCAACGCTTGATAAATAGCTCATTAATTTAAATATAGAACATTTGCTACTTCAGAGCAGATATTTACCTAAATCAAATATAAGGACTTGATATTCTTTCAAACGGACAGAAAATACTAGCTTTTTCTTCCATTTATTTCCTAGATCGTGGAGAAAGAAAAAGTCTAGAAACACAGTTCCCAGTCAATTACCTCAGTGTTAGTTCCTGCATCCTCTGTGAGAAAG
The DNA here is from genome assembly GCF_000442215.2 of Lipotes vexillifer. Taxonomy (NCBI): domain Eukaryota; kingdom Metazoa; phylum Chordata; class Mammalia; order Artiodactyla; family Lipotidae; genus Lipotes; species Lipotes vexillifer. The sequence continues at coordinate 379,987 of NW_006778701.1, read as the reverse complement.
CAAGCTCATAAATTTATAAGAATGAGGATTCTGGGTGAAGGACAAACCACACTGAAATGACTAAAAAAGTTCTAAATAAATGTTAATATTTCACTCAGTCTGTATAGTAAACATTTATATGTCCACTTCTTTTTTATATTCCAAGTTATATCTTAAAAGATTGGTGGAAAACTTGTTTAATCAGCATGGGAACCCTGTAAAAGGTGGCCTTCACATTATAACACAAAAATACAGCAGCCAGAAGGTATGATGTTATTGCTGAATTATTAAACCTGCTGAGACATTAAGACATATACAGTTTGTTAAGATTCTATTAAAGTTAAATTAAACTTGTAAAAGAAGCTAACCTTCTGTACTTACAAATTTTTTTCATTTATGGCAGGAACATTTCAATTAGCAATCTAAGAATGCAAAATATCAACAGTGAATTCTTTCTAATTAGTTTCACTTTGAAATCAACAGCTTAGCTAACAAAGGATATCTCCATTATTGGACTTCTTTTTATATTAATGAAAATAAAAATTATTATAAATTACTTAATTTAGGAAATATAATTGGCTTCAAAATAGTATGAGCAAAGTGTTGACTACTTTACCTTGACTTAATTTGTTTTTAATATAAAAACAATTATGAAAATTAGGCAATTTTTTAAAGTACATCTTTATGTACATCTTGAGTTACATCTATTTTCTATATGTACATCTGTCAGGAGTTCGGCTGGGCTGGGATAGAGAGAGCTGAGCTGTCAGGTGTAGAAGGCCAATTAAAGCAACAAAACACAAATGAAAGAGTTAAGCCTTTAATTGTTTACTACAATGAGTAAGAGAGAGTATAAAACCTGGAGAAACTCTGAGTCACCCTGTTCCATTTTTCCTCATGGAACAGAAAAACTGGCCAAGGAACACTGGCTGGTGGATCAGCTCAGATGTGGGAGTCACCTCACTGTTGAGGGAGCCCCAAACAAAAAGCTCAGGCAATTTTAAGGGCTGGCGAGTGGTGGGAGAATGGCTAGGAGTGGGAAAGTACAAGTAAGAGTGGGGAAAAGCGTCTGTAAGGTTCTCCCCTCCACCCTTTAGGAGACTTTGGCAGGTGCATGAAGAGCACCTCTGTCCAAGGCTCAGATAAAGAGACCTATTTTATTCTTTTTTATGGCTGAGTAACAGTCCATCATATACATGTACCATATCTTCTTTATCCATTCCTCTGTCAATGGACATTTAGGTTGCTTCCATGTCTTGGCTGTTGTAAACAGTGCTGGTAAGAATACTGGGATGCATGTATCTTTTCAGATTATGGTTTTCTCTGGATACATGCCCAGAAGTGGGATTATTGGATCATATGGTAGTTCTATATTTATATTTTTAAGGAACCTCCATACTGTTCTCCATAGTGGCTGCACCAATTTACATTCCCACCAACAGTGCAAGAGGGTTCCCTTTCTCCACCCCCTCTCCAGCATTTATTGTTTGTAGATTTTTTGAGGATGGCCATTCTGACCAGTGTGAGGTGATAACTCACTGTAGTTTTGATTTGTATTTCTGTAATAATTAGCTATGCTGAGCATCTTTTCATGTGCTTTTTGGCCACCTATATGTCTTCTTTGGAGAAATGTCTATTTAAATCTTCTGCACATTTTTTGATTAGGTTGTTTGTTTTTTTGATATAGAACTGCATGAGCTGTTTGTATATTTTGGAGATAATCCCTTGTTGGTCTCCTCATTTGCAAATATTTTCTCCCATTCTGTGGTTGTCTTTTCGAAAAAGAATGAAATAGTGCCATTTGCAGCAACATGGAGGTACCTAGAGATTATCATACTAAGTGAAGTAAGTCAGAGAAAGACAAATATATGTTATCACTTATATGTGGAATCTAAAAAAAAAAATACATATGAACTTATTTACAAAACAGCAACAGACTCACAGACTTCAAAAACAAACATGTTGGGCTTCCCTGGTGGCGCAGTGCTTGAGAGTCCGCCTGCCGATGCAGGAGACGCGGGGTCTAAACCTCCTGTTAACCTACGCCATTTCCACTGAGTTACTTCCTCAGCGCCCCTGCACATCTTCACTAAATCATGGCAGGGCTGATTTTGCCCAAAAAAACCTTTTCTTTGAGCTAGGTGCAAAACAAAAGAAAAAAAAAAAAAAAAAAAAAAAAACATGTTTACCAAAGGGGAAAGGTGGGATAAATTAGGTGTTTGGGATTAACATATACACACTACTATATATAAAATAGATAATCAACAAGGACCTGCTGTACAGCACAGGGAACTATACTCAATATTCTGTAATAACCCATATGAGAAAAGAATCTGGAAAAGAATGGATATAGACATATGTATAACTGAATCACTTTGCTGTACACCTGAAACTAACACAGCATTGTAAATCAACTATACTCCGATATAAAATAAAAATTAAATTCAAAAAAATAAAAAATAAATAAAGAGACCTAGAAATGAAGGCACCTGAGCTAGCAATGAAACTATGTGAAAGATCATGATCAGCCAGCAGGGCCCTGAGTCCTTGGCTGCAACTCCCTTCACAGAATGCAATGACTGTGTACCAAATCTGGTGTGCAGAAGGCAGTTTTCCCATGAGGGCTATCAAGTCAGCTTGAAAAACACATATCTTTCTACTAAAATTTGGTGTGGAAAGCAGCCACATCAAATAAAATATCCACTGGTTTAATACTTCTACATGATTAACAAAATAGGTCACTTCTACAACTTGACTTTAAAGCATCAACATATTGGTAATCCCATGCATAAAGGGCATACAAGAAAAATGTCTATCTTGTTAATTGACTGATTTTTTACTCCCCAACCTGGATGTTATTTTATTGTGTACAAAAGTTACCTCTGCCATGCTCCATTTATAATATTCTCACTATCCAAATTCAAGTACAGAGTAAATAATCATCAAGAAAGAAACTTAGTGTGATACCAGTGAACATCACTTATTAGGATCAGATATCCTTTTCCTGACCTCTCACTGTGGATATACCAACAACAAATATAAATGCAATCATCAGCTCCCAAAAGTAGCAACAGACAAAAGGCAAGAATCAAGAACCCGAAGAATCATGAGATCAAATCAACAATTTTTTAAAACAAATACCTCATAGAGAGTTCTGTACAAAGACTGCATGGAAAATGGTGAATGGAACCAAATTTCAAAGTCCAAAATTCACTAAATATAAATTTGAAATGAATCTAAATCAGAAAAAAAGAAAGCAAATAAACATCACTTGAAACTACTGAAAGTCAGGAAAAAGCAATGGGCAATGGATGTGGACTGGTGAAAGAAGCTTCAGGGTGGGTGATTAAATATATGAGTAAAACAGGAATAATGGTTTGCAGAGAAATTCAAGTAGCAAGGTCAGGAAGATAAGAAGAAGAAAAAAATTCAGACATACTAGAAAAGGAGATGCTTATTTGAAGTCATACACTTAGTCCACCTGGCAGTATTTTATACACTGCCTTCTAAGAGTCACAACCCCCAGGAAATGGAGGTTCAATTTTTCTGTTCCAACCATTTCAGTAATTCTTGCATATAAATGTCTTAAGTAAATATAAACCAAAATCTAAATGTCACCTATAACTGTGCCAAAAAAGATTAAAAAAATACTAATTAAGCAGAGAGCTCCCATTGATTAGCACCACACACAGTACAACCAATTAATTTAGAAAAACTGTTCATTAAAAAATTTAGCCTCAAAAAACAGCCTGCAAATGTTATGAAAGGTTTGTATAGACAATAATAATTTGTCCTTTTAATTTTTCATAGTTCTAATTACAGCTTTATAGAGTTAACTGTTTAAAACTGAATAAGCAATGGTAGTGAAAACCTAATGTTTCTCTTTACTAAATATCAAAAATTGTACAAGGTTTATCACTGTCATCTCATTTAAGAGTGCTTACATGAAAACTATGAGGGGACTACTTTTCTCACCCCACTGAAACTGAGCAATGATATTTACAACAGCTCATGATTCAAGAGAAGCTTGAGTCCATAACTGCCATAGACAATTTTCTTTGGTGACAGATGATCATACTCATCATCCATTTCAATCACAGCTTATTCTCTTGCTGTGTTTACCCGCATTACTCCCCATGGTTTTGGCAAGATGATGCAAAACTAAGTAATTTAATTAATCTCAAGTCATGACCAGTTAGTTCAATCAAAACTAGTTTATTGTTTACATATTTCTGACTATTTTATATTTAGCTGCTAAGAAATGATAGTCTAAATGCATCCAAAATAAAAGTAGGGATTTAGTGAATAACCAACGTACAGTTTGCCAGGCTTGGGAGCATATGTAAATACAGAGATTTTTTCAGCCATCAGTTAACTGATTCATATCACATAACCTGTTTGCTACATTAAAGGACACTTATCCTGGACTCCTCTGGTGGCACAGTGGTTAAGACTCCTGCCAATGTGGGGGGCACGGGTTCAAACCCTGGTCTGGGAAGATCCCACATGCTGCGGAGCAAATAAGCCTGTGCCACAACTACTGAGCCTACATTCTACAGCCCACGAGCCACAACTACTGAGCCCATGTGCCACAACTATTGAAGCCTGCACGCCTAGAGCCCATGCTCTGCAACAAAGAGAAGCCACCGCAATGAGAAGCCCGTGCACCGCAATGAAGAGTAGCCCCCGCTCGCCTCAACTAGAGAAAGCCCACGGCCAGCAAAAAAAGACTCAACACAGCCAATTAATTAATTAATTAATTAATTAATTATTTAAAAGACACTTATCCTGAGGTATTTAAATTTAATGTTTCAGCTATGTATGTCTTAAATGTAGTTTGCAACCCAGATCCATTTCCCTTCACTCCCTTTCTTTACTGTGATAAAAATAGCTCCTTCATAATTTTATGTTTTCTTGTGGTGGTTTATCTTTTGGAAAGAATAAACTTTACCAAAGATGAGAAAAATCAATCAGAAACCAGAGTTCATTAATCTGAATTTCAATTTATATATTTAATTTCAAATTATATATATATAATTCTATCTTCTCATTTTGTTTTCATGATAGCTTTTTAAGAAGCAGAAGATGGAAACTGTGGCTGAGAGAGAGACAGAGAGAGACAAGCAGGAATTGAGAAAAGTAAAAACAAAATTAATGAACCATATGAAATTGTTGATATTCTGGACTATTCATAAGATAGTATTATTAATACCTATGAACATATTATTTAGTTATATAAAGTCCTAAAATATTTTCATAACAATCTCTTCTCCAAAAGATAAATTCTCCTTAGAGTAAATTAATGTTTTCTTTTAGATAAAAGTATATGAAGAATATATTGATAAAGGATAAAAATATATTCAATATATTGATGAAGACTATATTGGTAAGAACTCACTATATCCAAAATTATGTTCGTCTGCCCTTTAATTTCCCTCTTTCTCAGTCCCTAGGTCTCCAGCTACTGCAAAATGGCTGGGAGTCAGGAGCACATTAAACATTACTTTAAAGGATTTTATGAAGACAAAAGGAGGTTTATGAAGACAAAATTTGTTAACTGAAACAATATATAATAAAAAGAAACAAGTGAACTGGTCATTGGGTGAACTGGCTTTCAGCTAATTGACCTAAAGCCCAGTTCTGCTTAAGCCTGGTTCTTCTAAAGAGATAATAGCCAAGGTTTCATTTGGACATATCTGGAACCCAGCCATGCTCAGTCTATATGGAAAACAGTCCTTCCATCTGGTCTCCATTATACTGTGTCTCAAATATGACCTTCATTGGTGTCAGTTTAATTCTTCAATCTTCTCTTCTACCATTTCACCAACATTTTATCCAACAGTGTTATCACCAATACTTCCAAAACTTCCAGGGAAACTGCATAACTCTATATCAAGTAAACAGAGCCCACTTATTAGGAATATAGATCCTTATTTAAAGACTTAAAATTTGTTTTGTTTTTAACATAACAACTTTCCTCATAATTCATTTTATAGTTTGCTGAATATTTGCTTCTTAATGGCCCATTGAGTTATTTGGCAGAAGTTCTGCTGAATCTTCATTGCATATAATTATTATAGTCATCTGCACATTTATATATATCCATCTTTAGTCTCTCATCTCTGACATTCATGATAAATATGCTATACCCAATAACCTGAAAAGAAATTCTTATGGGACTCCATAAATGTAGCTGCTTATAAACTTAAATAAACTATATTAATAAAAACATATTATTTTGATTCTCCAACTAATTTTCACTGTGTAATTATATTATCCCCCAGGTTTCATAAAAATCAAAGTGCTTAAAGGTGTAATAGTTTAATAGGCATAAAAAATTATATTCCAGAATGTGGGTCAGAGTTTTTCACATAACTAAAATTTTCACAGTAGTGAAAAAAATTAATAGTATCTGCATTTAAAAATAAATTCTGCATTTCCACCTAAAATACATTTCACTAATACATATATACATTAAATCGATAACTTTAAATATTTCTATTATTCTAATAAAGTAAAATTTCAAAGCATAACTTGATACATAGCAGTTTTAATATTACATACTATGAAGTAGTTGAAATGCCTATGTATTGCCAAAGCAATATGAATAACTTCTTCATAAAATCATAGTAATTAAAGCAACTGTTTACATTAAAACATTACTGAACTTCTTTCTCAGAATTATTATCAAACTGGACTGGCATTCTTGTGCTTCATTTTAACAAACTTAGGAGGCAGTGCTTTAAAAAATATTCTACATTGATAATTTATGTTCAAGTTATTTAAATAAAATGTTTTATCCATAAATATTTTATAATTTCTATATTAAAATAAGGCATTAAATGTCCTTTGAGGGCTTCCCTGGTGGCGCAGTGGTTAAGAGTCCGCCTGCCGATGCAGGGGACACGGGTTCGTACCCCGGTCCGGAAAGATCCCACATGCCGCGAGGCAGCTAGGCCCGTGAGCCATGGCCGCTGAGCCTGCGCATCTGGAGCCTGTGCTCTGCAATGGGAGAGGCCACAACAGTGAGAGGCCCGCATACAGCAAAAAAAACAAAAAAAAACAAAAAAAAACATGTCCTTTGAATTGTTCTTTTAAGTGCACAATTTTCATCCCCTTCCCAATGTGATAAATTGCCAGCTCATTTTAGAAACAACATAAGTGGATGAAAGAGAAACCAGGAGGCAAGCAGTAGACAGTTTTACATAACTTTATAATGAACTCTTCCTGGAATTATTGTAAAAGAGACCTCTTTCCATCTGGGGAACTGCTGTTGGGTCACCCATTCATCATGGGGTGGTATAAGTCTCTGCTCACAATAACAGAGAGAACCAAGGACAGGAATCAGGACAAGACACAGTCCAAGTGAGGCATTTATTGAAGGTAGGTCTGGACCTACAGATGGGAGATTCTGGGCAGGCTTTCCTCCAAACCAATATTCTTTAAATATTTTGTTCAATCTTTGTTAATGTGAGCAAGTAGAAAACTGTCCACTTATTTAAAATGTATTATTTCTTTCTTTATATTCAAGCTAATAGATATGTCATAAATAGTAAGTATAATACTGCAATTTAACTTACTTTATATTTGGAATTATGTCTATATTATTGTTTTTCCATCATTCGTGAAATGGATGTAGTAGTCATTCAGTTTGGATTAGAGATATTTACTTGCTTCCCATCCTCTAGGGTTGTCAGATTTATTAAAAAGAAAATAAAACAAACAGGATAGTCACTTAAATTTGAATTTCTGGTAAACAGCAAATAATTTTTAGTAGCAATATATCCTAAATACTGCATATCCTATATTTTAGTATACTCCAATTTTTGAGACATATTTACACAAAATGTATTCATTGTTTGTTCGAATTTCAGATTTAATTGGATGTCCTGTACTTTATCTAGTAATCCTACCACCCCCATTTAGAAACTGTGGAACTCAATTCAAGTTAAAATATAATAGCCAGAAATGTTCTTTGCCCAGAACTCTTCACAGGGAAGGCTATTTGTCTGAACTAATGGAAGCTAAAGCTGTACAGTGCTAATGTAACAGGGATGTTTTCTGGTCAAACTAGACAGCCTTTAACTAGTGCACCTGCATCACTCTAGCACCCCTGCAATTAGTCTTCACACAATAGCCAGAGCAATCTTTTCTAAAAGCAAATATGATTTTGTCACTTCCATGAATAAGATCATTCATGACTTCCTTTTGCTATTAGAACAAAGATCATTCTTCATCTGGCCCTTGCTTCACTTTTCAGCTACATCTGCTACCCTGCTCCCTCTGACCATCCCCAAGCTCTCCAACCACACTAGCTCTTTATCTCTCAGACCTGGAATTGCTCCCTGTGCAATAGAGCTTTGAATCTTTTGTTCTTGATTTTCTATGTCCTGTGACTCCCATTCATTCTTCTGGTCTAAAATGTCATTTCCTGTCAGAAGCCATTCTATACTTCCCTGTCTGTATCAAATCCCTCTATCATATGCCATCATCAAACTGGGTACCTCTCCTCTCTACCACTGGTTATCTCTCCTCTCTACCACTGGTTAAGAGTTGAATTTTTTCATGTCTACCACTCTTTAAGATAGCAAATATTAGAGAGATATACAAGTAGAGAATAAAATAATGCAGCCTCATGTTTCCACTGCCCAGATCCAGCAAAGAGCCATTCATGGCAGTCTCATTTCACTATGTCCTCACCCAGAACTCAATCATATTATTTTGGGACAATGCCCACTTCCTTCCAAATAATTCAGTATATATCATTAAAGGATAGGTACTCTTTTAGAAAAGTTACTGCAACTTAAAGTATGAAGTATGTTTGCATGATTATTTGATTCATGTCTGTCAACCCCTTTTGACTATAAACTTCAAGAGGATAGAAACTATATCTGTTTTTTAATTATCATTGTATTACAACATCTAACACATTTGAGCACAAGGCAGTTTCTCTGGCCTATAAATAGATGTTGATTGAATTATTTCATGTATTCTTTTTATTTTACCTTACCCCTTTTAATTTACATTTTTCATCTATCTTATTTCTAGTTTTATTATATTTTGTAACTAGAATAGGAAGTACTACCATAGGGCAACATCCGTTGATACCTCAGAGGGTAGATTAGCATGTCAAACATATTTATTACTCCTGATTCAACTGTAGCCTAAGGATTTCCCTTCAGGGAAGGTTGATGGATGAATGCCTAACACAACATCACCTGAAATGCAGTGGAGTACCTCAGAAAGTTTCCTCAAATGCTTACACAGCATACAAAATTTATGGAGTGAATATTTTTAAAAAAATAAAATCTAACAAGGTGAAATTTAATAAGAAAAAAAATGTAAAGTCCTAGACATGGTCAAAAAACACCTCATAATTCCCAAGTAAAGACCATGGTTTAACATGAGCGCTTATGAAAGAGAAAAAAGAAAGTTTATAAAATGGATAAGCTCACTGTTCATGGCTTATTTGCCTACAAAAAAACCCTTGTACTCAGTAGACACCCATTAAATATTTCATGAAAGCAAAAGTGAATGAATGAGTGAGCTGTAAGCTCTAGCTGCTACAAAATGTCATTTAAAACTTGGGCTGCATTAATTGAAGAGCAGGCAATGGAACAAGGGAGGATACATGCCTGTTCTGCTCTCAATAGCCAGATCACAACTGTAGTAGGGATGTGTCCAGTTCTGAACAACATACTAAAAGTGGATGTGTAAAGCCAGATTATTCAAAGGGAGGTTACCAAAATGATGACACTGAAAACCCAATAGGAATAGCATAAGATATGACTGGAGGTGAGGCAGTAGGGTCATTGTGTTTAATTATACAAAGAGTAATTTATATGGAAAGGGGGTGAGATTTACTCTAGGTGGCACCAACGAATAGAATGAGACTAAATGACCAGAGGAAAAAAATTCAACTCAAAATAAAAGAAAGATATGCTAAAAATAAGACCTATCCAAAAATATCAGAGAGAAGTGTTAGAAACTAGTTTTTATTTGCTTTTCCTTTTTGAGTGTTTGTATGTTTCACCTTTTGAGATGTTCAAGCATAAGGCAGGCAAGCTCTGGTCACAGGCACTACAAAGTGATTAAGAACCCTGGATAAATTATCAGACTAGAAATCTGTAAGACACTTCCAACAACTAATCTTTTAAAAATTTCCTTTAAGATAAGCAAATGTAAAAATGTTCTTAAATACCTCATTAAAAGTGGCAAAGCAAAAAAATATATAACAAAGTCTTTTATTCATAATACAAAAAATATTTTAAGGATATGGAACCTCACAGGTCCAAGGCTTATCTGGGGGAATGTGATGAACTAGAACACTACAATAATGAAAATGTATTATATTTTCACCTGTACTTTTCTAGAAATAAACTCAGATACTTATGAATAATTAGCTAATATTATTAATATAATTTTATTATAAAAATACAATAAATTTTAAAATATGAATGTATAAAGGGACTTTATCATTTAAGAGGTAACCTAGTCTAATCCTTATAAAAGTCCCTCAAAGTGTTTCTCTAGCCACTCACTGAACACATACAGGTCTAAGGAATCCACTCTCTCAAGAAGTAGCTTTTGAAATGTGCTAGAAATTATTTTATGTTAAGTTAAATTTTCCCTCCACATAATATCCACTTTTCATCCTAGTCCTATCCTCCAGAACTTCCCAAAATCTATCCAAAGCTTCCTACATATGTGAGTCCTTAAAATAATCAAAAAGAGCACTCATTCCTAATTATTTCCTTCTTCAATGAAACATTCTCAGTAATTTCAGGAAATCATGTCATGATTTCCAGATAGTGACCCAGAAATGTGCTCACTGCTTGCCCTTGAACATTCTTCGATTTGATTAAAGGACCTCCAAAAGTGAGCTTTCCTGGAGAGAAAACAGTACTCTAGGTGAAGTCTGGCCAGTAGCACAAAGTGAATACGCCTCATCCCTCCCTCATTTCTGTTAATGCAATGTCACAAAATACCATTGACTTATATTGAGCTTATTAGCAACTAAGTTAAAGTTCTTCTTATCATTCAGTATAAATTGACATGTTAGCTAGCAGTGATATTTATTAACAAATGACCGAAGTTTCTATGTAAATACTATAAAGTTCTCACTTATTTTTTTAAGAAATGGGTTTTACTCAATTAGTGAAATAATGGGTGAAAGTGTTATTATTATTCCCATTTTAAAATGAAAAAATTAAGACACAGATTAAATGTCACGTTGAAGCCCATAACCAAAGATTAACAAAAATTATTCTAGAATTATCCAAGGCCTATGCACTGCACATTTCACTACACCATGATACCCTCTCATAAGTGTTTTCCATGATCTTTATTGATAGCACTGCTTATCACAAAATTCTTCATGTAGCAATATGCAATGACTAAATAGAAACATATACTCTTCACTGTTTTTTATCTTCCTGTGTACATTTTAAAAGTATGTGAACAAGAGGTTTGTGGTTTGTTTAGTATTTTTGAAAGAGAGGCTTTTCTTAAAAAAAATTTTTTTAAATACCTTTAATTCAAGCTGACAGGCTATTTTTCTTAAGAGTCTAGAATGATGAAAGTAGCATTTTATGCTCAGACTCTTGAGACAGTAAACAAAATAAGAATTATGTGCTTAAACAAAAACTTATGAACTATGGATTCAAAATTTATTAGCATGGAACTAAAAGCCATTTTAAAAATTGAAAATGATACAGTTTTCATCAGCTTTTCAGTTTCTTTCCAGCAGTGAACTGAACAAATCCATTAGAGCTACAAACATA
>NW_006778701.1:349774-368215 GCF_000442215.2 Lipotes vexillifer | reverse complement strand
CCTGCTGAAGAGACTGTGGTTGAGGCCCAGGAAGCAACAGCAAGGTCCTTGAACTGGGATATCTGAAGAAACTTGATACATGTAATTTATACAACACTCAGTAGCTTTGGAAAATCCTTACTTTCTTATATTATCATAGACATGTATGTAGCTACGTCTGCAATTAATTATTTCTGTAAGTTGCTGCGATAAATTATAGATAATATCCTATCTGATTGAGAACCACATTTTCTCTGAATTCACTGGGTGCTCTGCATACCATTCTGGAGCATCTAGGGGAAAACAATATCCAAGTCTTTCATCTGCAACTACTAATCATCTCCCATGAGTGGGGAAACCCTGGTCTGGCTATGTCAGGGCAATGATCATGGCTTTGCAAATGATGCTCATTTTGTAATACAGCCAGCCATGACAACTCAACCTCTCACCTTTCCTGATGATGACACTCTCCCACCCTACATGGTCATATGAAGGTTTGCCATTTTATCTTGTCATATTTTACTGCATTCTCTTGCTCTCAGAAATCTCATTTGGCCCTGTTTGGCTTGATTCACCCTCTGCAACCCGTAAAGTTTTCTTCTATAAAATATTTGTTAGATCATGGAACAATTTTTTTTCCTTATTGTTTTATTCTCTCAAGGACAATCAAGAGAAAAGCTCTCTTCTCTCCCTGGGAAATTTAAACACTTACCCTCCTCTAAAGACATGGAGCTTGCAGCAATTGCAATAGTTAATTATTTCAACATATTGTGGATTATTACAAAATCATGGCAAGAGCACTGGTCTTAAAGATTTGCCAATAAATCCAGACAATGTCATGTATTATGGTAATAAAACTATCTCTCTGAGTTTGCATTTCTTCACAGGAGTTAACACAATTATCTATGTCTGAAAGGTACTGTGATGATAAAATTAGGCAAAATATGTGAAAACGCCTGGCCCAAATACTAGCACTTAGTAGTTCTCCTAAATATTTGTTAAATCATAAGCAAATAATTCAATTAGTATGAAACTTTGTTTTTTCTTAGCTGGATACATAATTCTTTTGACAAAAACTGGTTGTTTTCAAAGCCCCAACCATATTGTAGGGTGAACAAATAAAAATAGTTAACCAGGGGCATAAGATATATTATGGTAACAAAAGATGGTATAATCTCTACAGAGTAAATTAAATGTGTACTACTAATTATACTTTACATACTGACAGCATCATTTAAAATTAACCCAGGAGTATAATTAGTGCACAGATTTTATTTTAAAAACAGTCCAGAGCTTATTTCCAAAGTGATGTGCTTTACATTCTTTGTTTTCCAATTTCATGTCAGAAATAAAGACTGAAAATCTGTAGCAAACAAAAGGACTTAAGTAAAGAATTATGCCTGTAGGTCACAGAAATCTGAAATTTGATTTGAAAAAATAAACTTTCTTATTAGCACTTGCTCCCTCATCTACACCCCATCATTTCCTTACTGATATCCCTTGCCATAATTTGTTCTTGATAGAAATAAGGAAGCATAATCAGATCCAATTTTTGATGATACATTAGCTATATATTTCAGATACAGAAATATAATGTTCTTGAAAACAAGAAATGTCTGCTTTAACTTTCTTCAAAGTGATAGGCTCCCCTGCATTTGTGCCACTAAAGAGAACTGGTGGAAAAAGTTTAATATAATGCTCATTTGTTCACTTGAATTAATAAAATTTGTATTACAACAGAACAGTGACTACTTACAAGGAATGTTACCATAGAGTTTATATTATTAGATATTATAGGTATATTTTAAAATTTTGATAACAGAGCAAAAAGTAATTTCCAGAAGCTGATAGCAAGTATATTGTTCATGAAAGAATATGGATGGAGGTGATTCCTGGGCTCAGTTCTATCAGTTTTCAGAGAAGTCTGAAAAACATACCTCTTGATAGTGAACCATTTAATGTAAGAATAATGTATAAAAATTAAATATAAGTAATAATATAACTAATAAATATAAGATCATTTAATGTCAGAACAACACATATTCTCCCTGTGTGCACTTAAATAACAGAAGAGTAGCTTGGGGGACTTTTTAGGGTACTAGGCATATTTATAAAATAAATATATAGACAATACTGGGGGGCTATTTTTCGTTATTTCTATAAACTGTCGTCAGGGTAAATAACCATCTTTCTAAAGAAATGGGATATAAAACAACTGAAAGTATTCAGACCTCCCCAAGGACACATATCAGATTGAATACCTGCTAGGATTTAAATTTTAGAAGTCCAGACTGAAGTTCACAAACTCTCACAAGTTTTGATATTGCTAAAGGTGACCAAGAGGCTGAAAGGCTGAAGAAACCTAAAAAGGGATTAGCTCTGAGATACTCTCCCAAAACGACCTTGTTACATCATTATCAGGGTCTTTCCAGCCCCTAGGCTATAAATCCAAATTATTATGACTAATCAATCTGAACTTTAGTTTTCACTCAAATTTGACACATTGTTTATTTTTCTCCCTAAAGTGTCATTACTTCTTTTACTATATGCTATCTGTAGAGACATAACACTTACCATCAAGCAGCATAAAGAAGACTCTATAAGCTGTTCACACATGACTCTGACAACTATTCACAATGTATGGTAAGATTACTTTGGTAGTGACTCACTATGAATAATGATATTCCTTCTTTCTATTATTATTAACATATTTCATTTTATAATGTGGTCTACTTTCCTCTCATTCATTGTAACTCATATTATGTATCTCATCTGTATATGTAACTTGATTCAGTTATTTGTTGTCTGTAGTTTTCTCACTTGTGTTATGCCTTTTTCTTAAATTTCAGTGCATATTTTCTTTTTTATTCTATTGAACACTGGCAAAACATCCATAGGGGAGAATAAAATCACAGTTCTCTTATATTCAAGGGAAATGAGTTGATGGATATGATTTACTGAAACTTAGGATGGGTTTGGATATCATTTTTATTACTTTTTCTCACATAATACTTTTAGCATTTTATTTTATTCACTATTATAAGCTTTATCATGAGAATTAATTTGGAACAATTCTCTGTTGCAATGAAAGGATTTGATAGTAAAATTGATGAATTGTGTTTGATATCTGTTCAAATGTTTCAAAGAGGAATAGGACTCATTTAAAATCCCTGTCTAGAATGGCCATCATCAAAAAATCTACAAACAATAAATGCTGGAGAGGGTGCGGAGAAAAGGGAACCCTCTTGCACTGTTGGTGGGAATGTAAATTGATACAGTCACTATGGAGAACAGTATAGAGGTTCCTTAAAAAACTAAAAATAGGACTACCATACTACCCAGCAATCCCACTACTGGGCATATACCCTGAGAAAACCATAATTCAAAAAGAGTCATGTACCAAAATGTTCATTGCAGTTCTGTTTACAATAGCCAGGACATGGAAGTCAAGAGTATACACTCAAGGCTGCCTCACCCTGCCATGGCATTAACTCTCAAGAAGCCAGGTCTCCTGGCCTGATCCTCATTCTGCTACCCTAATGGGAACCTCAACTACAATTCCCAGTAGCTCCTCTCTGAAACACTCTCTGAGCAAGAGTAAGTAAACTGTGGTCATGAAGTGTCCTAAGATTTGGCGTTGTACAACACTGATCCAAATTCTGGCTCTGTGTCACCCTGGCAATGGGGCCTTAAGTTAAAGGACAAGATGTTCCATTTCCTCCCTAGTAAAATGGGAACACTAAAATCATGGCTATGTAGATGAACTGAAATGAGATAATATTTGAGAAAGTGACTTCCCAGAGCTTAGAGCACTATGTTGGCTCAGACCCTGCCAGATCCCTTCTTATCCCTCTGGGCAGCTGCCCAGCAGCAGCAGCAGCAGCAAGTGCTGACATCTTGTAAAAGCCAGTGTTGCACAGCCCAGGCTATTCCTCTCTCTCAGGAGCTGGCCAGCTCAGCATTACTCTTTTTCAGAATTCTTTCTTTCCACTGAACTCATCATCCACATTTATCAAGGCACAATTATTTGTTAAGACACCTAGTCCAAAGCTAGGGTATGGAACTAAAGAAATCTATCTAAGAAAAGGTGTTCTAGAAGCCTTACACTCAACTACCCTGGGACTACCTCTTCCCCAAGCTAACCCCAGGAACACTTCGTTTGATTATGTAAACTTAATAAGATAATGTCAAAATTGTACTCAATATTTTATGTAAAGAGCCAATCATCCATGTCATTGATGGTCATCAAATGTTACAGGGAAGCATGGTCATCTAATGTTGCAGGGAAGGGCACACACTGTGCAGATTAATGCAATAGCTCCTAGATCTAAAATAGACATAATTATTTTGAAATGTCATTTCCCTTATTCTTATAAAATACTTAGTTTAAATCACTGATTATTAGTTCCCAAGTCTACAAAGAAAACATTCATGCTGAAATTCCTGGAAGCTAGTCTACATTGGTGTTAATAATCTGTTAATGATTTTTAAAAATTTCAGATACTTCCTTCAGAGTCATTATCCAAGACACAATGTGCTGACAGGTCTCTCCAGTTTTATGTTATCCTTGTGTACAAAATTTCTCATCATGCCTCTTTATTCTACTACTACATAATCAATTAACCAATATTTCATTTATAGAGCCCTCAGCATTACACTTGGCCAAGAGTGTTCAACCTTGACTTTGCAATTGAATCTCCTATGGGGATCTTTCAATATTATATACATGCAAGATATGGGTCAGAGTATAACTTTGTCTTAGGCATTTTTTAAACATTTGCAGGTGATTCTGATGTGCATCTAGAATTGAGAACTTCTGCGCTCAGTCTTGCAGGGATACAAAAGGGCAAATGAAAGGTTAATTAGGAATAACCTCATAAGTGCTAATTCTTGTGATAAATTATTAATTTATATTGTAATTTAATACTCACTACTATTGTATCAAGGATTTCATTTTTCTCCTCATATCAAAAATGACACTCTGAAAACGAAATAGGTTTCAACACGAAGTCAGACCTCCCATCCTAAAGCCCATGACATTTCCATTAGATAGCAATGTCCATAGTCTAAATGAGTCAATGAAGCAGTCAGCAACTACCAGGATCCCTGTGTCCTAACCCTGTCCATATCTTGGAGGGGTCTAGTGTCCTAGTGCCTACAGTGGCTCCACTCAGCTGCAAGTGCTTAAGGCCAAGAACTTGCAGATTCAAGTCTACACAGGGCTTAAGCTGATTCTACCTAAATAAACTTCATGGGATTTAAGAAAGTCTCATTTCCTAAATGAAGTCTGAAATGTATTTTCCTCTCCAAACTTGATATGTCTGAGGAAGTCTCAGAACAACTCTGATCATGATTAAATAATACCCTATAAAATGGCCAGCAAAGGGCTTGATGTGGCATAAGCACCCTAACATACATAGGCTTCATTTTAATTACTCTCTCCTGGAATGGGGCAAACTAAAAACAAAAACAAAAACAAAGTACCTGAACCCTGCTAAATGCCAGCCCATTGGCTGGAACATTGATATCTTATTTATTTGCACAGGCTGGCATCCTTTATGTATGTATAACCATTACCATCACCTCTACCTTGAAACTCCTACTACTGCATCACAAGCTAGGATCAGTTCCCCGTGTGACTATTAACAGCTATGATTGAGCCCACTTAACCACTCACCCTTTGATAGATACAATGATTAAAATTTCTATCCACTTATTTGCAAGGCTATCCTGTAGAATTAGAGGTTTTCCCTCAGTGCTAATCACACTTTTTCTTATTTACCCTTCCTCGTTGCCAAGTTACAATACACTCCAATTTGGGGGAATTTATGAATTATGAAGCTATGAGAAAGAAGGGAAAAATCCTGATTTGTTTATAATTCCTACTGAGATCTTTCAATGATCTAAGAAAATGTCCTTTTCAGAGAACACTGGCATTGAAAAGGAATGGAATATTTTTTGAGCACTACTCAGTACCAAACATGATATTAATGCTTCATATACAGGACATGTGGTAGGAAAATGTTTTTGAAATTCTTTTTTTTCCCCTTAATTTCCTTCTATCCCTAGGCTATTCTCTTATCAAGATATCCACAATTTCAGGGAAAAGATGACACAACAGAAAATATAAAAAGAGGAATCAACCCTTGGTGTTTGCCTTTTAAAAGCCTTCTTCTCTGAGAGAAAAGATACAAGTTCATGTATATGAACAAATATATGGTACGATATTTGATGAGTTAAAAGAAAGCCCTCCCGCTCCTGAAAATAGAAGAGACATCACAAAGTGATTGGGAAGCAAAGATGGGAGGGTTGTGATGACAGAGGTTTTGAGGGCTGGGATGAGGGATTCAGACTTGGAAGCCAATTAAAATGGCATCCAAAAATATGAAATACTCAGTCTGACAAAAGATGTGAAAAACCTATAATCTGAAAACTACAAAAAAATTAATTAGGTAAGTTAAACTAGGCTTAAATAAATAGAAATATATACCATGTTCACAGGTTTCAAGTGTCAGTGTTGTTAACATGTCATTTCTCCCCTAATTTCTCAATATATTTGATACATTTCAAATCCAAATTCAGCAGGCTTTTCTTGTAGAAATTAGCAAACTAATATCCAAAGTAAAATGGAACTGCAAATGACCCAGAGGAGCCAAAAGTACTTTATAATAGATGACTAAACGTGGAAGACTAACAGTACTGATTTTAAGATTTGTTATAAATTTATAATAATTAAAACTATGGTATTGGCATAAAAATAGAAAAACAGATCAACAGAACAGAATAAAGTACCTAGAATAGACCAACAGAACAGAATAAATAGGCCCACACTTCTCTGATATATACATGTTGAGTTTTTGTTGTTGTTGTTGTTGTTGTTGAGTTTTTAATATCAGTAAATCTTTATTAATTTTATCCTGAATGTGTACGTGAGACGTCCTACATCAGAGATATGTCAACTATGTCACTGATCTAACTAAAACATATGTCACTCACTCATTGCTTCATTCTTACCCTGCAGTGATATGATGAAAGTCAGATGGAATAATCTCTTATGTGAATACCAAGATGCTCTATAAGCAAGGGATGGTTTGAATGAATTATCTCTGCTTATGTAAAAGAGGAAGTGACAGCTGCTGCCCCCTAACTTCCTGAAACAAGAGAAAAAAACTTTTGCTCATTAGAAATGGAATGGAAAAGCTTGTGGGTTCTCACTCCAAACGTTTGAAATGTAAACTAAATACATCTTTCCAAGGCAAAAAAGCCCCAGTGTCTCTGGCTTTTATGACCTAGAAATGTCTCCAAAGTCCCAGGCCTCATTTTCTCTTAAAATGTAAACATGTACCTTCAAGGTAAATCTCTTAAGAGTTCTCTTTCTGTATACACAGTTGCTAATTAGCTTCCCAAGGCTTTCCTTTAGCCGAGGATCCTAAGTGTTCAACAAAATTCATTTAGAAAGCCTCTACCCTGAAGAAACACAAAAATATTTTCTCTATATTCCACAATGCATACACAGGAATACTATTCAGCAATAAAAATGGATGATTTATTCATACACGCTACAGCATGGATAATCTCAAAGTAATTATGCTGAGTGAAAGAAGCCAGACTTTGTAATTATATTTGTATAAAATTCTACAAAATAAAGCCATCCATAGTGATAAAAAGAAAATCAATGATTGGGGAAAGGGAAGTTTGGCTGAAAGGAGCTATTTCAGAGATGTGCAAAAAAAATTTCAGCATTGATGCTTATGTTCATTGTTTTGACTGCAGTGGTAGTTTCATGGTGTGTGTGTGTGTGTGTGTGTAAAAACCTATCCAATTTTATACTTTAAATATGTACAGTTTATTGTATGCCAATTGTAATTCAATTAAAAAGGCAAAATAAAGGTACAAACAAGCAGATGTAGATACAGAGAACAGAGTTAGGTTGCTTTTTTCAAATGTGCTTTGTGACATCTAAGGTACAGAATATCACAAACCACTGCTTCTTTATAGCCTGAAGATTTTGCAAAAGAGATCATTCAATTTTTGACTGCAGGAGTTTATAAAAGACTTAGCCTCATGTCAGCACATAATAGGTGTTTATTAAATACTGTCTACTACCCTCCCATTACTTTTGTTTTCTACTAATATATTTGTCTTACACACAATTTATTACATATCACTAATTATAATAGGGATACTTAAGTGGAGAATGTTGCCATCTTTAGGATATCCTACTTTACATTATGGTTCTCAGAATATGAAAAGGCTGGCACTGAATATAAGTTAGTTTCATAAAATGTTCTGAAATGGAAGGTGATTACTAGATTTGAGGTAATATTTGCGATAAATTTTCTTCTGAAAGCATATATACCACTAGCCTATTCTATCCATTTCTCTATCCATCTTCAGGCTTTCAAGAAAACTCAGAAGCCGAACACCAGTCTATCATTCACTTGTTTTGTTTTCTAACCACGTAGCTGCTCTTTCTTTCCAACCTCCTTATAAATGCCTCCTTATGCTCATTCCTTTGGCCTAACTTTTCATTGTCTTTAAGCTTATTTCTCAATATGAGCTCCAAGCAATATATTGTTTAATTCCATCCAAATTTCAGTTCTCTTCTCTAGTCCCCATTAACATGTTTAGCAGTAAGACAAGCAGGAAAACATGTGCCACCGCTTCCCACATATTTTGTGAATAATGGCATTCTGGTTGATCGCTTCTGTGACCTGTCTGCCTACATCTAAAGCTCTCCAAATGCCATGACTCATGCTCAGATGTTTTCATTTATTTCATTTCATTTCATTTTAAACACATTCAACTTTCCTATAAATACAAGGACCTCTTTCTTCCCTTGTTAAAATTATACGTTAAATCTCTCACTCCTTTTTCATTATTTCACAGCTCTACATCTACCATAATCTAGTTTGCTCAAATTTAGGCATCTTTCCAGTTTCCATACTACTTTATATTAAAGTTCTGGTCATATTATAATGTTCTACATTATTATTTCATTTCATGACAAAATGTATGAAGGCTTCACAATATTACCATTAAATTTTTCTAACATTCTCTTTCTTGTTTCAGGTAAAAGCCTAACATCATTCATAAGTCAACTGTCTGAGATAAAAATAATACTGTCTCATCATAAAATGTACATAATTACAAATATTACCATTTTGTATAACAAAATGTCATACGGCCATAAAATAGAGTCAAGCTGGTTTCCCATTTCAAGGATACAACAAAACGACAAGACTGTTCCTAGATGCATTAAGATGTTCCTGGGAAAAATCTATGCAAGTTAGCTTGTAGTTTGATTCTTCAAGTTCAAAAGAGATGGAAATTTCAGCAACTACTCAAAATGATTTAACAATCTCCTTATTCTCCCTCAGTAAAATCACAAACAATACTCAGATATTACCTACCATCTCTCCAACTCACTGTTGAGATGGGATTCCTCAATGGCCCTACTGTTCTAGATCGCAAAGTTGACAGATCATAACTTGGTTGGTAATAGTGCTGCAGCTCACAGTAAAACAGTCAAGTTTGACCATATGAGGAATACAGAAAAAAAGAGTTGCTTTGTTACACTTTTTATGCACCCTCCAGGCAGAAAATGTGGGCTCTTATTGGAATCCTGCCATAATTGTTCTTGACTCTTTTAGGACACTGAGAGCCAACTTTCTTCCTACTTATTAATAAAAGTATAAAACATCTGGTAATATAATTAGAAGCAATTTTCTTTTAAAAAAATTTTAACAGAATTCATTTTCCCTATCTTCTGAAGAATGGTATACATTTTTTCTATTGTTACATATCAAATTACCACAAATTTAACAGCTTAAAATAATACCCATTTATTATCTCACAGTTCAACGGTCAGAAGTATTTGTGGACTCAGCTACATTCTTTGTGTACGGTCTCACCAGCTGAAAGCAAAATTTCAGCCAGTAAGAGTTCTTATCTGGAGAAAAAAAAAATTCACTTCCAAGCTCATTGAGGTTGTTGGCAGAATTCTGTTCCTTTTAAGTGCAGACTGTTTCCTTGCTGGCTATGAGCCAGGGATCACTTTCAGTTTCTGCAGATTACCCACATTCCCTGTCACATGCCAGAGAAAATCCACTTTTGAAAGATGCATGTGATTGCAGGTAACATGATCTTATATACAAAAGCCCTAAAGATTCTACCAAAATCTGTTTAGAACTAATGAATTCAGTAAAGTTGTAAAATACAAAATCAACATCAAAATCAACTGTGTATGTATACACTAATAATGAACTATCTAAAAAAAATTAAGAAAATCCCATTTCTAATAACACCTAAAAGAAAATACTTAGAAATAAATTTAACCAAGGAGGTGAAAAACATGTATACTGAAAACTATAAAACATGGATGAAAGAAATTAAAGAACACAAATGGAATGGCATCCACTAATCCAACAATAATTAATAATGTTAAAATATCCATAACACCGAAAGCAAGCCACATCAATGCAATCTCTAAAAAAATCCAGGGGCATTTCCCATAAGATTAATCTTAAAATTCATATGGAATCAAAAAGACTCTGAATATCTAAAGAAATCAGTCCTCTCTCTCTCTCCCATCCATCTCTACTTTTTATCTATTATTTTTAATTACATGGACATACGGTACAGAATTAAAGCACTGAAAAAAATAAATCTTTAGGTTAACTTTCTGTTATAAAAGACCACAGTGAGAATAAGAAAGCAATAAACACTTACCTATGTACATAGGGAAGGAATGTCTTAACCAATAGAGGTACACAGTATAAGATGATAGTAACATGACAACCCTTTAAAATTTACACAATAATTTCATGTATATTATTTCATTTGACTCAAACCACAATCTATGAGGTTACTACTATTATTTTTCCCATTTTACAGGTTAGATTTCATGTGGCTTTCAATTTTAAAATATACTAAGTGTAATATGGTTAATAAATATCCTGGTGTCTTGCTCTTATAATCCTAACAATAAATCTCAGCTATTGGTAAAACAAAATAATATGTTGATATTAGTATTAAATTGAAATAATATTATTAGAGCATTCCAATTTGTGATATTCAAGAGGTAGTAATGTAGTGGCCTCTTCCTACTGATGTGTTTGAATTCATTTTTGACATTATAATTTAAAGTAGTCTACACATTATCTAAAATGTGAATTCACATTCACATGGAGAAAATAAATTGTAACAGTGAGAAAAAAACAAAACAAAACAAAACACAAAGAGGTCAATGACCAAACTAGGTTAAGAATCACTGTGCTCTACACACTACTGTATATAAAATAGCTAGCTAGCAAGAACCTACTGTACAGCACAGGGAACTACTCAATATTCTGTAATAACCTATATGGGAATAGAATCTAAAAAAGAGTGGGTATATGTATAACTGATTCACTTTGCTGTACAGCAGAAACTAACACAACACTGTAAATCAACTGTACTCCAATAAAAATTAACTTAAATAAAGCACTGAAGATGAATTCAAAAAAAAATCACTGTGCTA
This sequence comes from Lipotes vexillifer, assembly GCF_000442215.2. Classification (NCBI taxonomy): domain Eukaryota; kingdom Metazoa; phylum Chordata; class Mammalia; order Artiodactyla; family Lipotidae; genus Lipotes; species Lipotes vexillifer. The sequence continues at coordinate 356,715 of NW_006778701.1, read as the reverse complement.
GAGGCAACTCCAATAAAACAGAGAAAGGCTAGAGCTATCATTCAACATAAGTTCAACTCAACTCATAGTAATATTTTGTTTGTTTAGAAAATGAGTTCACTCAATTGTGATAAAGAAAACCATCATGATTTTTTATCATTATTTTCTTGAGAAATTTAAAGAATCAACTAAAAATCTACTAGAACTTAATAAAAGACCACAGAAAAGTACCTAAATAATAAATAAAGAAAATAGATGTCAACGACTTCTAATTACAGCCATGGCGGCACTACAAAGGCCTAATTTACCTTTCTACCCAAAGTAACCCAAAAAAAAATGAATAAAATATATCAGGAAATGATTTTCAAGATACCAGACATCAGGCAATGAACAGTGATGCCTGAAAGATGAAGAACTAATAAGAAGTAGAAGCATCTGTTCTTCTTTTCATATCAGATCTTCCCCAAGCTGGATTCTAGTCTTCCTAAAGATGTGAGTTAGAGTATTTTGTTTGTTTGGCTATATTTTATGTTTGATTTTTTGCTTGTTTATTTTTGCATTTATTTGTTTATTTTTGTTTCCTTTGCTTTAGGAGACAGATCCAAAAAACATTACTACAATTTACATCAGAAAGTATTCTGTCTATGTTTTATTCCAGAAGTTTTATGGCTTCCAGTCTAACCTTAGGTAATCCATTTTGAGTTTATTTTTATATATGGTGTGAGAAAATGTTCTAATTTCATTCTTTTACATGTAGCTGCCCAGTTTTCCCAGCACCTCTTATTGAACAGACTGTCTTTCCTCTGATATATAGTCTTTCCTCCACTGTTGTAGATTAAATGACTGTAAGTGCATGGGTATATTCCTGGGCTCTCTATTCTGTTCCATTGGGCTATGTGTCTGTTTATGTACCAGTACCATACTGTTTTAATTAATGAAGATTTGTAGTATAGTCTGAAGGCAGAGAGTGTGATTCCTCCAGCTTTTTTTTCCTCAAGATTGCTTTGGCCATTCAGGGTCTTTTATCATCTCATATAAATTTTATTATTATTTCTTCTAGTTCTGTAAAAAATGTCATGGGTATTTTGAAAGGGATTGCATTAAATTTGTAGATTTCTTTGGGTAGACCTTTTAACAATACTAATTCTTCCAATCCATAAACACAGGATATCTTTCCATTTCTTTGCACCATCTTCACCTTCCTTCATCAATACTGTATAGTTTTCAGAACAGAGGTCTTTCACCTCCTTGGTTAAGTTTACCTCTAGGTATTTTATTATTTTTGATGCAATTTTAAAATGAACTTTTTTCTTGCTTTCTCTTTCTCATAGGTCATTATTAGTATATAGAAAAGCAATAGATTTCTGTATGTTAATCCTGTATTCTGCAATGTTACTTAATTCACCTATTAGTTCTAACAGTTTTTTGGTGGAGATGTCAGGGTTCGCTATGTACAGTATTATATCATATGCAAATAGTGACAGTTTACTTCTTCCCTTCCAATTTAGCTGTCTTTTATTTATTTTTCTTGTCTGATTGCTGTGCCTAAGACTTGCAACACTATGTTAAATAGAAGTGGTGAGAGTGGTCATCCTTGTCTTGTTCCTGATTTTATAGGAAAAACTTACAGCTTTTCACCATTTAATATGATGCTAGCTCTGGGTTTGTCATAAATGGCCTTTATTATGTTGATATATGTTCCCTCTGTGTCATCTTTGATGAGAGTTTTTATCATGAAATAAATAAATAACTTTTGTCAAATGATTTTTCTGCGTCTAATGAGAAGATCATGTGATTTTTATCCTTTTGTTATTATGGCATACACTGATTGATTTGCAGATATTGATCCATCCTTGCATCTTTGGAATAAATCCCACTTGATCATAGTGTATGATCCTTTCAGTGTATTGTTAGACTTGGCTTGCTAACACTTTGTTTAAGATGTATGCATCTATATTCATCATGATATTGGCCTGTAATTTTTTTTTTTTGTAGTGTCTTTGTCTGGTTTTGGCATTGGGCTAATGGTGGCCTCATAGAATGAATGTGGGAGTGTTCCCTAGTTTTTTTGGAATAGTTTGATAAGGATAGGTATTAGCTCTTGTTTAGTAGAATGTCCCTGTGAAGTTATCCAGTCCTGGACTTTTGTTTGCTGGGAGTTTTATGATTAATAATCCAATTTAACTACTAGTGATTGGTCTGTTCAGATTATCTATTTATTCCTGATTCAGTCTTGGAAAATTGTATGTTTCCAGAAATTTATCCATTTCTTCTAGATTTTCCAATTTGTTGGCATATGACTATAGTATTCTCTTATGAATTTTTGGATCTCTGTGGCAGTGGTTGTAATTTCTCCTCTTTCATTTCTTATTTTATTTGGGTCATTTTTTTTCTTGATGTGTCAGACTAAAAGCTTATCAATTTTTCTTATCTTTAAAAAACCAGCTCTTGGTTTATCTTTTCTATTGTTTTTTTATTTGTGGGGGGAGGTCCTCTGTTTTACTTATTTCCTCTCTGATCTTTATTATTTCCTGCCTTTTGCTGACTTTGGGTTTTGTTCTTTTTCTAATTCCTTTAGATGGTAGGTTAGGTTGTTTGAGATTTCTCTTGTTTCCTGAGGTAGGCCTTTATTGCTATAAACTTCCTTTTTAGAACTGCTTTTGCGGCATCCCACAGATTTTGGAAAGTTGTGGTTTTGCATTCATTTGTCTAAAGATATTTTCTGATTTCCTCTTTGATTTCTTCATTGACCCACTGGGTTTTCTTCAGTAGCATGTTGTTTAGTCTCCAATGTTTGTGTTTTTCCCATTTTTCTTCCTGTGACTGATTTCCAGTTTAACACTGTTGTTGTCAGAAGAAAATGCTTGATATAATTTCTATCCTCTTAAATTTGCTGTGACTTTTTTTGTGGCCTGGCGTGTGACCTATCTTGGAGAAGTTCCAGGTACATTTGAAAAGAATGTGTATTATTCTGATTTTGGATGCAATGTCCTGTAGACAACTATTGTTTCCTTATTGATTTTCTCTTTGGATGATCTGTCCATTGATGTAACTGGGGTGCTAAAGTCCCCTACTATAATTGTATTATTGTCAATTTCTCTGTTTATGTCTGTTAACATTTGCTTTACATATTTAGGTGCTTCTATACTAGATGCATATATGTTAATAAACATTGTATCCTCTTCTTGTATTGATTCCTTTATCATTATATAAAGCCCTTTTTATCTTTTGTTATAGACTTTGTTTTAAAGTCTATTTTGTCTGATATGAGTATTGCTACCTCAGGTTTCTTGTCATTTCCATTTACATTAAATACGTTTTTCCATCACCTCACTTTGAGTCTGTACATTTAGCTCTGAAGTGAGTCTCTTGTAAGCAGCATATACATGGGTCTTGTTTTTTTTATTCAATTAGGCTGTGTCTTGATTGAAGCATTTAGTCCAGTGGCATTTAAAGTAATTCTTGATGGGTATGTACTTATTACCATTTTGTTACCTGTTTCGTGGTTGTTTTGCAGTTCTTTTCCATTCTTCTCTTCTTCTTTTAGTTTCTTCCCTTGTGGTTTGATGGTTTCCTTTAGTGGTATGCTTCTGTTCCTTTCTCTATAGTTTTTGTGTATCTATTGCAGGTTTTTGATTTGTGGTTACTACGATGTTCATATAGTTGACTTATAACTATATCTACTTAGTTAAAATTGGTAGTCATTTAAGTTCAAACATATTCTAAAATATCTACATTTTTTTACTCCCCTCCCCCATGTCTTTTTTATGTCTTATTTTACATCTTCATCTCTTAACTGTTTATTTTAGTTATAATCGATTTTATATTTTTTTGTCATTTAATTTTCATACTAGCTTATTTAAGCGGTTGATCCACAGCCTTTACTGTATATTTGCCTTTACTAGTGGGATTTTTTCTTTTCCTATAAATTCTTCCTTTTTCTGTAGCTTGTTTTTTCCACTTAGAGAAGATCATTTAACATTTCTTTTAGGATTGATTTAGTACTGATTAACTCTTTTAGATTTTGCTTGTCTGAGAAGTTCTTTATCTCTCCTTCAATTCTGAAAGATAATCTTGCTGGATAGAACATCTGAGGTTTTAGGCTTTTCCCTTTCAGCACTTTAAATATATCATGCTACTCCCTTCTGACCTGCAAGTTTCTGCAAAAAAAGTCAGCTGTTAGCCTTATGGGGGTTACCTTGTATGGGTATCTTTGTTTTTCTCTTGCTGCCTTTAGAATTCTCTGTCATTAACTTGCCATTTTAATTACAATATGTCTTGGTGTGGTTTTCTTTGGTTTCATTTTGCTTGGGACTGTCTGTGATTCCTGTACCTGGGTATCTGGTTTTTCCTTCTTCAGGTTTGGGAAGTTTTCAGCAATAATTCATCAAACACATTTTTGACCTTTTTCTCTCTTTCCTCTCCTTCTAGGACCCCCATAATGCAATTATTAGTATCTTGAGGTTGTATTAGAAGACCTTTAAACTGTTCTGATTTTTTTGTTCTTCTTCTTGTTGCTCTGATTAGGTGATTTCTACTAGTCTATGTTCCAAATCATTTATGCCTTCTTCTGTATCACCTAGTCTGATGTTAATCCTTCTAGTGTGTTTTACATTTCAGTTTCTTCAGCTCTGACTAGTTCTTCTTCATAATTTCTAGTTAGTTGTTAAAATTCTCACTGTTCACCTATTCTTTTCCCTTGTTCAGTTAATATTCTTGTTAATAATGCTTTGAATTCTTTATATGGTAAATTATTTCTATTTCATTGTTGGGTTTTTTTGGGGTTTTTTTCCCTTGTTCTTTTGTTTGAAACAAAATTTTTTGGCTTCTCAGTTTGCTCAATTTTCTCTGTCTCTATGAAATTAGGTGAAGTGGTTATTTATCCTGGTTTTGAAAGGGTTTCCTTGTATTGTGTGTGTCCCTATATAGTCTGTGTATGCCCAGTGGCTTTGGTGGGAGAGCTCGATCTGAAGTGAGCATGAGGCAAGTCCTCCCCTAGGGTGTGATGGCAGGCATCACCTTGGTGGGAGCCAGGGCTGGAGATAGAGGGGATAAAGCCAGAGCCAGGTGTCAGCCAAAAGTTCCCCTGTGCTCAGTGACCAACACTGCCATATTGGGGTAAGGGACAGGTGCCAAGTACTGGGGCAGAAGCCCTGAGGGTCAAGTTTGAGCTGGTTTCATTCCTCTAAGTATGTTATCTGCCCCCTCCCAGAATCAGCACCTTCACCCCAGAAGGGGGAAAAGCTAGAGCAAGAGTGGCTGGAGAGGGTGCCCCATGTGAGCTGCTCACTTACTGGTGTATTCCTGGCACACAAAGTTCCAAATCACTCCGCATCCGCTACCTTTGTACCAGTAATAGCTGCCCACACCCCTTTTAGATGTAATACCAGGTCCAAGCCAGCTCTGCCCCCTACAAGTGTACACTCTCCTTGACAGTGGCATCCTTCCCCCCAGAGAGGAGCTGCACCATGGAGCAAGAGGGGCCAGGAGTCATTCATTATACAGTAAAAATCAATCAGTAAATGGACTGTTATTTCCCCTCAATGACTTACTGAAAGATGTAACTGAGGCTCAAAATGAGGGTTTAAAAATTATGGATACAGTATGGCTATGTAAATGTTACAAACACTTGACTTTTGCACTCAATTTTTCATAAACTATTTAAAAATGGCCTTATACCTCTGACTGCTACTTCTATATTATTTGAAAATCAAGGATCCTTTGAAAAGTCACATCCTTTGAAAAGATGTGCTAAACTTCTTGAATTAAATGCTTATTACATGGTTGACATGGGAACAAGGCAGCAAAGCCTAAATCTGATGAGAATGTCAGTCAAAGGATACCTTGTTCCTGTTCTAAAATTAGTCTTCATTTCCTAAACTGTTCAATTATTTATGACCACCTTATGAAACTACCAAATTAACTTCCTGAATCATTTTACAACTCATAATTTATCTTAATTGTATATTTTCTACATATTGTCAAAATTGGAAGAAACCATGAATTGACCTGATTACAACTGCTAAATAGTTAGGACCTAATTTCCCATTATTTTAAACTACACTTACTTGTTATCAGCCTCAAAAAATGATAAAGATTCTTAAACTTAGTGTCCTTTCCTAGTGACATTTAGTATCCAGGTCAAATGGTACATCACTACCAAACTGGATCCTATAAATTTTTCTTATATTTGTAAAGCTGAAAAAAATACTGAGTATGTACAACCTTTATAAGAAAGATAAAACATATCCATGCATAGGACAGATACACAGAAATGTTCTAAGAATAGTGATTCTCTGACAATACTGAAGATGATCACATTAAAATAATGACTCTTGGACTTTCATATATATATAATAACATTAAACTCAATATCACTCAAAAGTAAGAGAAAAGCCTTTCACTTCTCGTCATGATGGAATGCCTTATATCAGACTAAACAGCTGCCCAAGAATAAATACTGGATAAAATACCAAGGTGAACATAAATTTGTACTAAAAATAGATTTTAAAGAGCAATTAATTAACACAGCCAGGATTTGAAGGGCCAAGACACCAGAAAAAAGCAAAGTGTAGAGAAACACTCTAAAGATTTGGCATGCAAAGCACAGATTTAATTTTCACTGCTTTATATCAGATACTGTTTTTATAGCAAAAAGTAGCATAGTAGATGTACTTAACACAGTTATAGAGAAGGTTTAAAAAATGCCTTTCTTTGGAAAAAGGGCTTTTGGGAAATAACCCGATACATTTTTATGGAATGCCTTTTAAGAATTTTTTAAGAACTGATTTATTTTATCGTGGAAAGAAAATTTAATATGAGATCTACTCATTAGCAAATTAATTTTGGTAATTAGAAAAATCATTGTCTCAAATCCAGGGAAAGTCCTATCTCAGTATATCTTTAAAATTTTTAACTTTTGGGGAAATCTGATTTCCTATGTCTAAGACAAACTAATACAA
>NW_006778701.1:340174-349764 GCF_000442215.2 Lipotes vexillifer | reverse complement strand
TTCCCTACAATTGTATCAATTTGATGATGAATAAAACTGGGATGCTATGTCTCTAGTATTATTCCTAAATCTAAGTTGCACTGATTTGTTTAAATTTCTGTTCTAATATATAATAGATCAGTATATTTATACATTAACATATTCACCTAGAAAATATATGAGCTACATTTGTATGCATTTCTCTCTAAAGAGTTGTCCCTTTAAAAGATCATCTCCCAAGATTTATATGTGCAAAGAAGAAATAAACTGTTGTAATACAGAGAACCGCTAATGCACTTTTCCAAAAGTAAATTACTTTTCATACAAGAGAAACTATAATATATAAAAGAATAATACAAAATTCTAAAGATATGTTATACATATTAAAAATAGATCTAAAAAGAAATTTTACTGTTAATTATATGTCAGCTTCTTCTGGAGTAAGAATAAAGGTCAAATTCTGAAGACCATGGAATTCCATTAAGTACAGACAATAAAATAACTGATGAAGATGGTAACATACATCATGATTTACACAGTGAAACTGTGGTGAAAATGACTTACAGTTCTCCCTAGCCTCATGTAGGTTTGGGGTTTCTCAGTCAGACAAAACAGGAAGTTGAGAGGGGTTATTTATTTTTTAAAGAGTCAGTACGCCTTCCTTGTGTGATGAAGACATAACATTACTGAGCTGACACCATAAAAAGATAGTTAAGCAGGAAAGCTTGTGAGCTACTGCTCAAACTCAAATCAGGATTCAACTTTTCTCACTGAAGCAAATAGGGCATAGAGATATTTCATAGAATTGTGGAGTTTGGGTACCATATAAAAGCATCTTGGGCTTCCCTGGTGGCGCAGTGGTTGGGAGTCCGCCTGCCGATGCAGGAGACACGGGTTCGTGCCCTGTTCCGGGAAGATCCCATATGCCGCGGAGCGGCTGGGCCCGGGAGCCACGGCCGCTGAGCCTGCGCGTCCGCAGCCTGTGCTCCGCAAATGGGAGAGGCCACAACAGTGAGAGGCCCGCATACCGCAAAAAAAAAAAAAAAAAAAAAGCATCTTGCTAAGGGTGTGTCAGGAACAAAAACTCAGGCTAGGTTCCACCTGAAAAGCAGTATAACTACTGTAGAATTGGGTCCAGAAAAAACAAGGACCATCTGTGAAACCACATCTGCCAAAGAGGTCCGAGTCATCAGCCTAAAGGCTCCTTGGAGCCTAACAAGTGGGCATGGTAGGATGCCTACTCCCTGTAGCAAAGACAGCATGCTGAATGAGGCAGACAACAGAGATATCAGAAAGCATTCAAATTCATCAGACATCACCAACAATTCAAAAGGTACTCCAAGTGATAATGATCCCTCTCTGGATAGAGCAAGAGGATGGTGTGGCCAGGTAAGAGAGGAATGACAGCCTCAGGGCCAGGCTGTGTTGGAGGGCATAGTGCTTTTGTTGCTACAGTTACAGAAGAATGTTTTTCACCTTCCCCAAGTCTTCGAGACAAGCAGTGCCAAGCCTGGCTATCTACTTACACTGGGGAGAAGGGAAACTATACGGTGAGCACAGTTGCAGGCCATGAGAATATGCTTTGTACATCTCCAACTAAGAGTATTTGACCAAGGCCCCCCAGCTGCTGCACTCTGAAATCCATTGCTACATTTGTGTCAAGATCATGTTTCCCCTGAGCTGCTCCCAGCAGGCAATGAGCACAGCTGCAACACTAAGGCCAAGCTATCCCCAAGAGACTTGAGACTACTCTGATGGCTGACTTCGGCTTGAGGCACCTTGCTGAATCTTCCTTAAACTCCATGACAGTTTACACAGGTTCCACCCAACTACACTTTCCTTCTCCTTCATTCTGTGTTAGACATGCATCCCAGTCTGACAGCATTTCCAGCTATGACCACTCCATTCTCATTCTCTCTCACAGGCATTTCTCTTAAAAATCCTTGTTAAGTTTAGTTCTGCTTCTTAGGGGATCCATACTAATGTACCCAGTCAAGTGAATATTTTATTTATTTTTTAACATCTTTATTAGAGTATAATTGCTTTACAATAGTGTGTTAGTTTCTGCTTTATAACAAAGTGAATCAGTTATACATATACATATGTCCCCATATTTCTTCCCTCTTGTATCTCCCTCCCTCCTACCCTCCCTATCCCACCCCTCTAGGTGGTCACAAAGCACAGAGCTGATCTCCCTGTGCTATGCGGCTGCTTCCCACTAGCTATCTATTTTATGTTTGGTAGTGTATATATGTCCATGCCACTTTCTCACTTTGTCACAGCTTACCCTTCCCCCTCCCCGTATCCTCAAGCCCATTCTCTAGTAGGCCTGCATCTTTATTCCCATCTTGCCCCTTGGTTCTTCTGACTGTTTTTTTTTCTTTTTTTCTTTTCTTTCTTTTTTTTAGATTCCATATATATGTGTTAGCATATGGTATTTGTTTTTCTCTTTCTGACTTACTTCACTCTGTATGACAGTCTCTAGGTCCATCCACCTCGCTACAAATAACTCAGTTTCATTCCTTTTTATGGCTGAGTAATATTCAATTGTATATATATGCCACATCTTCTTTATCCATTCATCTGTTGATGGACACTTAGGGTGCTTCTGTAAAAGGATAATCTATTAAAATATTAACTTGTAAATAGAGCTGCAATGAACATTTTGTTACATGACTCTTTTTGAATTATGGACCCTGAGAAAACCATAATTCAAAATGGGTCACATACCAAAATGGTCACTGTGGCTCTATTTACAAGTTAATATTTTAATAGATTATCCTTTTACAGATGGATGGTGATATATCTTCAGTGTCTGAGCTCTGTCAGTTGGCAAATGCAGATATAGTCACATGCATATATAATTCTCATTGCTTCAACTACCAACTTGTATGTCTACTGGAAATTCAGCTTTTCTTTCTTTTCTTTTTTTTTTTTTTTTTTACAAAGCCCTAAGTATGTCTGTGCCTGAGTTAACAAATCAGAACTTATTTCACTATCCCAAATAGTGGTGACAGGGATACAGGGAAGTATTTCAACCTGGAAATCCAGTTCCATCTTCTTTGCTGTCACCACCATGAAAATCCATTATACTCAAAGTGGATTAAAGTGGCCCTTAAACCATTACCACTACATTGTGGCTGTGGCTAATAAAGCTGGAAATTATTATTCTTAAAAATTAAGGAGAGTGACTTCTGGGTATAAATCCCAAATAATTGAAAGCAGAGACTCAAACAAATATTTGTATACCCATGTTCATAACAGCATTACTCATGAGAGCTAAAAGGTAGACACAACCCAAGTGTCCATCAATGGATGACCCGATAAACAAAATGTGGCATATACATACAATGGAATATTTTTCAGTCTTAAAGAGGAAGGAAATTCTGACACATTCTATAATATGGATGAATCCTGAAGACAGTACACAAAGTAAAATAACCCAGTCACTAATGCCCAGAGTAGTCAATTCATAGAGATAGAAAGTAGAATAGTGGTTTCCAAGGGTTGAGGGAAAGGGAAAATGAAGGACTAGGGATTATTTGTTACAGAGTTTCAGCTGGAAAAAATGAAAAAGTTTTAGAGATGGATGGTGGTGATATTTGCACAATAATGTGAATATACTTAATGCCACAGAACTGTCCACTCAAATATGTTAAAATGGTAAATTCTATATTATGTATATTTTGCCACAATAAAAATAAATATGGAGAATGTGCTTTCTGTGTTATATTGAAAAGATTTAAGGAGGGGGTCTCTGTTGCTTGAGATCCAACTTGTTTTGGTGGTTAGTGATACAGCTCTGGTTAGCCCAAGATGAAAATTTACTGCCCAGGCTATGACAATCCTGTAGAGAAGCACAGCTCCTGCAGAGCAACCTCCAGTATCTCAATCATCATTGCAGCACAGTCTTGGCAAAGATATTCCATGCTTCTAAGAATTCTAGCTCTTTCAATTCACTATTTTACACTAGTGTAGCTGAGTCAGGACAAGTCCAGTATCAGTCACTCAACTGTAGGTACAAATTATACTCCCTCTAAAAAATAAGCCACTTGGCTATGGCTAGGTCTGCCTCATTTCACCAGACTCCATTTTTCTTTTTCTTTCTTTCTTTCTTTTTTTTTCCCCGGACAGGTAGATAGACCATAAGACTGTCTGAATCCAATGACAAAAGGGGTCAAAACCTTTTCTGTCAGAGCAACATGACCTCTATGCACATTAGGAAATGCAAAGGGATACTTGGGATTGGAGGATCACCATCACCCAAGTCCACTTGCTAGAAATACCTAATCCCCACAAATCATCACACCAGAGACCTCAGATCCCTAGCTCATTGAGTTCTGATTTAAAGAAACTCTCCAGAACTCTTTAATCAGAATACTGTGTAATTAAGGCCATACCTAAGTGCTTAAGTAGAGAAATTCAGATACACATTATCCATTATAGAAAGCTATTTTAACCAGGTTTATTTTTGTCTCTTTTTTTCTGGTTTAATGCCTTTTACCTCATCTCCTTTACCCCTCTCCAGCCTTCACCTACTAATCAAAGAGGTAGCTCCACCCTCCCTCATCATAAGCATTCTGGCACCTCCAATTTTTCAGTTTAAGAATTGATTTCTATATTACTAAGATTAATAGAGAATACAAATAGCAATTAACTTGATCTCCTAGATATTCTCAAATATAGGTTGACAGCTAATGCCAGTAAAATTATACTGACTTTTGCACTGGCTCACTTCATATGCACACTTATACCCATTGCTGATGTGTTTGCCACATAACTGTGCTATTCGCAAAATACACCAGGGCTGGAGATTTATTAGACAGCTCCCAGTTCTGACAGTTTTTGCTGACCTCAACAGCGTAGCTAAACAAAAAGTAACACAACACCAGGGCAGTATTTTTTCTTAAGGAGAACTGAAATCTATTTATTTATTTAGGCTGCTCTGCACAGCATGCAGGATCTTGGTTTCCTGACCAGGAATCAAACCTGCCCCCTGCAGTGGAAGCATGGAATCTTAACCACTGGACCACCAGGGAAGTCTCAGTATTTTTTTCTATATAAAATATCTAAGTATGTTTTCTTATTGTGTTAATATGCCAGCCGAAACTATTTTCCACAGTCAGAGTAAATGTTTCTGCAGTATGCTCCTGAGCTTCCTCATTAAATGAGTGATTATTCTATATCTACTGCTTAAGGTCTTAAAGTCTAACTGTATATAAGTTCTCAGCAAAACACTGCTCTCAATTCCCTAGAAATAGTCTGTAGACTGTTTCCACACTAAGCACAGATTTCTCTACTATTAACATTTTGCAAAGTGGAAAAAGAAATTTCTATCAACTGAAAGGAAAAGCTCTTTGTTTCCTTTATATTTTTGCTTTTTGCTTGTTTGTTTTTTATTTCCTGTACTTGGCAACTACAGTTTGGTTATTACTGGAAAGTTATAGAATACTTTTTTAACAATAGCTTGAATTTATTAAGTTTCTCCATGCCAATAAGCAAAACACACTTGCATTCAGGTTTGAACAATAAAGCAGCTACTCAGGGCTCCAACGTCTATGTTTTTGGCTTGCCCAAGTCTTATTCTAGATTTAGGAACTCCTGGACCCTTTCTTCTCCTGCCTTGAGGAGAGGAAAAAACAAAAACGAAAACAAAACACCCATTCAGACTACCTGTGATCAAAATAGGCTTGACATTATCCTAAACTTGATTAAACTTTAGGTAGGCTTCTTCCTGACAACAGGCCCCTTCTTCCCTTTCCTTACAGCATTTACTTTAGAAAACTTTTAATTATAAATTCCTTCTTTGCCTCTTTTTGATACAAATATTCTAGCTTCTTGCCAGTTTTACAACCCAGGAATGTCTTCTTCAAGAACTTGGTAGTGATCTCTTTGAAAAGGAACCATCATGGGAGAGAGGGTCCCTATCTCCCACTGTCTGTATGAAGGTAGGAGCCTAACTTCAATAAGCTTCAATTAGCAAATGCAGATAGCCTAATCCATTGATCAGCCTCTCCCCTAATAGCTTTCTGTAGTTTTCCATTAGTTCATCCTAGTGCTCAAAATCTCTCCTGTTTTTTGTTTTAGCAGAGTTGAGTTCAAGCTCTCTCCCTTATTGCAATAGCCTTAAATAAAGTCATCCTTGGCTGTTTAACTCCATCCAGAACAATTTTTCTTTGACATTATAAACTAGCTTCTTTTTAAAAAATCTTCTAATTTCAAATGAATGACAAAACATGAATAGAGCACCTATTATATAGTTTTCATATCATATATATTATTTAATCTAAATGAATTACAACAACAGATGATGTTATAAATAAAAGAAATAAGACTCACATTTAGAGACTTGGCAATTCAGAGCTGCAACATAGGGCTGGAATACAATCACAGTCACTGAAGGTAAATTCTGGATTTGCCAACCTTTTAAGCAAGGTTGGGTCTTTTATCCTGTGGAACTAGAGGCTGAAAGCTAAAGACCAGGACAGGGACAGTCCTAGCATGGGAGGTAGCTTTCCCCTAGTTGTTTGGAAGCAGGCAGACATCATTAAACAATGGCACTATAAAATATAAACAAATCCAGTATGGCCTAATGATTCCAAGGCAAAAATAGTCAAAAACTTCTGATGGTGAATAATTTTAAAGGCTTAAACCCATAGTTATAACACAACTCTAAGCTTTATTTGTTGGTTTCTTTCTTTCTTCCTTCCTTAACTGGATTGGGGTTAGCCAACAAAAACAAAGACTGAATACTTTAAAACAACAGGATGCAATGATCTTCCTGGTTTGAGACCTCAGTTTAATAGAACCCTAGAAGCCCAAAGACAAGCTTAAATCTATGCTTGCAGACAAATTTAATAGGAAGGGGGCAAGATAGTGAGGGCAAAGATCATGGAATTAGAAGGCTAGAAGTTCTTAGCACAAACTCACAGACTTCATAATCTTGTTTAAGACACTTTCTGACAGGCTGCCTTTGAAATAGATTACTCCAACAGTTATTATGGTTGTTTCCAACCAGGAATGAATTAAATTAAATACATAGCTAGCACATACAAGTTAAAGCTTTTTATTAAACAATGTTTACTCAATATGAATTAGGCATATATTAAACAGAAATTCAGAAGTTGTTAAGTGAATTTTAAATTTAAGGGTGTTTTTTTATTGTTGTTAATAAGAGTATTTATATTTTTTGTATACTCTAAAGATATTAGATTCCAGGTATAAGAAAAAATTGCTGTAGTCATCCAGGAGAGCCATCTCATTTTACAAATAAAGAAACTGAGGCTCAGATACACTATCTAAGCCATAAATCAAATGACAGAACAGCATATCTAGATTTTTGAGGTAGACATCCTGATTCCTACACTTGATGTTTTCCATCATCCTATATTGCATCTATTCACCTGCTAAAATAAGTAGGGTTTATAATATGTTACAAGGCAATATTATGTATTATTTATAAATTGCATACTATATTAGAGTATTCTAAAATGCTGAATAATATCTAAAATTAGAAAAATTAACGTTAAAAACATTAGGATGTTCTACAGTGAAGATAAACAGGTACAGCTTTGAGAGAAAAATATGTTGTACAAATTGTAATGTACTCAAAGAGACTGAATTGCGTCATGAAAGCTATAGGTTGTTTGGAGTTTTAAAAAAAATGTTATTTGCATGTATTAGCTAAAAAAAGTGAAATTCCTAAAGTTAATTTTTGAAAATCATGACATTCATCCATGAACAATACTTAAAAATTTCTTGTATACTATGTTATGTTCTGTGTGACTATGTAAACTGAATTTTAAGTTTATCTGAAAAACATTTTATTTCTAAATGACAGGAATCATCAAATTTGTAAAACACAGATGCCATCCATTCCTCAGAAAAGTAAAAATGTCTCCATGTAATATATGCAAGTTATTTTATTACTAACTTGCATGTCCATGGAAAAGTATGTACGTTTTACAAATATAACAGAGGCTGGCTCCCCAAATCTCTGGTTTTGATACAGGTTTTAGAGATAAAAAGCACTAAGCAAAGCTCTTAGAGGCTTACACTAGCCTGAAAGAAGTATACTTTTCCTTATATATACTTCACAGAGAAAATAGAGTAGAATATGTTTTACTTTATTAGTTTTTGAGATTAGTTCACTGCTCTTATTGGACCTAGAATCCAGCTGAATTAGCATTACTAAAAAAAAAAGTCAGTTTGAAAGCAAAACATTTCAATGGAATTCAGTAAAACAAGATTTTTTTAAATGTTGCATTGTTAAATACAATTTTTAATCAAAATTGTACTGAGATAAAATTTTGTATAAAGAATAAAAACCTTGGAAACATAATAAAATTACAAAAATATAGTAATTTGGTCAATAAATGTTTGCATGATAGCTACTCTATAAATATCTTAGCTAAAACAGAATAGTGAATTTGTATGAAACTATAAGGGGAGCATAAGATCCATAGCAATGTTTTCATCCAATTCAAACAAAACTTTCCATCCCAAAAGATAACAGTCCCTACTTTTAAAGAAAGAATAGATTTTTAACACTGTTCAGTTTAAAGCTTACATATGGCAATAAAATTACAGGGAGATTTATCACACTCAACTGTTCAACTATTTCTATCTTTACAAGAAAATAAATTTGGTACAAATTTTCTCTAGTTTGGAAACACTATCAAAAATTTTTAAATGTTTATCTACTCAATTCAGCAGTTTCACTAATAGAATTACACACAAATACCTGAAAGAAAATATTTGAATAATTATGAGTTGTATGCATACAGTCTTATGAAAAATATTAATTCCTATAATGAAAATTTTGTAATAACCTGAGTTACAACATAAGACTGTTATAATTATGACACATTCATTCATACTGTTTAATATTATATAGGCATTAAAAATATATTGTACAAAAATATGTCATGACATGGAAACCTTTTTATAGCAAATTGTACAGTGAAAAATCAGGCTTTAAAACACCATGTAGAATACAGCCCCCATATTATACATACACAAATATATATGCACAGTGTCTAAAAGAAAATATATACAAATATTTCGACAAATACATGCCAAGGTTATAGGATTAAGGGTGATTTTTTGAATTGTTTTCCTATATTGTAGCAAAGTACACTTAATATAAAATTTACTATCGTAACCATTTTGAAGTATACAGTTCAGTTGTACTGTATTCATATTGTTGTGTAACCATCACCACTACCTATCTCCAGAATTCTTTTCATTTGAAAGACAAACTCTGTACCTATTAAATAAATCCCCATTATTCCCTCACTATAGCCCCTGTTAGCTACCACTCTAATTTTTTCTTTTTCTTAACTTTCTCCCCTAAATTTTCAACAAAAGGGGGCAGAAACAGTGCAGCAAAGAAACGGGCTTAATCATGAGAGTCACTGAGATACAAGACTGACCAGCAAGTAGCAGTGTGTAGACTTCATTTTCATATTAAGAATATTAGCATTCAGGATAAAAGGAGATGACCTCACATTGAAATATTACAATAGCTCCTATTAATTGCCATTTAATATGTTCTAATATTTTACCATAATTAAATCATGAACTTTTTTTTTTTTTTTTTTTTTTTTTTT
>NW_006778701.1:333412-339946 GCF_000442215.2 Lipotes vexillifer | reverse complement strand
CCCGCGTCTCCTGCATCGGCAGGCGGACTCTCAAGCACTGCGCCACCAGGGAAGCCCAATCATGAACATTTTTGTACATGAATATTTGCCTTCATTTCTGTGTTTCTTGGAAAATATTCCAGCATGTAGAATGCTCAGGTCAAAGACTAAAGAGATAATTTTAATGGCACAGTTTTTGATATAAATAAGTCACAATAGCTGAAAAGAGAGAAGAAATAGCTGAAAAAAGCTACTATTTCTAAAAACTGATTGTATTACATATATTTCATTAGAAATTTTATAGCAAGGGTTAAAAACATCTAGCTCAAAAGTATACTGGGTTCTCCTGTGATGCCATAACTGAAGTGGATATTCTTTGCATCCTGTAACATGTCTAGTTTCCAAAATGTTTCACATATGCCAAAAAAATCACTAAATATAAAAATCTAAATGTAAAATTTTAGTCATAAGATTTATTTTGAAAAATACGATCTCTCCCCAGTTTCTTCTCAATGTCATTTTTAGAATATCAGGCATTTCTACAAAGAACATAGTCTTTTAATTGTTCCTTAGTCATGTGTATAGTTTCACCAAGAGAAAGACCATTGCTCATCTTTATATATCATTTGACAGTTCTAATGATTTCATTTTAATCTATTTACTTTCATAGCAGAAGAACACTAAAGTATTGCTTATTCATTACCTGGTAAAATACAAAATGCAAGATAAGAAGCTGAAATGCTTTTCCAAGTAAATAAAAATAGGACAGTCTTTTTTAAATGTACCCATTATCCATTGATTTAAATATAGTAAGACTCCACTTATTCCAGATTGCTGATTTCATCAGGTCTCAGATTGTAGCATGATTAGTCAACAAACTTGATGAACATAGTCAAGTGTTCTTTGTACTTTTTTACTTGTTACAATGTCTTAGAGTATTCATCTAAAGTACTCAAGAAACTTAATTGAACAATGGGCCAAAGGAAACTCATGTTAATCACATACCATCAAGCACACTTAATAAAAAAAAATCTTAACTTTAGTACTGTTTAGTACTGCTTTTTATATTTTTTTGTACAAATAGCAGTTTTTTCTGAATATTTTTAACAATATTTGCTGAAAATATTTTACTAGGTGTTCACTTGAGATAGTGCATGTAACTAAAATATTTCTTGAAGATAAACATTAAGAAATGAAAACAGTTGCAGTTTTAAATATAAGATCTTCTTCAGCTCATGATGGCGTTACAAAGTCTACAAATAATAAATGCTGGAGAGGGTGTGGAGAAAAGGGAACACTCCTATACTGTTGGTGGGAATGTAAATTGGTACAGCCACTATGGAGAACAGGTTCCTTAAAAAACTAAAACTAAAACTAAAAAATAGAGTTATCATATAATCCAGCAATCCCACTCCTGGGCATATATCCGGAAAAAATAAAAACTCTAATTCGAAAAGATATATGCACCCCAATGTTTATAGCAGCACTATGTACAATAGTCAAGACATAGAAGCAACCTAAGTGTCCATCGACAGACGAATGGATAAAGAAGATGTAGTGTACATATACAATGGAATATTATTCAGCCATAAAAGGAATGAAATATTGCCATTTGCAGCAACATGGATGGACCTAGAGATTATCATACTGAGTGAAGTAAGTCAGGCAGAGAATGACATATATGATATCACATATTTATAATCTAAAAAATAATGCAAATTAATTTATTTACAAAACAGAGACTCACAGACATAGAAAAATAATTATGGTTACCAATGGGGAAAGGGAGGGAGGGATAAATTAGGAACATGGGGTTAACAGATACATACCACTATATATAAAAGATAAACAACAAGGATTTACTGTATAGCACAGGGAACTATATTCAATATCTTGTAATAACGTATAATGGAAAAGAATCTGAAAAAAATGTATATATACACACACACACACACACACACACACACACATATATATATATATATATATATATATATATATATATAACTGAATCACTTTCCTGGAAACCTGAAATTAACAGAATATTGTAAATCAACTATACTTCAATAACAAAACAGAAAATTCATTTAATACGCCTAACCTACCAAACATCATGGTTTAGCCTAGCCTACCTTAAAAGTGCTCAGAACATTTAATTAGCCTACAGCTGGGCAAAATCATCTAACACAAAGCCTACTTTATAATAAAGTGTTATATGTCTTATGTAATTTATTGAATACTGTACTGAAAGTGAAAAGCAGAATGGTTGTGAGTGTATCAATTGTTTACCCTTGTGATCATGTGGCTAACTGGGAAATGCGGCTCACTGCCGCTGCCAGCATCACAAGAGAGTATCATGTTGCATATTGCTAGCCTGGGAAAAGATCAAAATTAAAAATTCAAAGTATGGTTTCTACTGAATGTATATTTCTTTCACACCATTGTAAAGTCGAAAAATTGTAAGTGGACTGTGTAATTTAAATATTTTTAAAGCAAAGCTGTAATCAAAATATTTTAGAGAAATGGCGATCATTTCATTATTTTCACAAAATATCATACATACACTTCTGTGTAAATATGAAATAAAAACAAGAAAATAATAATCAATTACACAGAAAAATTTCTTAAAAGCAAAAACATTTTAATTTTGCTATTATATAGATAGCTATATAATAGAAACATCTTACACTTTATTCTTAGTATATAACAAAGGTAAAACTTAAGGGCAGGAAAGATAGCAAGGAAACTTTACACACATTCTTTTGACAAAGAAGTTTACAAAAGCAAAATTTTATTTATTGTTCTTAAATCTACAAATGTTGATTGTGGCTGTGTTGAGCCTGACTGGGTTCCTACTGTCAGCTAGGCTTGCATTCACATATGCAGTAGGTGTGTCTCATTCTGGGATACAGGCTAAAGAACATATGCTACCTGGGTGTGCTCTTTTCATGGCAAATGGCGAGAGTCCAAGGGGACAAGCTGCCTCTGCTCAGAACTGGCACACCCTCATGTCCCATTAGGGTGAGGCAAGTAATCTGGCCAAGTCATGTCAGTGGGGTGTGAAAGTAAAATAAGAAAACCCAATGGGTTAGGAGAAGGAAGAAGTTAATATTTGCTAAACGATTAGTCCAACCACATAAAGCCTGAATGAAACTGGAAACATCATGCTATACTTATTTGGTAAATCAAAAGAGTAGGCTGGGGCTTCCCTGGTGGCGCAGTGGTTGAGAGTCCGCCTGCCGATGCAGGGGACACGGGTTCATGCCCCGGTCTGGGAGGATCCCACATGCCGCGGAGCGGCTGGGCCCGTGAGCCACGGCCGCTGAGCCTGCGCGTCCGGAGCCTGTGCTCCGCAACAGGAGAGGCCACAACAGGGAGAGGCCCGCGTACAGCAAAAAAGGAAAAAAAAAAAAAAAAAAAAAGAGTATGCCGAGTTTGGCAATAATATCTGTTTAGAACTGAAAGTACAAGCCTAAGTGAATGAGAACAGCAAAAACTGGATTATACCTTTATTTCTTCCACATAAAGAGGGGAAAAAATGATCTTACATTTTGTTAATATCTGTTTACTAAATTCTGTTCTAAATGATTTAATTTAAATTTGTCTCATTTATTTTTACAACAGTCCACAGATAAGCACAATTATCCTGACTTTTAGCTGGGAATAGAAACTTTAAAAGCTTAAGATTTCTCACATTCCTATAGTTCATGTGTTAAGGTTTTAATTCAGGAAGAATGCATCACTGAGGAAATATGAAAAACTGAGTCTTCTAACTTTGTTTCCTTAGATTTTGTATTTGTCTGTTTGGCATCTATTAAACACAGGGCCAAACTAACAAAGTTGTTTACATCTCCCCTGCAAGCCAGCTTTCACAGGTGCATGAAAATCATGATACAAACCTTCCAATCACAAATCCAACACTTGTGTTTTGCTTCCTGCTCAATAGGGGATGTCCCCTCCTAACAGCTTCCTACTACTAGAGCAATAAAGGCTCTGGCATAGGCTTTTCTCTCCTTTCTGCCTCCTGACCAATATGGTACTTTCCCATGAGGCACTGCATAGCATGGCTTGCCCCCTTTTCTCAGGAAATGTAAATAATAAAAATCTTTCAAAGGCATTCGCCTCTCTATGTCAGCACTCATTCACCTCTATAAATTAAAATCCCTGGGAGAACATATTTGCAAATGATATATCCAATAAGAAGTTAATACTCAAAATATATAAAGAACTTGTATAACTCGACAACAAAAAAGCAACCTGATTAAAAAATGTGCAGAGGAGCTAAATAGACATTTTTCCAAAGAAGATATATAGACTGCCAAAAGACATATGAAAATACGTTCAACATCACTAATTATTAGGGAAATGCAAATTAAAACCACAATGAGATATCACCTCACACCTGTCAGAATGGCTATTATAAAAAAGACAAGAAGTAACAAGTGTTGGCAAGGATGTGGGGAAGGGAACCCTCAAACACTGTTGGTGGGAATGTAAATTGGTGCAGCCACTATGAAAAACGGTATGGATATTCCTCAAAAAATGAAGACTAGAACTGCCATATGATCCAGCTATCCCACTTCTGGGTATTTATCCAAAGAACAGGAAAACACTAATCTGAAAAAATATATGCATTGCTAGTTCATCATGGCATTATTTACAATACCTAATTTGGAAACAACCTAAGTGCCCATCAATAGATGAATGGATAAAGAAGATGTGGTATATAAATATACAATGGAATACTACCCAGCCATAAAAAAGATAAAATCTTGCCATTTGCAACAACATGGATGGACCTTGAGGGTATTATGCTAAGTGAAATAAGTCAGATGGAGAAAGATAAACACCATATGATTTCAGTAATATGTGGAATATCAAAAAAAAATAAACAAAACAAAAAAAAATACAGAATAAATGAACAAACCAAACTGAAACAAACACACAGATACAGAGAACAGAGTAGTCATTACCAAGGGGGAGGGGTAATGGGAGGGTGAAACGGGTAAAGGGGATTAACTGTATGGTGATGGATGGAAACTCAATTTTTGGTGGTGAGCATATTGTAAGCTATACAGAAGTGAAAATATAATGTACACATGAAACATATAATGTTATAAATCAATGTTACCTCAATAAAAAATAAAATAAAATAAAATATGTTTAAAAAACAATGACAAACAAACAAAATCCCTGGGCACATCTTAACATGCTAAGGGACATAAAGACTCCTGTAAGTCTTTTCTAGTACTCACTTACTGAGTTGCCTCAGAGGTCCCCATAGTTTGTATTCTCTCACACTGCAGTGAATAATAAACCCAACTTGTTCAACTACAGTTGTTCCTGTGTACTTGTATTCCTGATGGTCATAAGCTGGAGGGCACTGACACGGCCAAAGGATGAAGAATCAAGACCTGAAGGGGTAAGTGGCTCATTAAGGTTACACATTTAGCATTATATCTTGTGCATTAGGATGTAGATCTATTAGATTTCTTAAAAATATAAATCTTTCTCATTCGAGATTGTACCTAATAGTTTTAATTCTTGCAAGTTGAAACGTACTTTCCCAATAGCAATCAATCTTCTCCAGTGACTTTGCTCTGCAGCTTACCTCAGCCTCTCACCTTCATGGTCACAGGCTGCAATTTGTCATTAACAACAGCTGCCCTCTTTCCATAATCTCATTTGAACACTACCTCCCACATGTCCAGCTCACTTTCTCTAGTCACAAAACACCAAAAATCCCTGCAAACAATCCCCACCTGCCTTTCACAAATCTTACCATTTTTTCCACAAACCTTTACCCTTATACCACCATACTATCACTTCCCTACTACTTGATTAAATTCTATGGTCAATTCTTAATATCATCCCTATATATACACTTTCAATATTTTAGCCCCTCTCTCCTTACTTGCTGGCTAAACCACAGCCTCATTTAAAACTAAATACCTGGGGCGGTGGAAAGATGGCGGAGAACCCTTATACCACCATACTATCACTTCCCTACTACTTGATTAAATTCTATGGTCAATTCTTAATATCATCCCTATATATACACTTTCAATATTTTAGCCCCTCTCTCCTTACTTGCTGGCTAAACCACAGCCTCATTTAAAACTAAATACCTGGGGCGGTGGAAAGATGGCGGAGAAGTAAGACACGGAGATCACCTTCCTCCCCACAAATACACCAGAAATACATCTACATGTGGAACAACTCCTACAGAACACCTACTGAATGCTGGCAGAAGACCTCAGACCTCCCAAAAGTCAAGAAACTCCCCACGTATCTGGGTAGGGCAAAAGAAAAAATTAATTAAAAACAGAGACAAAAGGATAGGGATGGGACCTGCACCAGTGGGAGGGAGCTGTGAAGGAGGAAAGGTCTCCACACGCTAGGAAGCCCCTTCGTGGGCAGAGATTGCGGGAGGCGGAGCGGGGAGCTTCGGAGCCGCGGAGGACAGCACAGCAACAGGGGTGCGGAGGGCAAAGCGGAGAGATTCCCGCACAGAGGATCGGTGCCGACCGGCACTCACCAGCCCGAGAGGCTTGT